>NW_027271172.1:1357500-1840000 GCF_040938485.1 Diadema antillarum
CATTTGAGATACTGATGGCTTCCCCACAGGTCTGTCTGAAATCTTCCATCCTTTGTACGTTACATTAGGTGGAGTTGGTCCAGATGACTTTTTGCAATGATAGATTAACCCTTTAATACTGTATTATCTTCACAGATTGACACAGAGGTCTGGAAATGGATTGTCAGTGAATAGGGATTACCTAATCCCCCTAATCCCTTTATGTTAAGGGGTGCCATTTCCTTCCTGTTGGAGTGAGGCACAGTGCTATGCCTGAGTGGGCTTGCTAACATTATGTCCACAGTTGAAGGTCAAGTTTTGAAAGTTTAGATTGATCACTGACAGCTGATAATGAAAAAGCTTGGCAAGTTATGCTTAATGTCTGGGCACGTAATGAGTCAAAGTGATGTTGATTTTCAGGAAGAATAGCAATCATGCATATTATATAAGTGGCAGTGTCAGAGGCATTTTAAGTTTTCACATTTGTGTGTACATCGTTCTGTAGCCAATTTATCTATTTGCAATCATTTCCCCCCTTCCACCACTATAACTTGACCCTGTAATTGAGCCTACAATGTACCTCTGTGAAACTTGGCATGATACCATATTTGAAACCAATCCAAATTACCTTATTCTTCTCCTCTCTTTTATTTTTTTTAAAGCTATGGTTGACATTGATTGACCAAAGGGTCAAGGTTATAAAAGTTGATTATGTAAAGTGGTAGAAATTGAGGGAGTAAAAGCAGTTTCATTTAATAGTTGTGGTGCAATAGCCAGTTATGATATAATGTGAGTTCACTCCCAGGCATTTGTGTGTGTGTTTGTGGTAGAGCTAATGAAAGGCTAGAATCACACCAATCCAAAAACCAGGTCAAATTCCAAAATCTTACAAATATTGCCTCAAGTGACTGTCAATAAATGCCTGACAAAATGGTACCATTAATCATAGTACCAAGGCAATTGATGATAGTATTAGTATTTAGTACATGTACATGTGATTTTGGGAAAAGAACCACTATAAAAATTAATGACCTGAAAGTCCAGCCCATATGTGTGCAGTGTATGAAAGTGGCTGAGGATGTCAACTGCTTGCCCTTCTGTTCCTAGGGCATATTAGCACTTGCAACAAGTGTCCCATATAATTCTCCATGAATTGAGCACTTGGCCATATATGCTGTTTTCCTTGCCATTAACTACCGGTTGAACATATAAGAATATACATGCAAGGTCTATTCTCCTGAAGGTTTTCCTTGTACTTTCAATGTAACAACATAGTGTCTTGTAGTGTGGGTGATACAGTTAAACCTCATTATAATGAGATCTGTGGGACTGCTGATATTACCTTGTTGAAACTGGTTCCTTGTTATGATCCTATATTATGCATTAAAAACAAAGAGAAACATAAGCATGGAGTCATATATACCACTTAGTCAAACCTATGAGCAGTCTACAGTTGTTATTGCACAAGTATGTGGATCAAGTTACACTAGGTCATAAGTTTAAGTTCTGATATATAAAGGAAGGTATCACACTAGTAAGAGGTAAAAACTCTAGCCAGAGAGCAGTGAATTCTTGGAATAGCCTGTATCTGATCAGATTGCTTAGAATATGTTTTTCGTTATCATGATGCACCAAAAATGCACTTGTTGTAACCATGCTCATTGTCACCGATCCGCTCTGCCATAGTTTGTAGGTTTACATGCACAGGAAAATGGGCCCTACGAGTTCACCCCGTTAAAAGCAATTTTGTTTTATGAGCGAGCTTGTTATCATAGGGTTTCACTGTATAAGGCAGAACAATTTGATCTCTAGCTTGTCTAGATGTTACATGCCTGCAGGTAATAGTGGTAGCTTCTTTGTAGTGCTTCAGAATGGACATGCCTGTGAACCTAGGATGTAGAGTGTAGAGCTGTCTCTCATCCAAGCTTGACACAGCGACCTCTGCCCTATTCTTTTTACAGGTCAACGGTTTTTATGGGTCACGTGGCATCTCTGGCTACATCCCAGACTCGTACACGTTCATCGCCTGCCAGTTCTTTGGCGCCCTCTGTCGTCGGGGCCTGCAGCACAGGATCAGGCTCTACGAATACTACAGGGACTCTTGGACCTTCCATGTCAAAGGTCAGGAACAGGAATTCGGACAAGTGCCAGCCAGCACTATATATGGCCCGTTTATTTATTTTTGTTAAAATCCATCTCTTGCTTTGGATTGGTTTTTACTGTACAGTGCACTAGCGTTATAACTAACGTGGTTATAACAAAATTTCGGTTACAACGAAACAAAAATTCAGGCCGCAGCATTATCTGCTGTATGTTTTTTATTGTTTATTTGTTTGGTTATAACGAAATTTCGATACAATAATATACAACTGCCATTCCTGAGGACTTCGTTGTAACAGGAGTCCACTGTAATTACAACAATAAGTACTCTTTATTGTATGTATTAGGGAACTTTAGATTTATACGATGCAGATGTTCGGAAGAAGAAAAACAACTGTTGATATAGCACAATGGAAGACTAAGGTCCAGTATACATGCAAGAGATATAAAGACCAACATATTGACTGCAATATTACCTGGGCATGGTATTCAAAGTATGCTGAAATCTGCATATGTTTACCCCGAGACCATTTTGATTATTTAATTCATTCGTATACTAATCTTTTCATTTTTTATTCGTTTGTCTTTGTATGCACAGGTCTCTGGTATTATCTTCCAGGACAGAGACTGCCCACACTGACGCTCATAGGTTCCCCAAACTTTGGTAAGCATACAATCAAAGATATAAGCTTGCCACTGGCAGTACTGAGTTGTGTTGCACAATCCTACCAAAAACAGTTAGTTTTTTTCAAAGATGTGGGTTGTTGTTGTTGTTGTTTTTTGTTTGTTTTTTTTTGGGGGGGATGGGGGATATTTATATTTCTTTCTTCTTCTTCTTTTTTTTTTTTGGGGGGGGGGGGTTATTTGTTATTGTAGATGACATATGTATCCAAAGTGATTTTTGATGATGAGGAAAATTTGTCAAGGAAAGCAGTGAGAAGGAGGAATATAATAGTTTGTTGCAGTCTGATTCAACTGATCTGGTATCTGAATGCATTATACTATAAAATGAGAAATGTTAGTGTGCATTTTAATTTCGTGAATTTGGCGAGAGCCAAGATTCACGAAATTAGAATGCACATGAAAGTTCTTGTCTACACTATACGCATTGAATGTTACAGGCAACTCACGAAAACTTCATGAAGCGAAAAAGGCCATCGGCTCCAATTTGCGAAAATTTCATGCCACAAAAATATCGTGTTTGACAGTATCATGATGGAACAATAATTTGCTGTAGGCTGATTGCGAGAGCTCCTGGAGGCAGGTTGACAGCTGAAGTTGACTCATCCAGATTCGCAATACACTCTTATTCATCACGATTCTTGACGCAAGTTAAATGCAATTAGCGACCTTTTGCTTCTCATTGATGCAACCGTATGTGATTCTTGGTGCAAGTTAAATACAATTATCAACCTTTTGCTTCTCATTGATGCAATCGTATGTGATGCTTGATGCAAGTTAAATGCAATTGGCGACCTTTTGCTTCTCATTGATGCAACCGTATTTGATTCTTGATGCAAGTTAAATGCAATTAGCGACCTTTTGCTTCTCATTGATGCAACCTTTTGTGATTCTTGATGCAAGTTAAATGCAATTAGCGACCTTTTGCTTCTCATTGATGCAGTCGCATGTGTTTGTTCCCCACCACTGTCTGAAGGTCATAGGTCGGTCCATCGAGACCTTGAGGCCCAGTTGGCCATCGTGACGCAAAACGACTCCCTCAGAGAGCAGCTGCACACGGTAATGGTTACTTGCTTCTTCTTTTTTTTTTCGTTTTCCGCGATGATATATATCTATTTGTGACCCTGCATCACGAAACAAACAGAAAGTCGCCAGACATGAAATTTTAGTTATGAGCATATTCTGAAAGAGCAGACCTTAAGCTTTAAAATGATGTATAACTCAAATCGAATGGACTCTCCTATAAACCTATCTAAATACTGGAAAGAAAGCACACACTCAGGAAAAGTGTGAACTGAGAAAAGAGGCTCTGAAGTGCATTGTCTATTCAAGCGCTTAATCTTTACCAAGCCGTGGTGGCTGAGCGATTAATGGGACAAAAAATAGGAAGTAAACCACAGGAGTAACAACAATGAAGGGATTATAAGATATTAAACTGAAATTGAGCATGCCTTATTAACACATTCTGTCCTTAGTTCATGCCAGCTTGCAAAGCTGTAGCATCATCCTTTCAAAAGTTATGGGAGTTGAAAGTGAAGAGTGTGTACAAGGTTTTTAAAGAAATGAAAAGGGGACTCTAAAGACACACATAACCACACTATTCTGCCAGAAAATGTTTGAGATAAACTGCTAAAAAACACACTTTCCTGCCCTTTTTTGATCCCAAATTTTAACATAATGTAAAAGAAGATTTGCTCTTTCAGAAAATATGAAAAAGTCAAGATTGGCTCGGTTGACCCATTCCATAAATTTTCAGTCCTCACACAAAATCAGTGTGTGCGACTTTTTGTTCGTTTTGTGATGCACGGTCACATTTGTATGTGAATATGAGATGTGCTTTCCGTGTTGCATTCATCATCGCATTCATCATGAGTATGTGATATTCAAACAAAAGCAAAGAAAAAGGTCCTATCATGTGGCTTGCTACAGGATCCTGAAGTCCTTTACACTCTAGACAGGAATAGCTGGGACCTTGTAGATAATTATGGGTTAAAGTCGGTTTGATCTGTTAGCTCTCAGTGCGTTTTAGACCTACCTTGTATTGGGCCTGTACAGTGTGTAGAAAAGTGTAGCCATGGTGTATTGTTTATTTCTTTCTGTAGTTTTGTGCTGCGTGTAGCATTTGTGTGTGTGTGTGTGTGTATGTGTGTGTGTGTGTGTGTGTAGGTGTGTGTGTGTGTGTAGGTGTGTGTGTGTTTTATTTTCCGAGATGATATTCTTCCAGTGATAGTGTTTGTCCCATTCATAATTTAGTTAAAGAGAAGGGGGGGGGGGGGGAAGGCAGGAGAAGTGTATTGCTGGAGACATTTTTTGTGTATTCTATCCATTATTAGAAGGCTAGACCTTGTGACTCTAATATCACTTATCTGTACAACAGCATCGCCAATTGACCATTGCTTCATTATGTAATAGTGATAAACAAGCACAGTACATAAATTTATACACCATGTGAGATCCGCATTATCATGATATGGGTATGAATTTCAAACAGCTTTGTACACTGCAGTGATTTTAACAAAGACAGCATACAGTATACAGACCGTTCAATATGTTTGTGCTCTATATTTTGGAGGTTTTTCTGACTGGATAAAAGTGCTTGTCTTTGAAAAATCACAAGAGCTTGGTATGTGTTTTGGGGTTCAAGCCCAATGAAGCCTGACACGTAATGAATACGAGTCTGTAAAGGACATTGAAATTCTTGATAAGTCTCAAATGTGCTACATTACAAATAGCTTTTATTATTATTATTATTGTTATCACTCTTTGAAAAAAAAAAACCCCGAAACAACAACAATCAAATTGAATGCAGTGGATGAGTGGATAAGAGCGCTTGTCTTTGAATTACAAGAACTTGGTATGGGTTTTGGGGTTCAAGCCCAATGAAGCCTGACATGTAATGAATACTAGTCTGTAAAGCTCATTGAAATTCTCAATAAGTCTGAAATGTGCTACATTAAAAATAGCTTTTATTATTATTATTATTGTTATTACTCCTTGAAAAAAAAAAACACCCCAAAACAACAACAATCAAATTGAATGCAGTGGATAAGTGGATGAGTGGATAAGAGCATTTGTCTTTGAATTACAAGAACTTGGTATGTGTTTTGGGGTTCAAGCCCAATGACGCCCAACTTGTAATAAATACTAGTCTGTAAAGGGCATTGAAATTCTTAATGAGTCTGAAAAATGAAAAATAAGAAAAATAGCTTTTATTATTATTATTATCACTCCTTGAAAAAAACAATAAACCAACAATCAAATTGAATACAGTGGATAAGTGGATGAGTGGATGAGTGGATAAAAGCACTTGTCTTTGAATTGCAAGAGCATGGTATGTGTTTTGGGGTTCAAGCCCATTGAAACCTGACACGTAATGAATACTAGTCTGTAAAGGGCATTGAAATTCTTAATGAGTCTGAAAAATGA
Organism: Diadema antillarum; assembly: GCF_040938485.1. Taxonomy (NCBI): domain Eukaryota; kingdom Metazoa; phylum Echinodermata; class Echinoidea; order Diadematoida; family Diadematidae; genus Diadema; species Diadema antillarum. Next base: position 1,363,687 of record NW_027271172.1, read on the forward strand.
AAAATAAGAAAAATAGCTTTTATTATTATTATTATCACTCCTTAAAAAAAAAACAATCAAATTGAATACAATGGATAAGTGGATGAGTGGATAAGAACGCTTGCCTTTGAATTACAAGAGCATGGTACACTCCTTGTATGTGTTTTGGGGTTCAAGCCCAATGAAGCCTGACACGTAATGAATACTAGTCTGTAAAGGGCATTGAAATTCTTAATGAGTCTGAAAAATGAAAAATAAGAAAAATAGCTTTTATTATTATTATCACTCCTTAAAAAAAAAACAATCAAATTGAATACAGTGGATAAGTGGATGAGTGGATAAGAACGCTTGCCTTTGAATCACAAGAGCTTGGTATGTGTTTTGGGGTTCAAGCTCAATGAAGCCTGACATGTAATGAATACTAGTCTGTAAAGGACTTTGAAATTCTTAATAAGTCTGTAATGTGCTACATTAAAAATAGCTTTTATTATTATCATTATTATTATTATCACTCCTTGAAAAAAAGACAACAATCAAATTTAATACAGTAAGAGATATCATTGTTTGGATGGGTGGAGGAATGTTTTATTTCCCCTCTACCCCTCATCCTAACTGGTTTCTGGCTGGAATAAACGAAGGTAGTTATATAGTTAGTCCATGGATTATGTGAATATCGACAGCACAAATACATGTTTACACATCACAGAGCCCGACAGGCAGCCAATAATGAACACATACTTACAAACATGTGATTGAAGTATGCCTCTTTCAGTTAATCCATGGGCTAAGTAGAGAATGTGGATTTATATTTCAAAGTACATGTACCTTTGTGAATTTGAGTGAGATCATGTTATCCTAATTACATTTCTTGAAATTGTTCCATTGATCCCTGTGTTTATAGGAGCAAGAGAGACTGTACGCTAGATCGCAAATGGTGACCGGGGAAACGTTCACGAAGCCCGACAGAAAAGTGCCTCTCTGGACGAAACTGGTTGTCAGTATCACAAGGAATTTCTTCTGATTGAGAGTTGGGGGGGGGGGGGGAGAGGGGAGTGAGTGAGTGAGAAAGAGAGAGGGAGAGAGGGGAGAGAGAATGGCTTGAGGCAGGTTCAGAGGGAAGGAGCTAGGAGTGGGGAAAAGAACTAAAGGGCAAGTTTTACCCATCGATGAAGAACTTTAACTCAGGGCTATTTTTAGGCAGCACTATTGCAAAAACAGTGTACGATGTAGGCCATGCAGCTGTTTACATTACTGTGTGAAAATGTCATTTGCATTATTGTGTATTAAGTCTTAATGACTTTGTACAAGGCACAAATAAGATGTTTTCTACATGCCTTTGGTATTACTCGTATGGTATAACGTACACAGTTTGGCAACAGGTGAGGGCCGTTGCAGACATTTTGCTCAGAGTGTCGCCCCATGCATGCAGTCATTCTAAAAAATATTTGAGCATGTTCATTTCACCATGTCTCCCACTCTGTGCAATCAATCAAGTGAAACAGATTAATAGTCTTTGTCCGTGTCAGGGGATGAGATGTCAAGATCTTCCAAAAGAACCTTGTACTGTTGTGCGTAATACTCTTAAAGTGAAAACTTTTTTTATGTGATTAATTTCTGGCTGTGGGGTAAACCCCACTACTCTATAATTTTGGAGATGAGAATAGTTTGTCACCTATATTGATATCTCAAAAAATATTTTATATACCATATATTTATATGTTCACTGCTAATTTTCATGGAGATTCATTTTAAAGGCAAATTTCGCACAAATTTCCATGCCGTGAAGTACTATGTCATGTATTCCACGTATCAGTAGCATGTAAGCATCCTGTATGAGGTATTTTATTAAGAACACACACAAAACTTTCCAGAACCTTGTACTACAAAAAACTCATGAAAAAGGGAAATTTTAGAATTTCCTCCTCTTTTCCTTCGAAATGTGAAAACCTTTCGACACATATTTTAAGCATTATCATATATAGACTATTATTTGCTATTTGGGGGGCCAGTATGCTGTGAATTGACATAGTCACGTAGCAATAGACTCTTGGGACTGAGTTGTGTCCAAAAGATTAGGGACCAGAGGCAGATATGCAGGTTTGTACACGTACATTTCATAGATATGCAGGAATTTAGATTAAACAGTGCACCAGTTTGTGCAATTGTGTACAAGGATGGATTGTGCACTGTTCTTTATTCTAGGGCATGTATGTGCTATATAATGTTGGTAGCAGACCAAAGAGGTGCAATATTGTCAGGGCCAGATGATGATATCTTTACTTTGCGTCTTGCATAGATCAGTTTCATCTGTCACAGTATTAAATGTACTACCATATGATGTGATAAGTTGGAAGCGAATTTCCAGATATGAGTCACTGCAATTAAGCAGCGGAAGAGTATTCTTTGTGCAATGTATACCACATCTGTGCCTGGTAGACAGATAGCTTTCCAACTATGCCGGAGGTGAACTTCTAGGGTTGGTATTGTTATCCCGTTTTCTGGAACAGGAAACGGAGTGAATTACAGTACAATGTATTCTTATAAAGCAGTTTATATTAGTTGCTGGATTGTGTGCCTATGCAAGCATTCGTATGATAGGAACTATACATACCCTCATCTTTCTAGGGTCTTTTTTTCCCAAACAACAGTTCTCTCAAGGACTACATACACATGGTGTTACAGCAAACATCACCATGTAAACTTTCAAAACAGCACAGAAATGTTATCATATTGGATGCACTATTTATTCCTGCATGACAAAACTTTGCTTGTGCATTTACAGCCAATGTGTGCCCATCCAGGCTTGTAGCCTCGACTTGCCAAAGTACTTCACTGTCTTTATGTCAATCCCTTGGTCACTTACTGTTTATGTCATGATATCAGAGCTGCCAATTCGTACTGATTTTCAGTAATTTCTACTGAAATTGGAGAAGAATGCTAAAGGTAACAACTAAATACTAAATTACTGATTTTAGAAATAATTGTCAGTGATAGAGTCTATTACACTGTAAAGGATTACTGATTTTCACTCAAAAATATGCAAATTACTGATTTTCAGCCATGGAAGTACTGAAAGGCATTTACAAAAGTTGGCAACTCTGTGATATGGCAGTGGCTTCGTATTTTCAAATTCTGTCAGTAGATCACTACATGTATTCATGAAATTGAAAATATGCCATACCTTGATACCCCAAATGCTAAAATATGCGTGCAGGTACTAATTTCTGCAACGTGCGATTTGTATGCAAGAGCAGTCATGCCTTTAGTAGTGGTTTTAATACATGTTTGTAATTCAGTTAACCACTGAAGAATTTGTCCTACAAGTCTTGATTGATTCATATATTAAGATTTATGTTCATGAAATATGTATTTGTAAGTACCCACCATGAAATAAATATTATGTATTTGTAAGTACTTTGTACATTGTACCCTCAGAACTTGGCCCTATGGCAAACTGAAATACACTGGTTTAACACATTGGCATGACCAAGATATAAGAGGGAAGGATATCAATTAAAGATTTACACTGTAGCTGAGTTTCTGTTTGTGAGTACATCTGAATTATACCACTTGTGACTGAACTTACAGTAGTCTCATTCCAAAGGTTTTCTTCATAGAGTAAAGGGAAGGAGTTCAGAGATTATCATTAGACTCCCATGAGTCCACAATATTAGCCTCAGTCAATATCATATGTATCGTCCTACAACCATGTACGTGTTCATCAAGGACTGAAGATTACTGAAGGTACTGCTATGTCTGTTTGTAAGTATGATGTACAGTCGACCTTGGCTTTAATAGTCAAATCTGAACTAACCAGAAAAAAAAAAAAAAAAATCCTTCCACTTGCATGATAACCACAAACACAATTCAATTCAGAGAATCTGTATCTCTCCAGGTTAAGAGTTTTTTGACTCGGCCAACTTTTGGACTTCTGCAAGGACGACATAGGCGAAGGTGATAATTGTATGTGTGCGTGTCAACACACTTATTCCTGTCCTGTATACACAAAGATACAGCATCAAATGGCATTAAAGTGTTGTTTCATACATAATTTTCGCAAATTTTGCAAATCAGTTGGACCGCGAATTAAGCAACATGTAAAAATGTCACCATGCGCTGAAAATAGTGTGCAAGGCCTCTGTGTCAATTCGCAAAAATGCCTTGTGAAAATGTTTGTGACCTCCTTATTCGCGAAAAATAACAGCATAGGGCCTATATAGTACCCTGATTGGAGACTTTCAGCACCCTCACAGGAGTCAGTACAGTGTTCTCGCTCCTTGTACGAAGCTGTCGCATGTTAACAGTTCTGTGACCTTAATGTATTTTATATTATCCAGTATATATCTTTAGTTTCCTTTCACTTGTTTTGATGCAATATAAGTCACTGTGACCAGAACATCTTGTTAGCATTTGGACATATACACTCAACTCCACACAAGGCGATCTTGATAGGATATAGGAAAATTCATTGACTGTGGCTATATTTGATATCTGCGTGCCTAGAGAAATAACACATGTAAGGCTATTAATGTAATTGGGGCTTCTTATTTTCATTAAACCTAGCTGATTATGCAACATACGAGCAGTCAACTTACATGTACACAGAGTTGGAAGTATGCTCATGTACCTGTATTGCATAATCAGAGGCTGTGTTGCCCAAAGACAAGACATGCCATATGGTCCAGGTCTAGAGCTGAGCGTGTGACAAGTACACTGTACATCACCATTGAGTTTACAATGTCAATTCACATTTTGGACTGTGATTGTGGAATTTCAATCAAATTGTTGCAATCTGAGCTTGTGGTATGTGTGTTTGTTTAATGTTTTTGTTTTTGTTCTTGTCTGAAACAGAGGGGAAATAAATCTATATTGCAAAGAATCAACAGTGCTTCAGAGTAGTTGCTGTCTTTCCTAAAAATTAAATATTGTTTTTCTATTTTGTGCGAGACATAAAATACATGTAATATATTTATGTCACATGAAATAGAGGGAGCATAAGGGACTTTTCGGTTCACATTCTTCTAAAAGCACTAAATTTGGCACACATGTAGCCCAAACCATACTACAAGTATTTCAAATTTTTTTTTTTTGACATGCCTCTGAAGACGCCCTCTGGGGCGGCCATATTCAACAGCAAATTCCAATACAGCCGCCATCTCAATTAAAAGATAGCAGTTCAAGAACTAAAAGGGTTACAATCACCGACACAGTCGGTTAAAGAGGTTTTCCGAGTCAAGAAAGCTGATTTTTAAGTTGTGTGTGTGTGTGTGTGTGTGTGTGTGTGTGTGATCTGAGGTTATCTTTGTCTCACAAAGTCACCCTAAATGTCATTTGCGGTTCCACCCCTATATATCCGTAAGGGGTATATTTTAAAATGACTATACCTACAGCCACATGTTCAAAAGGAACCATTTTGGGTCATACCTTGGCCTGGCTCAATCGTTAAGGAGTAGAGTATAAAGAGGATAAAGGGCAAATAGCAGTTCCACTTACTAAGTGTAAGGATGTGAGATGCCTAAAGAGGTCATTAAAAAAAAAATGTCCCAAATTGCCTGATTTGACCCAAACTTAACCTTGAAAGTGACCTCCAGAGGTATTCTTGACCTTGAATTTTTGAAATGATATCAGGATCACATTCTCTAACCCTCAAAACCCCTCCTCAGTGGAAATAATAATACAAGCCTTTTCAATTTTGTCTACAATTGACCTTCAATTTAACCGGGATGGCGGCCATATTGGATTTCACCAATATGGTCACCCCAGCTCAGGAGGAGAGGCCAGTAAGCCTAATTGGCACCCATCAAGAATTGAAAAAGTATGATACATATTGTATAAGTGACATGTTGGCAAAATTTGGTGCTTGTGGAAGAATTTGAACCAAATACCCCATTTTATGCTCCTAGACCCTTGACTAAATGTAAACCTTTATACTACCTGTATCTTGAAAGATATGCAGTGATGCATGTTCAATGGGTGAACAGCAACAGGACTCTTATGTGAGAAAACCCTTTAACACATAGATGCAGTGAAGTGGCAAGTACAACTGTACTTTCAAGTTTAGATTACTGAATATGTTCCTCTTTCTTGTGAATAAAAATCAGGACTCCTAATGCAAAAACAAATAGACAAACACACATACAAACACTTCTTGACACAATAGTCAGTGGTAGTACATGTACTAATATTATTTAATTTGCTTCATTAGCAAATTATGTCCATATTGATATAATAGTTTTAGTTTTTTTGCACAATCCTTACTTTTGAAAATATAAGTACTGTATTCCCATGGTCCATGGCAGCTAATTAACAGTCATAAAAGAATGCATGAATGACATACAAGAATAGACTATGTACTGACATCCAAATCATATGCATAACTTAACTTACGAACAAAGACATACTGAAAGCTTGGTTGAGGAATGCCCAATGTAGTAAACATATGTACCATGCACTGAGAGCTTCTGGTTGAATTATGTATTCAGAAGTGACAGGAATAGCACGATCTTCTGAGCAACCCAGTTCTGTCAGCAAAGGAATCCATAATTTGTCTGGAGGCTCAAAAAAGCGCATGATACATGTACAACAATGTATATTTGTATTTGTATCCTCAAACACATCTTAAAAAAAGAAAAGAAATGCAGAACATTTTTCACTAACAATAAGCATTCCTCTAGTTCTAATGTTTGTTTACATACTGCAGCACAGATGATAATGCATTGATTAGACACAGTAACAAGTAGTCTACGATGCCAATAGTACTACAGTGCACTCCCGTTATAACGAACATGGTTAAAACTAAATTCCAGTTACAACGAAATAAAAATTCATGCTGCAACATTATCAACTCTATGTATTTCTATGGTTTATTTGTTCGGTTATAACGAAATTTCGATATAATGAAAGAAAACTGCCAGTCCCAAGGACTTCGTTATAACAAGAGTCCACTGTACAGACATTGCAGTGATCCATAGTGAAGAAAGAAGGACAGAATGCTTGAAACCATCACAGCCTCAACACAGAGAAATGAAATGCTCCAATTGTAGCAGAGACAGGCATATCAAATTTGAATGTAAGTGATTCGAGGAATAAAATGAACTGAAGGAGAAACATATCAGAAAATGACATTTTTTTTCTACTTCAATCCCACAATGATAGTCAAATCCAGACACAGAATCTGACTGACAGTGGCCTTACATATGAGCCGTTATCAGTTAGTTCAGAATGTGCTTCTCCATTCACTGCTAACAGAAATCAGGAGTGATAACAATTTGAAGTGACCTGTGTCCGCACCTTACATAATTATATCCAAAAACAATGGACAAAGTCTTATTTGACAGACTTAACAGGGCAACAAGCCAGGAGACTGCAATTGACATGAGGCTGCATTCTGGGCGGGCAGGGCAGGTAAAAGTGGCCAACATCCATAAGATAAGTAATATAATATTCCATTCATTCCTTTTTTTCTTTCACCAGAAGTTTAGTTCTGCTTCATCATCTAAAAACAAGAAACAAACTGAAAAAAACAACAACCAACAAACAAAAAAATCACACCATAAAATGCAACATTCATCAGATTTCAGATTACGTAATATGGTTCCACACTTTACAACGAAGCCTTCAAACTTAACCTTACATTACACAATGTATAAAACTTCAATAGATACAATTGTACAAGTACTTTATGATAATGGCAATAGCTTGAATTGTGACATCATTGAGAAATGGTTGAAATAGACAACAGAAATAAATATTGTGTGCTGCATGAAATGAATACATGTCATCTATTCTTATTTCCTCTGCCATAGATACAGTAGAGCTTAAAATATATAAGCATTGCTCGCCCACTACAGACCACAGGGCCCCATCCTCTGCCCAAATACACGTAGTACAATCTTGGAGATGTTTATGACCAACTTATTCTATTGCACTGAGTATATTCACATGATAGAGCCAGAATTGAGCTGCTTTGCACACTCCAAGCTCAAGCAGAATGCTGTAAGGGTGAAGGGCATCATGGGGTAACACACATAATTCTAAGGGCACCTGTTGCCCAGACTAGCTGGGCATGTGTGACATAAACAAGGCTGTTCAAAGACATGCAGAATGCTCCGAGACAGTGCAACCTCTAGTCCTATTGAGGACAATGTGAATGAAAATTGTCCGCCTCAGGTAACATCCTGCTCTGCTCTTCAGATGGGGCTGTGTGCATTGGATGAGTCTGCAATGTCTCTGCCTCTACATTTCCACACATCTCCTGTGGAGGACATTTTGCTGGAGAACATCATGGACATGAGAACAAGTGTAAGACCAGGGGACATCTCGCATCTCAAATTTGTGTTGAGTGAGTCTCTGGAACCACTCCCGATACCTCACTACCATGTAGCTCTTTGAGGGTGCATTATTAAAATTACCCCTTCTTCCTGGAGGGTAACACCCAATCCCTTTCATCCTATCCCAGCTATGCTGTAAGAATGCACCAGTCTCTTCCTTCCCTTGCGTCCTCTCATCCAGGGCTCACGTCTGCTCCGTGGCCGTCACTGCTTCATCCTGGTGTCTCTTCCACACTATCACCAGGCCCTGCAGAATGGGGAGACAGGGAACAGGGAAGCTAACGATTAAAAAGGAGCTATAGGTGATGCTTGAGCAGGGCTGCAATCATTCCCACATCAAATTGGAAAGAGGTTCAAAAGAGACACATATGTACCTAAATAGGCAAACATAATTCCCAAATTCAGTTAGTGGATCCAGGAGAGGGTGCACCAGGCACACACCCCCTTTAATTTTGTTCTCTTTTTTTAATAAAAGAAATAAAAAGAAAGGTGCCCCCCTTTACAATTTTTTGTTGTTGTTGAACGAGACCATCCTTGTCAGCACATAGTATTTCGCTTAAGCCTTATTTTTTTCTGCTTGTCAGTGGATTAAACCCGAAAGTGGTAAATACACTGCTTTGCGCCCCCCCCCCCCCCCCTTATGGAATTCCTGGATCCGCCCCTGAAATTAGGGAAACACTTGTATTCTTCTGCGAAGACATGATACATGATGAGATATTTTACAGGGAGCCTACGATGGAATCAGGGAGACTTTGTACAATATTGGTCTGCTCAAAAGTAATTCTGAGCTTCAATTCCTCTTCTGTACAAACTTTAAATTGATGCTCACATCACTGTGCTTATTGAGCATCATTCATAAAATAAAATTTAACATCATCGATGATAACTTTCTTGATGTGTAATACATATTAATAACACAAAAAGAGAAAAGAACCCATTGTAAGAAATAATATTACTTCTTCAATCAACCTTGTGTAAAGGGTTCTGTAATAATATGTCTAATACACTTTAATCCCTCTATCAGAATCACTCACAGCTTCATATAAATGGACAGAGCAATTCATTGCTCTATCCATTTACAGCTGTAAATGTTTCTGAAACACTTCCTCATATGATGACATAAATGGTATCCCGGGGTACCAAATGAAAATTAGCCATTTTGTTGAATTATTTATTTTTTTAAAAAGGTTGTACCCTGGGTTGCCAAAAAGTGGAAATTATTTTGGTGCTGGAGCTAGCGGCGCTAGCCACTACACTGCAGTGCACTGAAGCACACGCTATTGCTAGCACAGCGTGCTATGCATGCATCGTATAACATGCAGTGGCATTGGAGTGACTATGTACACGCACACACAGTGCATGCATTTCTCTGTGGCTGTCCTCGAGTGGACGTGAGGTGGCGCTACACAACGCGGTAAGCCAGGGTACTACGGTACCCCGGGGTAACGCGTGATGCATCATGTACACAGCATGGCACTAGAGTTTACAATATCAAGATAGATGCAAGTACGAGCTCTCATAGAGGCATTCCTCCAAAGCCCCCTACATATGCCTCACCTCTGCATCAGACGTTGCTAGGAGACTCTCGTCATAGTTGAAGCCGACGCCCAGGACGGGGGCCGAGTGTCCCTGGAGTTTGTTGACGCAGGGCTTGGCGGTGCGCTCGATGTCAAAGAAGTACACGGTCATGTCTTCACTGCCTGACACTGACAGGATCAGAAGAGTGATGTACGCGTGTCAAAACAAATTGGAAAATGCTAGTAGCACTGCACTTGAGCAACAACAGTGGTCATTTCATATCTAAAGCCGTTACTTGGGTTATGACAAAAAGCAAATATTCATTGCATACTGAACATCTCATAAAGGAGCTGATAGCCTCCGCAGATCAAAAAAAAAAAAAAAATGCAAGCTGACAATTACAAGGAAAATTAATGACTGTATGTGATATGAGACTTATCCAGAGAATGATGATGCTGATGCCGATAATGATGATGATGATGATAGAGAAAATGACAATGACGAAAACACTGAATATTAGAATGACAGATGATAATGATTATAATTTTGATATTAAGATAATTATGATGATATTAATGATAAAGAGAATGAGAATTATGTCAATGATAAGAAATATCCAAATGATACAGATTATGATAATGATGATGATAGAGATGATGATAATGATAAAGAATATAGAATGATAGATAATGATGATTATGATGACATTAATGATGATAACAATAACAAGAAACATGCAGATGATACAGATCATGATGATAACATGAAAATTATAAAAATGAGGATAATATTACTGATGATAAAGAGAATGAGAATGATGCTGATGATAATATAAAAATAATATAGATTATAATGATGATAATATGAAAATTATGGAGATGATGAAGATAAAGAGAATGTTGATGATGATGTCTACCAAGACATTCTCCTTACCCACACATGCTCCCTCCCTGAAGGACATCAAGGGACAGAAGGAGCTTCTCACATTCTCCTTCCTGTGTTTGATGGAGAATGTCTTCTTCAGACTGACCTCCCCATCACTGCCCGTTACCCTGCCAAGAAACAACCAAAAAAAATCTCCTACACTTTTGATCAACTGCCACTGATGAATCTTGAAACACAGTTTTAATATTCAATTCAATTCAATTCAATTCAATTCAATTCAAATGATTTTATTTCCACACAAAGTAATACAAAGCAATATACATAACGCTTACATGAGTACACAATATCTTAAAGGAGCTTTGAATCACATAAGTTTCAACAAAACATGGAAACAATTATAATAATATCAACTTTGTTTGCAGATAAATAAACAAGTAAGCGATATAATTTAATTTTGTAACTCCATATGGAAAAGAGGAATTCACAAGAGAAGCATAGCCTGTAAATTTGTGAATTACTCTAGAAGATGAGGGCATCTCAAGATCCGTCTTGAGATATCCATACATGAGGCTAAACCTAGTGATGAAATGTTCAAAGGAACAGCATTGCAAAAGTTTATTCTTTTTAATAATATTTCATTTCTCTCTCCTGTCCCAAGCTTGACTGACAGTCTTGAAGACAATCTGTGGAATCTCACACATAATACTTTCTCCTGTCCAAACTGGAATTGTTATTTTCTTTGCTATCTACCACAGAAGTGTAACAGTCAGACTGAGGAATAATCATGTCACCTGTAGAGACAAAGCTGGTTGATGGCACAGTTGATAAGGAGGAGGGGGTCACGAGCCTCCCTGGATGCCCAGGCCCGGAAGGAGAGGCATGTGATGGGACTGCCCTCACACACCACCAGCCTGGCAAATGCAGAGTTAGAAATAATCACTATCATGATAATCTATGAGTGGGACTACAATTGCAATGTATAAAGAAATGATGTCTGAAATTCCTGCAGGGGTACATATATATTCTTGTCTGATTAGTATCATATGTTGGCATTGGTAGCTTGGGATGAAAGAAATATAATCACTGATACAAGAAATCTACCACATCAAACCTGAAATACTAAATGGAAATAGTTATAACTTACAGAAATAAACAGCATTTGTCATGACAGGGTAAAGGGTTACTATTACAGGATCCATCTACTGTTCTTATTTTTCCTGACTAACTTTTGAAGTCAACTGTAGAACCAAGTCAACACATTGGCTCAGTAAATCAACAAGAAAGACAGCAACACAATAAACATATTAGACACCATGATCTTGGTAAATCCTACTGCTAACACACCCATGTGTCCTGGTGACTTGCTCAGTTTAGCTTAAATTCAATGATGAAAAATCTATAAAATGCAGTTTTTTATAGTTACACCAAATTTGATCTTTTCCATATTCGTTGGTACATTGCATATGATGCAAATGATTACAACAAAACTATTACTGTACGAGCTGAAATTTTTGCGTACAGATATTTTCGCGAATTGCTACTTGGACATTTTTGCGTGTTTTTAATTTTCGCGGTTGCAAGGGCCTCACTGAACTTAGTAGTTATTCGCGCATTGTTATTTTTGCGTGTTGTTATTTTCGCGGTTCAAAGGCAATTTCGCGAAATTCGTGAAAATAAAACCACCGCAAAAATTTCAGCTCGCATAGTATTATGTGCCTTGTAAGACATACCTCTTTCCCTTTGACAATTTGCCTGTAGCCATGTCATACTGGAATGATGAAATTACACCCTGAAATAAAAAGGAAGCCCACAAATCAAATGTACAGTGCATAATAACCTTTATCACACTGCTTCTACAAAATATACTTTTAGGTATCACACTACAGTGAACAACAACAACAACAATATAATCACTGGCACTCAAACTGTGTCAATTTGGGAAAAAAGGGCCCCTTTGCTTACAGAAATTTCACCAAGATGATAATTGACAACGTAATATGAAAATAATTTGATCTTCACTTTTATCAGAAATACTATTCAATTATCGCATCTTTTCATCCTTGTCTTCTTTATTTAAGTTGTTCCTCCCCACAGCACAGCAGTAGCCTTGCCAAATGAATAGATATTTGGATACTAGTAAGTTACTGGTATACTACGATCTGCTTACTGGAAGGAAGGTGGTAGTTTGATGCTGTGACGCCAAAGGTACACTGCCATGTTGACACACAATTCAAGTTTGCCTTGTCTCAGAAACCAAACAGGGGCTCAAATTCCTCACCTTGTCATCCCCTCCCCACAGCAAGGCACCCGTGTCGTCAAAGGTTAAGCACAAGACCTGGCCGGTCAGTTTTCCCTGGCCCCCCTTGGTGGGTTTGCCCGTCGACACATTCAACACCTGAACCCCTCCACGGGCATTACCAGTCTGTTATGCAGTTGTTGATTTTTTTTAAGGGTGCAGATGTTAAGGAAATTTTCTCTATTTTTTTTTTTAATGATATGAAATATATCATGTCTGTTCCATTCGAGCAAACACAAGGTGTTACATTTCTCTGTTTCAATTCACAGCTACCAAAAAACATCAATAAGATATGGCCTAAAAATCGTTGGCACAAAAAGCCTTAGAATTCAACACCAAGCTGCTTTGCACTATGATAATAAAAAGAATGACAGAGTTTTATGTGTCCTCTTGATACATTCAGTCATTATAAAATCTTATTATACAGAATTACAAAAACATTCTATGAAATTCTAAAAACATTTCATAAAATGATAAAATCTAGTCATTCTGACATGTAGACATTTATTTCTTGCAAAATTGCCAAGCAACACCTACTGAAAAAAAACACACAAAGTGATCATCACCATCAAATTAGTCAAGTAAATTTCTTCTGCAAAATGTATAGGCACATAAATGGTTTAAGAGCAAAATAACAAATCAGGTTGTGCAAGACAAGATCTCAGACTTGACCAGCACACACAAAGGATACGACCACCATGTTGTTGTTGAGTGGCTGGAAGCAGCAGGAGAGGAGGGGTGACTGCTGGGGGTCAGTGACCGTCCGAGCACATGACCCACTACTGACCACCCAGAGTCTGGCCGTACCGTCCAGGGAGCAGGACAGAATGAGGTCGTTGGACAGGGACCAGCAGAAATCTGTTGATCAATAAAAACAAAATGAAACAAAACAAAACAAAACATAGATAACTATAAGTCTGCTTCAAATGTAGACAATAACATTCACCTACAATGACCATTTAAACAACAGCTAGGAAAAATTGAAAGTATCTATTTGGCAATTATTGGCTGTTATTGTCAATAAAATACTGAATAATGTGTAGCACCATTTCAACCAACAACATGTCATGTCATAACTACAACATAGATATAAATGAAACAGGGTACCTGACCACTCTGTCTAAGGGCTCAAATGGTACAAGAAATTCCTCATATGGCATACAGAGAAAAGAGAAAGAGGAAAGTGAGGGAAAAAAAGATAAAGTCATCAGTTATTCATATCCTACATATTAAGATATGTGTGTTTTCAGTGCTGTCTCAAAAGAATCAACTGACAAGGTGGTACAAATACGCAAAGGAAGCTCATTCCAGACGAGAGGATCTAGCATGAACAAGAGATGTGTCACCCCACATGATTTTTGTTCTGAGAACAATGAGAAGGCCAGTGTTACAAGAACGAAGTGATCTGAATGGAGTGTACTGTTGAAAAAGAGAAGTACATGGTGTATTACACTGGGGAGCAGATCACTTTAAACAATGAGAAATACAGAGTAATAGTTTAGATTAAATACGGTAATTGATTCATTACCTGTGACACCTTTAGTGTGTCCCTTTAATGTACAGACGACAGTCGCTGGGGACGGCAGGACTTGGCACACGGAGATGGTCTTGTCGAGGGAGCTACATGCTATCCGGGACTTGTCATCGTTGGCAAACTTGACGGCGGTCACTGCATTTCAAACATAATCACAGCAGGATACTGATAGACATGTGTGTATTACACAAGAGATGGTTTGTAAGAATTTTAGCACAACCAGCTTGTCATGAAATTAAAATGTTGGGATGAAATGTAACTCCGATTAGACTTTTCAATACTGTAAAACACAATATTTTTGTGGCATGAAATTTTCGCAAAATTGATGGCCTTTTTTGCGGCATGAAATTTGTGCGAGTTGCCTCTAACATCTAATGCAAATAATGTACATTGTAGACTAGTACTTTTTCATGCATATTTATAATTTCATGAATTTTGGCTCTCATAAAATTTGCAAAATTAAAATGCATATGAACATTCCTCACTTTACAATATCTTTTACAATTACCTATGTATCTTCACACTTCATAAAACATATGTGACAGCATTCTCCTATTTTGAATGGATAGGCAAATATAAGAAATATGGGTGTCAATTATTGTTTTTCAGGTTCACTGCCCATCAAAGTAATTCAAATAAACTCAAACCGCCATGAAAAAAATGGAGGTTGGAGGTACCTGCTTTCTGGTGGTGGTCAAAGATGTGGTGCATTCCTGTGAAGGCGTAATTCTCTGCCAGCGTCGTTCCTCCAGCCATAGCCCTGACACATTGACAAGAGCAATGAAATTAAACCAATGCATGTTAGCTGCGATACACAACAACACTTGTGAAAGTTGTGCAAGATATTGAGTAAGATTGTTCGTGTACTAGTAGTACTCAAGCTACCATAATACTTGAATGTCACACAGGTAGCAAGTGCTTCACATCATTGAGTACTTACTATAAATGGCCTCTTTGGTCATGTCACTGAATAGCAACAAAAGAGGAAAAGAGAAGTGGTAGATAAAGTCAAATTGAGAGCAGGACTGACAACAAGAAATCAAATTCTACTTTGCACTCAGCATTCATAAAATGTAGTAATGTTTTACTGTCTCCTTTTAAATAGTCAAAACAGTCAAAATTGTATTCTTTTAAATTGAAATGGCATCATGATCATGAAAGAAACTTCTAAATAAGCCATTATTTCAAACCAGTCTTTACTGATCAGTTTTTGCTTGAGGCCCAGGGCAGCCATACGCAAATGTTAGCTACTTATGACCACTGCATGAAGCTGTAAAATCAGTCATTGTACACACTATAAAAGTGGCCTGTTGGCATGAATGGTCCATAGTTTGTACTGCCTATGGTCAGTGCTTCCCCGTGCGAAATCTCCGGCTGTGCAAGCCACCAGTAACTCACTTGCTGGCATCGGCATTCCTGGTTGGCACGAGACGCATCTGGTCATCTTCTTTGTCCAGCTTGAAAGAACCCTTGCTGTGCTGTCGACGATGGGTGCGAAAATCCCCCAAACTGTCATCAAGCATCTACATTTGTAGATGTGAAAAAAACCCAAATGGGCAATTCCACGGTAACTGACGTTACGCGTAAGGATTTTCATGAAATTGTTTATGTTGTAGTTTTGTGAATGAAAGCACCTGGGGCTTGTAATTAGCATTGATGAATGAGTTCATGAGAATGAAGAAATGGGTGGAAAGTTTTTCTCTCAAACTGCATTTCTTATCACATAGCAAGTGAAAATGTGTCGGTAACTGACGTTACGGAAAAAGGACATGGGAAATTATGGAGTAGATTTAAATGGAAATATCTCATGTCCCTGACTTCTAAACTTTATGTGCTTTATATGGCAATATACCTAGGTTCTTGGGAACAGGTGTGCAAAGTAATGTGCACTTTAGATATTTCCTTTTAGCACCATGCCAATTTCAATGAAGGCATGACGGTAACTGACGTTACGTAACTGACGTTACGCTTACATTTGCCATAGGGTTTACACATGGAAAATCATGATTACGAATAGTTTTGTGATATTTTATAATTCTGACCTATCAGAGTGATTTGTTTGATATGGAATCATAGCTTGGTTCACCAATTACAAATACCCAAATGAAATGAAACATTAGTCCATTTTCTTTGTGTTTAATGAAAACTTAAAGGGAAACATGTCAGTAACTGACGTTACGTAACTGACGTTACACATACTTTTGCTATGGGGTTTACAAAGAACTAACTTATTTAACAGGTTATTATGCTGCTGCAGTATACCAGTAACAATCCCAGGCATTTACTTAGCAACAAATTAAAACAAAATCTAAAGGCACAAATGGGGTGGGGCCCTTAGGGGGCAAGCTCCCCCCCCCCCCCCATGCCATAGCACAGTTGAGCAAAAATAATGTAAATGCACCAGAGGATATTTCTTGACATTTGTCTTAAGATTGAAATTTTATTCAACAGTTATGATTACACAGAGCCATTTAGATTCAGCAGTTCCAAGTATCTAATATTGACATAACTAAGGGGTTTTTTTTGGTTTTTTTTATATGAACAGGAAAGTTTCTATCTAGAGTACCCCACCCATAATGCCCTGCAGTACTACACAAAACACAGATATTTTTGTGTGTGAAAAAAAACACATATCTTTCAGGTCATGGGGAAAAACACATACAAATAAAAGTATTTAAGTGAAATCCACTGTGATATATTCTTTCTTCTTTTCTTTATTTTACCTCTTCTCCCTCAAGGCATTGTTAGGGCCACAAATAACAAAATGATCTCCATTATCAATAATGATTTATATGATTAGTGTTACACTTTTAATATTTTTTCTGTGAAGAAGAAGCATGCTTTTTTGGTCAAAGGGGCATTTGTTTATTCCTTGCTTGAAGGAATGTAATCGTTTTTCTTTTCCTTTTCACTGGTATATCAAGGCTTGCAAATACATCCCAGATACCAAGAAATAGGACTTTGCAATGAAAGAATTTTAAGATCAATATAAACGAATCTTCCTGTTCATAATTATCATGTATTACACAAATGTCCCTGCATGAATGAAATAAAGTAATCAACAAATATGAACAGTTTTTTTATTTTACTCTAGAATCACCTCTCACTTTGAGCAACATTATTGTTAAACGTTGAGCAACATCAGTGTTAGTTTCAAACAGTAATGACAGTACATGCCTTATGTCAGGCCTACTTATGTACCATTTCAAGATGTGCCATATTAACTAAACCAAACATATAAGTGCAAGCGAAGAAATATATCTCTTCCTGCATTTGCATTGAGGTAGAAACTTCACTAAGCTTCCAGAAAAAAAAAAGAAAAATGCTAGCAAAAGTAGTCATTAGTAAAGATTATGAAACTGTTGGTATACAGCTGTACACAAGCTTTTTAATAGAAAAAGGTGGTTACCATGCAACCACATAATTGATTAGGCCTACAAATTTGGTAGCTTTATCGTCCCGTAGGACTGTGAATGTACTGTATAGTAATTTGAGTGCATTATATATTGCATGTGGTAAACCTAAACTTCCAGATGATTTAACATTAAACTTGTGCTGAACCGAAAATCAAAAGCTCAAGCCCCCTTCCACCAAAAAAATATAAATAAATAAATAAGATAAAATGAACCACAAAAAATGTATCCATGGACATACAGTGTACCATGGTGATGACATCATTCCCTATCAAAGGGATTGCTGCTCTTTGTTGATAACCTTTGACTTCCCAGGTGTATTGAATGGCCTAAAGTCAAAAAATTTGCCTAAGTTATAATTACTGTCATGGTAACTGACGTTACATACTGGTATATGACGTTTCGGTAACTGACGTTACACATTTTGATGAGTTCATTTGACTCTCCAGTATGCCAAGTATCCTTATTTTCTGGTATTGAAAGGAAGGCATACGGGCATACATTAGAAATCCTAAGTTACATCATACAGCTCACTTTCTTTGATGAATAAAGTTAAAAATTCCTTGTTTTTGGTAACTGACGTTACATCCATCATTGTCAAACTAATTAAAAGTTTTTATGAAATTCTTTAACGCAACCAGCTTTTTCTTTCTATCATGTGGTAAAAGACATGTCTGGTAACTGCATACATATAAAAGATTGTTGTTTAGAGTACTAGTAAAGTGGATATACAGAGGGTAAATTATGTGACAATACACTCTTTCTCACCATTGAGTTATAGGCATATTTTGGCAGCCATTTTGAAAATCAAAATGGCCGCTTTTATTGAAAAAAATACTGATTCTTAAAACTTCAACTCAAGTATTGTCTGAAAATGTATGGTGTTTGAAACAAATATCATTTTGAATTTTCGGCATCTGTGTCCTACATACCGTGGAATTGCCCAAATGTAGAAATGGTGGTAGAAAATTAACTGTAAAGTTTTCCCTGAGAATCCATGACTTTCCTCAGTATCCACATGTACAAAAACCAGAGCCTTTTTTTTTTCATTAGTTTCATGAGAGACATGCCACTGTTTATTACATAATGATGTCTTTTCACCCATAGCCATTCATTCATTCATTTCACACATGCATGTTCACATGCATGTTTTTTTATTTTCATTTCCAATCAAACACAGGTAATACACTTTGACATGATTACATATATTGGAACATAATAATACATATTGGTTCTTGAAAGAACTTCATGGAAATGGAAATTGAGGGGCTGCTAAAAAGCGAACTTGTAGATTGCAGTCCCCTCACTTACGTTACATTACTACAATACATTAATTACATATGACTTTATAACACAATACAACGATACACGTACCGTACAAGCTAATCATTGAAAGTATAGTTTTCATTCAATCGAATCGGATGGTTACATGAAGTACAGTGTATACGCTTTCACATGTATACACATACACATAGACATAGACATACACATACACATACACATACACACACACATACACATACACATACACACAAGCACACACACGTACCCACATACACATACACACACACACGCACATACACACACATGTATGCATCCACATACATTGTGCACACACAGAAGAGAGTAGGGAAAGAGAGGGCGGGAGGGGGAGAGGGGGAGTAGAGAGAGCGAAGGGCAGGTCAACATTCTCGATACAGGGTGAAGAAAAAAGAACAACAATTCCAAACAGTCAAACTAATCATGGGGTACATATGAGCTCATCAAATATTTCTTTAAATTACTAGAGAATGATTTCAAACTAATGGAATCTTTAATATTTTTCTCAAGGGAATTCCAAAATTTTGGGCCATAAAATTCCATGTATTACCTGTACTTGTATTTGATTCGTTGTATACTTTGTTATTGCACTTGTTTTTGATGGATGGATGAAACATAATGTAATACACAATACTTCAGCACACTGTATCAGTGCCATCATTCATGCCAACTTCATACTATAGATGTTTTTTGCTGTGGAAGACACCAACTTCTACTAACAGTTTTGCCAGCACCTAGGCTCTACTTCATACCCAGTTTACATTGCAAATGAAAGTCATGCTTATACATGTTGGTTCATGCTTGTGGTGAGGTATGCTGAAAAGACAGCCACAGGATACATATACAGTCCTATGGGGGTGAATCAAGAAAACACGACTCACATCCAGATTTGTCCGGCTTCCCATCATACTGGCACTTCTGCTGCGAAGGCTGCTACTGAAAATAAAGATGAGAGCATTGGTGACAGGATTTTCCTCAAACAATTTCATTCCATTCGAGGATAAAAGGGAATACACCAATATACACATACTTTAATACCGCTAAATATCTAACCTTATAGAGACATTTCCCCAGAGAACACCCACACTATCCAATTCACCTGCTTCTTCTGGTACTTATCTACACAATGAATCCAGGGGGTGTTTCATGAAGTCGAACTTAATATAAAAAATTATGGCATGCCACTTGTCTCCCTATTCAATTTCATTAGCTTTATAACCACCCACTTCAAATTATCTGAAATGTTTACAGAACAATTCCATTGTTGATTTATTTTATCTTGTATTATCAATGGCTACATGAAAAAAGTCTCCAAAATCTTCATTTTCATTAGAGAGTTGAGCAACACTGAAGACACACGGCATACCATAATTTTAAGTCTTCAAAATCTTCACTTTCATTACAAAGTTGAGCAATATTGAAGACACACACAGCATACCATAATTTTTAGTCAATCTTAAAATGCTAAGTTTAACTTAAATTCTTTGTGGAACACCCCCAGTGTTGCTAACTCAGGTAAGCCTTGAGCAAGCCCTCTGGTTGTCAAAACACATTTTCTTGTACAAGTATGCATGATATATACTAATGTACTCATAGTCCAAAATCTTTGACATGAAATACACTTACCATGTAGGCCTATATCTCTGTGGACAATTAAGTAAATCAATCAATCAATACCTGACATAGGCCTACATAAATCACAGATTGCTGTATAGTAAGGTAGTGGACCTGCAGAAAGCGTTTGTGTGTGTGTGGGGGGGGGGGGGGACCAAGAGAGGTAGAAGGGGGAGAAGGGGAGGGGGAGATGGGGGTGAGGAGGAGGGTTAGTGTAAGCTGGCATGGCAGCTACACTGTAATATATGGTCCATCTGCATTAAATAAAGGCAGAATATTGTCTTGAACAGAGGGTTAAAAACTGCTGTACTTACCCCTGGTCAGACATGGAAATATTGGCCCCATATCGCTCCGTGAGAAGCTGGATCCTCTGCTTCATGTACTGCTTACGGATTTGTGGATCAAGCTGGGAAGGCAAGGAGAAAAGATGTGTCAAACTGGGGCTTTAGGGCATAATTACAAGAGCTCATCTGCTGCCCTGCAGCAGCAACAATGAAAAAAACCATACACATGAAGTTGACATACATAGCTTACTCACAGACTATTTTTATGCAAGACTGAAATACTGCTGGTACTTTTAGGGCCTATCCCTACTTTTGAAAAAAAAAAACACACACTCAAAATTTAGACATGTACAACAATCAGGAATCATTTTGAACTTCAAAGCATCCTTACTCATGGCAACTTCAAGTAAAAGCACAAAAAATAATGAACAACTTACTCCGGATGAAGCGCTGTCTCGCAAAAGCTGACTCCGTCGTCGAATGTACAATGTTCCTGAAATAAATACATGGCAGATCAAAAAGTTATCAAACAGAAATTATGAACCAGATTTCCACATTTATAACTCTACTTAACTTAGGTGGCAATGAAAGAGACAAAACTTTACAAGTCTAATAGGATCTAGATCTAGAAGCCATAGAGTAAAACACCCTGTTTGCCATAGGCTTTGTACAGGAGGCCTATTTGCGGCAGGGGCCGTTTCATTTATTGATGAAAAGGCCCGATCAGGGGGGTGTTTCATCAACGTTTGTCAGCGCTGACAACTTGAATCACCATAGTAACAGTCAGTGACCAGAGCATCTCAGCCAATCAAAACCAAGGATTTTGCTGAAATTGTCAGCGCTGACAAACGTTGATGAAACACCCCCCAGGTGTCACTTCCCATAACACTTGCGAGAAACTCCTGCTTGTGTACTAAAGTAGGCACCGCCAATGGCCCTAGCTGCCACTGCCGCGTATATGCACCGAAATTCAATGTGCGCTGTGCGTCACTGTATCCCCATAGGCATACGCAGGGGCGGATCCAGGAATTCCGTAAGACCAGGCGTCCACTAGGGCGCGGACAAGACGCGGACAAGCCCCGGAATGCAAATTTGGTATTCCGCACTCCTTCGGGAACCTGTCCGCACGTTCCTGAACGTGTCCGCTCACTGTCCTAAACATGTCCGGGCGTTTCCGCACCTTCGGGAGAGAGAAAAATTTCCGCGTCCAAATTTTGATCGAGACCAAAATTTGGACGCGGAAATGAACTTCCTGACACCTTCGGCGACTTGTCCTGACGATGTCCTGAGGATGTCCCGCTTGTCCGGAACCCTTCCGCTCCTTCCGCACACGCTCCGGAAAGAATCCCGCGGTGTGGGGAAGCTTCCCGAGTGAAAGCGGAAGACACCAGGGATGTTTTAGGACAGCGCGGAGCCGATGCGGATCTATATATGCAAGTGTCCGGAACCGATGCAGAAATTTTATGATCCAGACACGAAAATGTCGACACTTTCCGCGAGCGTCATGCCAATGAAACGCAAAATGAGCAAGAAGGGAGGCGAGGCCCCATGCAAATATCCCCATCACAGGCACACCTTTCGTCTAGTGATGAAGAACAGGTAAATCTAAGGAATTTCCGGTCCAAGAAGGCAAAGAAGAAGGTAGTACTGAGTAGAGACTGTGCCAAAAGCAACCAGAAAAAGTGAAATCAGCCCCCTAACTTCCTAATAAGTTTGTTTTGATTTGATCTTTTCAGAAATTATTTTTCATCTGAATGACTTTCCTGGTTCCTATTACTTACTATAGTACATTTTCCTTTATGTTGTTTTCGTATTTTATTTGCAAACAAACTAGGTTGTCCCATGTGACAGCCCAGCTGAAAAATCACAAAAGTAGGTGGAAGTACACTCAGAAAAAAAAAAACATAGAATTTTTGGCTAAATGTTAATGTATTATATAAACATGAACAAGTTGTTATTCATGCGTAAATGCTTTCTAATGATGCAACATATTAGAACAAAAGACAAATTCATCACAATAAAAAGCATGAATTCAATTGCAAAGATATACCTGCAGTGGTCTCATGACAATGTAATGTCTTTGAAGTCCAAAATAACAATGAAAGCTAAAGATGACGGAGGAAAATGAAGAATTTTCTGTCACTTCAAAATTCAAGTGAAATGAGAGAAAAGCAATAAATCATGAACTCGAAAAAGTGTTAAATCTCTGTCTTTCTTTTGTTTTGTTTTTTGCTGAGTGCATATATTTAAGTACACATTAAGCATCACAAATCATTTCAGAAATATTCTTTACCTGAATGATTTTCGTAGTTGTTATTACCTAATAATTTTTTCTTGTCTTTTTGTTTTAGTTGCAAATAAACTTGATTGTCCAATTTGACAGCCCAGCTGAACCCCCCCCCCCCAAAAAAAAAGAAGTAAATTCAAGTAGGTTAGAAATATTTCCCCATGTTTACACTTCATTGACAATAGGCTAGTAAGCTCTAAGCATGAAAAAAAAAATTCTCAGACTTGAAAATGTTCAAAAGTGATCAAAATAAGAGAGGGTTAGAGATGGACACGGGTAAAAATGAGAGAAAGAAAAACAAATTTAATGATTAGGATCATTTTAGCATGCTCTACAGAAGTATCAGACAAACCATGTATATACTTCGCGATGGATAAAGCACAGGTCTAAAAAAAGGGAATGAATAATATATATATATATATATATATATATATATATATATATATATATATATATATATATAAGTAACAAACTGCAACAAAGTTCATGCTGTATTCACCAACGGTTTATATCTTGTGAAGAAATAAATCGTTGGTGAATACAGCATGAACTTTGTTGCAGTTTTGTTACTTATCTTTTTATCTTGCCCACACGTGGACTACCTTATCAACATGATTATATAATATATATATATGTATATACATTTACATTTTTATGTATATTATATATATATATATATATATATATATATATATATATATATATATATATATGGTTCAAAAAGTTTGCGAATATCATCCATGTGACTGTAGGCAGAGAAAAAAATTGTTCTCCCAGATGAGACAAAAAAAGAAATGAGTCGTCAGCCAATATGCAGACAATCCTATTCTTCGACTTTTGGTGGTCACATTTATCAAATAATATTGACAAATCATATCAATATAATATCAGCCGCTACTGCGGAAGCACAACAAGGAGCATCAATGACGGCTAGCAGTCAAATGAGGAAAAGTCAAAGTCAGCGCCAAATTTATACCTTTCCATTTTCCTGGTATTGTCCGCAGTTTGTCCGCATGCCTAACTTGTGTTGTCCGGAAGGCATCCTGATTGTCCGCGTTCATTCCTGGTGTGATCCTAGATGTTTCCGCGCTGCCCGGCTACGATTAGCATATTCCGAGGTATTTCGCGCTCTTCCGGAGTGATTCCTAGGAATGTCCGCAGTCAGTCCGCGGACAGTCCGCGGACAGTCCGCGGACAGTCCTAGGAATGTCCCAGGACAAGCCGATTCACAAAGTTATTCTGCGTCTGTCGCGGACAGGATGCCGAAATAACAAAATTTGCTTCCGCAACCCTTCCGGAGCTTGTCCGCGCCCAAGTGGACGTCCGCCCTAAAGAGGGGGCGCGTTTACAAAATTAAAGGGGGGGACGCACGTGCCCCTCCCCCATTTTTTTATTTTTATTTCTTTTGTTTCAACAAAAAAAATAAAGGGGGGCGTGCACCAGGTGCGGTCCTCCCTGGATCCACCCCTGATCCGTGTTGTATGCGGGATGATCGTTGTGCTATCGCTGCGAATTTTTAGTGCATGTGTCAATGGAAAAGTGGAAGGATATTAGTTTTCACTTTGTGTGAACAGGGAATTTTTCGGTACGTATCGAAAATACAGGATTTTCACTTACCAGCGAAGGTGACAGTTGCCTTCGGAAAGCCGGAATTTCAGCGCAAATTGCGATGATTCGTGACGTATCGTACCAAATTTGCAGCGAAAGTTTGTTAAGTTTTGTCTTTGTTTGTCTATTTACCTATATTAAATGCA
This sequence comes from Diadema antillarum, assembly GCF_040938485.1. NCBI lineage: Eukaryota > Metazoa > Echinodermata > Echinoidea > Diadematoida > Diadematidae > Diadema > Diadema antillarum. Next base: position 1,388,901 of record NW_027271172.1, read on the forward strand.
AACTTCATTATTTTGTTTGACATTTTTGGAAAGCTTAGGTGATGTACGATTTCTTCAATGCACAACCTAAGCTGCGCTAGCCAGCACAACGGGTGTGTGGCAGCTGGAAGTAGGGCACTGCAAGACAATTTTCAGTCGATCTCGAGTCAAGGTTTGCGTGTGGTTGCATTTTCTCCGCGCACGCGGGAACAAACCCGTGCGTGCGTCTGTAGGAGTTGTATACGTTGAAGTTTGCTTACAAACGTACAAATGCCATGCAACAAACTTGCCTCCTTTTCATCGTCATTAATTTAAATTTGTTGAATTCCACCAGAAAAAAAAACCTAACTTAGTCTAACGTTAGTTATTCAGAAATTCCTTCCACCTCCGTGGGTAACCGTTGACACATGCACGCATATCGCTAAAGAGCGATTTGACTTTGACATACGCATCGCATGATGCCGAACGCTGCACCGCTAGGCCACCCTGCAAATAAACGAGTACAGCATAGTCTGCCAGCCGGTACTTCAGGCGATGCCTTGTGCGAAACGGGACTCCCTGATGCCGTAAACGCGCACCCGTCACTAGCAGGCGCTGAGCGGTGACGTAGCAGACAACGTAGATTTTAGAGCGCACATTTAAAAATACGGACACGCACAAGGTTCGATCACAACTATCGCGCGATATCGGCAGTGGTTTGTGGTCAAAAAATCAACACGTAATTTTTTTGCATACTGTAATGAAATTTCGGGGTCAGTTTTTACTGATTAAAATCATATTTTTCAAGTTCCAAGGCACAAGGTATGATTTTGTGGTTTTTTACTTTGCAATGAGAGTTCTTTTGAACAACGTACATGTAGAACATTTTTTGATGTCTATTGAATGAGCCTAACTAAAGTGGGACTAAAAGCACACATGATGTTCATTAGCTGTTTTATTGATGAATGAAAGTGCCCCTGCCAAGGCACCCTGGGTTGATTACTCTATCTGAATTGGATGACATGAATGATTATGAAACTCTAAATAGTTCTCTACCTCAGCTCATACAGCATGCGCATGTCTACTCTCTTCTTCAGTCCGGGAAACCCGCTCATGCATGAGGACCGCTCCCGCGTACGAGGACTGCCCCGCCTCATGAGGCCCGGGGGGAACGTCTCACGAGGCCCCCTATTCACTTCTTATTCATCTCACATATGACGTATAAATTGTCGCAACTTTGCACGGTGATTTTTTGTTACACACACATGTCCACTATCCATGATGAAAAGAAGAAAAAATCCTGTCTGTTTTTTTTTTTCAAAACTCGATTTTTGAAAAAAAAAAAACAGACAGGATTTTTTGTTCTTTTCACAATGGATAGTGGACATGTGTGTGTAACAAAAAATCACCATGCAAAGTTGCGACAATTTATACGTCAGATGTGAGATGAATAAGAAGTGAATAGGGGGCCTCATGAGGCGTTCCCCCCTTCCCAGGCCTCATGAGGCGTGGGGGCGGTCCTCATGAGGCGGGGCAGTCCTCGTACGCGGGGCGGTCCTCATGAGCGGGTTTCCCGGACTGTCTTTGTTCTTGCTCAGCATTATAGGGCCAATAATGCGTTATAATTTGTATTTCCACAATTCTAGACATCTTTTCATTTTCAATACTAAACACGCACTGATGAAGAAGAGCAGAGGTTAACTGAGTCAAAGCAATCAAACAACGAAACTGCAACCCCACTTTCTCATCCCGGACGCCCGCGGGATTTGCCAGCCAGCCGACCGACGGAGAGGGAACAATCCCGTGGGCGTGGCGTGGCGGCAGGAGTGTTTTCTGCAGCAAACGACGTAGTTGCACGGCTGCGTTTGGCCGTAGCTAGGCGCGGCTACTCTTGACTTCTAATAGAATTTAGGCAGGGCGAAGCAGTGCAGTGTTTACTTACGAAATTGCGGGTTGTTGGGCGTCCTGTACGTATTATATCTGGCGTCAATTGCCAGAATTTGTTGCCACATTGTTGCCATCGTCATATGATAGTAGAATAAACGTTTAATTCATCAACTGTGACAGGAGACGCGAATAAATGAAGATCCAGTCACAAATCCACACACCGGTTCCCAACCTCGAGCTGTACGAGTATGGTAGTGTTAAAGAGCCCACCACTAAAGATAGTATTGGCCCCACGGTATACGGTACACAACGAGTACACTTGTACAGTTGTAGTGACATCATCAGAGCTAAAATGGTTATTGCTAGTTTCGGAACTGGTATGTCAGAGCTTCCATGGATGTTGGTTCTGCAATGACTCATCTAACCAAACCAAAATATCAGCACAACCTGTATGAACTGCACAATAGGAATCCAAATGGTGGTGATATCTTTCTTGTTTGTTCTCTCTTTTTATATTTGAAGAATATGAAGAAAACAAGGAAAAGCATAATATATATATATATATATATATATATATATATATATATATATATATATATATATATATATATATATATATATATATATATTTCATATATATGGGGCCTATGTGACATACATACAACCAGTCCCTATCTTTCTTTTGTGATTACTTGCATGATTTCTATCAAACTTAATCTATTCATTACTGTCAACTTTACATAAACGTTCCACAATTCAACTTGATATATTGCTTTCCAGTGTTCTTTGCAGATAAGTCTGGTATCAACTTAAAAAAATTTAATAATGATACAATTATTACCAAATATGAATTTTCCCCATTACTGGTACTTATAATTCAGACTGCCACATTCTATTCAGGCATGGCTCATTTTCAAACCTGTTTTGTCTGAAGTATCCAACACTATCCACTCATTTGAATAAAAAAAAAAAATCAATTCTTGATTTCATTTTTTGATAGGGATATACTGTATCTTTTCTATCATTTTCCAGAGGCTGCCATCAAACTCAAGCTTCAGCCTAAGATGACGGTCTCCTGCATTTTGCGTACATAATTCGATTGAATGAGCAATGATTTTCCAATTGTTTTTGTATAATCATAATTCACCTGTACAATATTTCATTGATACATTATGTATATGATTTTGTGTTTACTTTGCAAATATTTTGTGAATAAAAGGAATATAGTACTGCATACCTCTCTTCTCTAGGTGCCACATTCTGTTTAAATCTGGAAAACCATGATTTTCGAAGCTTCTTTATCCTAGATATTTATGTCCAACAGCTGATGACTTGTCGTCTATCCCATGCCACTTTCCATCTGTTGTCTGCTCCATCAAAGCAGAATAAGAAAGAATTACCCCGGCAACATTTTTTTTTTTCAATATAAGCACAACACTGAAAATTTGATCAACTTGGAGGTAAATCATAAAGAAGTTATGAAATTGTGACATTTTTACAATTTTCACAAGACATATCTTGAGCCATCAAAATAAATATGCAAATGAGTGAATTGATGATGTCATCACCTCACAGCTTGCTATATAGGACCTCCTTTGTACACAAATCATATAAAAAAAAACCCTGATATAATAATAGCACCAGTAATAATAGCACCAGTCTGTAAGAACAATATGTTCTTGACCACAAGTCTTCAGCTGTTGGACATAAATATCTAGGATAAAGAAGCTTTGAAAATCATGGTTTTCCAGATTAAACAGAATGTGGCACCTAGAGAAGAGAGATATGCGGTATATATTCCTTTTATTCACAAAACATTTGCAAATAATATGATGTATAATAATAGCACCAGTCAGCAAGAATCTTCAGTCTATTGAAGGAGGCAGACTTAATCAGAAGAAGAAATCTTAAACTTGCCTTTTTTTTTTCTTCAAAAGCAGTTCAGCCCCCACCTCTGATATCTGTAGGCATCTATTTTTAACTGTGTATTCAGCCAGGCATATCATTATGTTTTAAAATTTTGTGAGTGAAAAAATGTAATTTTCGTCAGTTTTTTTTGTATATGATCAATGGGAAATTGTGAGGTGATGACATTACATGTACCAGCTTAAATAGTCTTTTGCATATTCATATAAAAGTCTGCTGAGAAATGTTTTGCAAAATTAGCAAAACTTCATGATTTTCCCCAATTCTTGTATCTGATTTTGATAAAATTTTTACTATTAGCTCTGATAAAATTGTAAGGAGTAAGCCTACTCTTTCCTTTCAGACTACATGTAACATTTAACTGATCTGGAATTTCCTCTCAAGCCTCATGGTTGTTAAATTCATAATTCTCCAATTGGCAATTTTGTGAAGTTACCTGTTCCTCTCTCATATAATCAAATTTTGTAAATCTTTTTATTTTTATTTCAGTGTTACATTAAAAGGGATGGTACAGTTTCATTTGAGATGGGGCTTCTAGTTTCCAAAATTTTTCATGATGATTTTCTGAGATAATGGGAAACCTCTCATGAAATATGAAAGAGCATAATTTTAATTCTAAGAGGAATTCAAAATTTATTTCATGAAAATTGGTTTGAAACGGCTACAATCTCCAAAACAAAGCGATCCTAATAAAAGGTGGGGCCATCTTTTATACGCATCACTTTGTTTTACTTTGTTTTTAGATTTAAAGGGATGGTACAGTATTGGTGGAGATGAGAATTGGGCTTTTAACTTTTTGTGAGATACCAAGAAAACACTTATGATATAATACAGAACATGTAATTTTAAGAGGAATTCAAATTTATTTGATGAAAATTGGGTTTGGAAAGACTGAAACATCCAAAAACAAAGTAAAACAAAGTGATTGTAATAAAGTGTCCACTTTATTAGAATCGCTCTTTTTTGGATATCTCGGCCATTTCAAAACCAATTTTCGTAAAATAAGCGTTGAATTCCTCATAGAATTACATGCTCTTTCATATTTCATAAGAGGTTTCTCATTATCTCACCAAAAAATGTTAGAAACCTGAAATTAGGTCTCAACCAAAACTATACGATCCTTTTAAAGGCTTTCCAAGCAAGAGAAAAAAAAATCTGTATGAATAAATTGTATTTGCAGAAATCCCAAGATTGCTGGAGAACAAATTCAACATCTTTTGCTTTTGGTTCCCAATGACACCATGGTCATGTTTAACATGAAATGATATACACTCTTCTTTTTTAAACCTTTTTATCTTCCACCCCCCTCCCCCCCCCCCCCCCACTTCTATATAATGTAAGATTAATCATCCTTGGCATTGTCTAGCTTACAATACATGTATCAGAACCAACAACAGAGAGACACCCAGCACACTTGTAAGATATCCTGTTGATTTATTATCATTGATGATACAACCTTAGTAATACATTACAATGTCTAATCATCCCACATGTCAGAGTATCTCTCACATTCTAAAATGTGGGGAGGAAAAAGAAAATTTATGAGCCAACTCGGATGTCAAAAGTTGCATCACTGAAATGTGCATTCATTTGACCAAAAAAAAAAAAAACGAAGAAGAAAAAAAGAGAAAATGTGCTCTCACTGAACATATCAATATACAAAGTTGTCTTGTCATACTCTCTTGTAATATTTTCTTTTGTATTATCAGGAATGGCTGCACCACATCCATGCAGAGTCTGTCCTGGTAGTCCAGAAATAGTCTTGGCTCAAAGAGAGTATCAAGAGATAAAACAAGAGTCAAAGGCCCATGGGACTTTTCAAATTGCCAAAAGGAGTGCACACACAGAGAGCAGAATGCTGACAAATTGACACGAGGAAAATAAGAGTCTGTGAAGAAATACAGCATTAGATATGACCTACATTATGACACAGTCACGCGTCGGTGAAACCCACGAGGGTCCACGACTTGTGACAACTTCCTAAGTTGGAGTAGCATTCAGTGCAAACGAAATAATTCTCTATGATGTTGGCAAAAGTCCGAAGCCGAGCGAGCTTGCCCGTACAATAATCAAAGTGTCATGCAGGAGGTGAAAGGAAATAACATGCAGGCCTTACAGATTAACAAGGACAGCGCTAGTCTGCCCACAAATACAGGATTTTTTTAGGGTTTCTTACACACTTCACCTAATGGACACATGCTTTATTTAATACTTTGTGCTAAAGACTGCCCTTGAAGAATCCTGGAAACATGTACACTTTTTGCAGGAAAACTCCTCCAGAGATACAAACAAACAAACAATACAACCAGGAACATTTGTCTTGTTCGATAATCTATAAGCCAAAATTGAAAGATGCAACTGTCAATTGAGTTTAAAAAGAATTAAGAAGTAGATACAGATGCAGATGGAACAAGAAATCACTTTCCGTGTATAAACTCTTAATTCAGCATATTAATCTGACAAAGTTGTTAATAATGACACCCAATGAGATTATCCTGAACACGTACATAGTGTATGTGAAGGAGATTGAATCCTTGTTTCCAAGATTTAGTAAGTTCCCATACAGTAAACACAATGTGAACCCACGTCTCGTAGGCAATGAGTTTAAAGGGCGTGGTTTTGTTTCATCACGATAATCAACAACATGCTTCTTCTGGAATCGCACCTGATCAACTCGTGGGCTGCAGCTTCTTGCGCAATACACACTATAATCATATTTATTTCAGCATATTCATAGAACTGCTCATTATACTCCTTTCTCGCTTCCTCTCAAATCTAATTGGCTAGTTAAGTATCGACATTCATTTGGCTATTCTCAGGAAGGACTGTGGATTCGACGTCCATCTGGGAGTGTCCACCTCGTACAAATATCCACATATTCGAAACATATCACCAGGCTTCTGACACTGACGCTGTGGCACATTATAGAGCAAAAACAAGGGGGAAACAGAACCCTTTAGGATCTCTCCCTCTCTATTTGTACTCAATCAGAAACTATCATAATGCTAAAATTAGTCATAAAAGTAATTATAAGAAAAAAAATGCGAGCGAAAGTTATTGGAAAATGTCACTCAGGTAATATGGCTACATCTAATCTCTAATCTATGATCCTTGATATGAATTAACCCATTTTGTTTCAAATTATACACATATGGCCTTTTGAAATATAATCATGCAAGAGAATAATCCATATTTCTACAGAAAATTCCATTATCTCACAAGGGATTTGATCATAATTTGACATCTGGAACATCAATCTGTATACTCATGGGTTCTCCTGGTCGGATAGAACCTAAAAATGCAGCTTTTAAAATATGAGTTTCACAGATTAATTGTGAAATATTCTGCGACTGTCCTTGGTTTTCTGCTGTCCAATACACAGGATTAATGATAACAGCATTGTAGGTCTGTGGTTTACCGTGTCCCACCTCAGAACATCAAACTCAGTTAAAAGGCACCTCCTCTTCAGTTGGATTTCATTTGAATTTGCAAAACAACAAAAGATTAGAGAGAGACTAGACCTCTCGATTTCATAGACAGTCAACAGAACAGGAGATACCTTTGAAACAGGCATAGCTTGATGTCTACCTTGGATTTGGACCGGCATTTGACAAAAGTCCCCCACACAGAGAAAAACAACGATAAATGGTTCATTCCCTGTATGGAGTAACTTGTAGGAACCTCTGCAGGGATAGAATCACAATTTTGATAAGCAGTCTGACAAAATTGATACATATCTATGCACGCACACACACATACACTCGTACACAATCTAGCTGAAAGTATGGAGGCTACATGTGATTTTACTATCTTACAATTACTTCTGGCATTTAAGACGGGAGAGCAAAGAATTATGATGAAAATGGTGTACAACCAATGGGAAAGGAAGGTTTCGGAACATAACATCATATTTAAACAGTAGCACCTCCCTGGTGTGGGTACATGCCAGCTCATGCGAAGCCAATATTTGATGGGAGAAGCTCTTAATATACTACAACATTTACAGGAGTTCAATATTTATTACAGTGTATGTTTATTACTACAATGACTGTCTTGTTTAGAATTAAAAAAAAAACAAAAACAATGTAATGTTGATTGTCTCTTCAATATGAAGACTAAAGCATTGCATTATCTGAAAGAGGTAATGACTTTGAAAACAAGACTACTGAGATATACTTAAAGCGACAGGGAATAATGGGAAAAAATTTCAATCACTTCCATTCACTGTAACTTACCACGTAAGATAATTCCCTTGCTAAAGTGGGCAGCGCACCACCCTCCAACTCTTGTCATAAATAAATGAATCGCTGTGAAAAATTTCTTAAAGTCTTGCTGAATGTTCTCTTTGAAGCACTTGTGGCGGTCACTACACGTTCATGGATCGGCATACCCTACGAACTAATTATAATACACACCAGCCTAACGACCAGTTTTTCGCTTGGGATACATGCACCACTGATACAATTCTAAGCACATTTCCCCTCCAACATCAATTGACTGTCACATGGTTGGGGCCTATCACAAAGGTTACAGACTGAAAATCATCAGAATAACGTGCTTCCCCCCTCAAAAAAAAAGAAAAAAAAGAAAGAAAGAATAAAACAATAAAAAAAAAAAATAATGTGAGGCTCTTCCTCTTGGTCATTACAACTCTCAAAAAAAGAAGAAATAAATTCATGACTCGGCTATTACAGCGCAGAAAATGAAAACATGCTTACAAGGCCAAAATACAGTCGCAGGTTGAAGTCACCAACAGGAGAAAATCATCAGCGCATAAGGCCGTCAACGACACAATCATCATCATCATCATGTAGAAAAACGTTCCGATGATTCTCCGGGCCCCCCATGGCAGAAATGACTAAAGTGGCAGCTTTACACATTGTATCTTGTGCTCTCTCTCTCAGATAACTTGATACCAACTGTGGCCATAAATCGTGTAATCTATTTCTATCCCTCCTGTCACCATTTGAGACAAGCCCTGTGTTGCAGTCTATAGATTGAGTGTCATAGCTACGACAAAAAAAACACACAAAAAAACAACAACAACAACAACTGAAGAAGAGAAATAAAGTAGCATGCCGGTATAGCTATTAATGCCTCAGTTCACTTCACATCTGACAACCATCTTGGATGGAGAAGTACATTGCACAAAATCTATAGGACACTGATTCAGCAGAAAGTTACATAACAGTCGGTGGACATGGGTATGGGTATGCTGGGGTTTACTATAGTTTCTAATAAAAGCAAGCTTTCTCCACTGCATTGGAAGACAATCAATGCACTGACTCTGACATGAAATTACATCTGCACATGGTACTTCCCCTAATTTTAAAGTCCTTACCAATACATACACTTTCATGCATTTGCTGGAACATCGTATTGACACAGAATTGCAGCCCCATCCCCCTACCTTCCCCCCACCCTCCCCCCATTCCCCAATGGAGGAAAAACAAAACAAAACACCACATAAATAAATATGGTGAAGAAGTAAACTTTGTTTTTCAACAGCCAGACACTTGTGCACACATATTCGGCAAATGATGTGAGACATTTTCACGGTTACAGCAGGTGCATACAATACATCTGAGAAACAATCACTGACTCCCCTCTTTCTTTCAACAAAGTTTGAACACAGCGTCGTAACGAGGTCCAATTCCGCAGTTCTGACGAAGGCTGGTCTGAACTGATCCATACTGGCACTAATCTTTGAGGTCATACGTGTTTGTGTTATGCTCTTTTTTTTTTCCTTCTTGTTTTCAAATAATTTATTCCTCTGTTAGAGTATCCCACTTAGGACCGAGGGGGAGAATTGCTGCGACCACTCAAAAGACAGACCAGTGAAGTGGGGCAGTTCTGCGTCCATGCCTCTTGGCCAAAGGCTTGCTGCGAGGTCTGCTATAATTCGTGTCCTTGAAATCAAACATCGGTTTATCGGCGGTACGTGGGTAGGCAGGAGGAGCATCATGGTCTAGAGAGGGGGCGTCTCGTGACAACGCAGTCCCTCTCAAGTGACAGTACTTGGCTGCATCAACTCCCTGTACCGTCTTTGTCTTGATTTGTTTGTTTATTTGTTTAATGTGTGAGTTTGTGTGTGTATTGAGTGTCTTCTTTCTTCAAATTCTGATTAACTTTATGGCATGCATTTAGTCACAGATCCTCGGGACAAGTGTTCCCTTCCCCTTCCCTCCTGACTTCTGATATTGTGAGTTAAGATGAGACAATGACATAGAGAGGAGGACAGCAAAGTTTCCCTGAAGCCTGATCTCGACAGGCCCCCAGGCTCCACATCTTCTAGGAAGTTGATTTATTTATTCTAAATGTTTGTGATGAATTGGTGACAAGTCAAGGCACACCATTTCCTGTTAAAATGGTCGTAATCCTCTTTTGCTTTAAAGATGTTCCATTCAGAATAAAAGAAGACATCAAAACAAGCAAATCTTAACCATACCTTTACACCCTGTTACTGGAACGACCATGGAGGGATTTATGTCCTGAAACTGAAAAGATAACTATCAAGAATAATACGAGAGAGAGTCTTAAACGAGGCAACTGTTTAGCAATAAGCTGTTGGGAGGGGGGATGCTCATATTGCCTGGAAATTTGCTGCCTTCTCTTCAGACCATTGACTCTGTTCAGACTTAGCACAGTGTGTGGATGTACATGTATGTGTGTCTGTGTTTGTAACCCAAATTTCCCGTTCCTCATGCTGCTTAGTGGTGACGCTTGCCAATTGTCCGTCGTGTGTTGGGGTTTGCTCGTCGTATGATGAATGCATCCAGGTCGGGTCATGTGGCTGAACAGTTTACAGTAGCTTCAGCACCTTCCCAATGGCAATTGTTCTCCCTGCGTGCACACACACAGAAAACAGAGGTACAAGTTTTCTGAATTAATTGCTGCACTCTGGAAAAAAATAAAAATTAATCCTTTTGCACCTGACAGTTTCTTACAGTGGGAACATCTACTTACATAACATATACTCAGAGTGATTTTTTTTTCCCAGGGGGGGGGGGGGGGGGGGGGACATGGGGTTAGGTGATTGAGTCGATACACTGTGATATTGATGATGATGAACACCATTTATATAGTGCCATTTGTCTTACGATATGAACCAGGCAAAATACAAATATTGAATCCTGAACTTGCAATGGGTACTCAGGAATAATGTCCAGAGTGATTTGCTACCATTTGATGTGGATAACATAGGACTGAGCTATGGTGAGATTTTGTTTTTACCAGTCATGAAAATCATTCTCGTAGCGATTTCTGCACAAAATGTTTGCTCTCAGAAGCAATTCTGATATGCAAACTGGACATCCTGCTGACAGTTGCCTTATTGATGTCACAATTGTCCTGTTGCTCTTGACAATAGCCCAATTTGAACTTTCACTGAGCTTATTCTCTATTTTTTCTTTCTAAGGTAAGGCCTGTCCTAATATCTCCCATGTGGGGGTCATGCATTTACCTTCATCTCGCAGCGTAAAGCGTCCCATTTGGGAGAATTCCTTGAACGTCTCCATACACACCACGCCGGTCGTCTCCAGCCGCGCGATGGCCACCTGGTCCTGTTTGATGAAGCGAGGGCGCTGTTTGCCTTTCTTCCCCGTCCTCTTGTCAACCATTGCTATGAGTTTCTGAAAATTGGATTGACGAAAGAATGGACTTTAAACAGAGTGGACTTTAGCAATGTGGAGGAGACGTCACTCGTTACATCAACTGGCAAGTTTGGTGAGGCCATTCAAACTAAGGCATGTGGCTACTCAGCCACAACTGTGTGCATATAAATTTGAGGAAAATTGAGCAAAGAAAATGGGATTCCATAGGAATTCGAACCCGAGACCAGAGCATCCGGAGGTCTCGAGTTCGAATCCCAATGGAATCCCATTTTCTTTGCTCAATTTTCCACTAATAAATAATATTTATTCTGGTCAGGCTTTCTGTTTGGTTTGTTACATATAAATTTGAGTCTACAACTTGATTTGAGTCTACAAATTAATTTCTCATTCTTATTCAGTAATTACACCTTACATTTCCACAAAATTTGTGCAAATACAATCCTCACGTTTTTAGCGTATGACTGTAAACATCTACTGAGTTTGATAATCATCCACATCTTTGTTCCTTGTATCTTAGCTCTGAGACTGTAAACATCCACTGAATATAATTATCCACATCCTTGTTCGTCACATGTTAGCATTGAACAAAATCTTTGTAACCTGCCACAACCTGTTTCAACCTGTCCTTGAAAACATACCAACAAACATAGCAAACAAACAAACAAACAAACAAAACAAAGAACACTTACAGTAATCTGGACCTCCTCCACTGCGTTGTGGATGTGAAGTACGGCACCATAACCTGGGCAGATGATGGACTTATGTTCTACTATCGCAATCTGTGTGAGAGGACAAAAATGTGAAGCATTACATTGCATGCACATTAAAGGCATAATTTACCATTTGCAGATGAAACAAAACCCAGCATTAGTGCTTTAAAATAGTTCTAAAATGTGAGTTAAGGATAAAAACAACCAATGTAAAGATTCAAATCAGTATAATCCATGTTAAGTATTGTTAAATACACAAAATGTGAACAATAGATATGATAAAATGTTTCCAGACAAAACCGTCTACAGTTATGGTTTATTGAGAAAAACAGTGATATCTCATTACATTTTAGGCCTTATTGCGAAAATTGTATAATATGGTAGGATGTTTTGTGATACAACTGACCTACACATATGCATCAAAAGTGATATCTTGAACATTTTTTGAATCACTGCTCCCAAAGATAAATAGGACCTTTAATGTATAGAAGAAGCTGTAAATATGACATTACAACTCGAGTCACCATGCAAGAATCTGACCGATTTCAATTACCAACATTCCAACTTTTATCATGACCAATTCTAACAGTTTGATGTCAAGCTACATTCATATGTAGCTTCAATGAACATACCACTATTTCTATGTGCATCCTTATGCCTTGCAAAGGAGTGCTATACAAACCTAGAATACTTTATACCATGGTATCTGAAACTTTCTCAGCTTGTCCACAGCCAATTTAATCTTTTAACTAATAATTCTGCACTCATCATACACAGCTACAATAGGTCTACTCGCCCTAATTGTGGGCCAGTGCCATATTGGAAATGCACAAAAAAGTGCTGGCAAGACTGGATGGGACAGAAAAGTAAGCTTTCCCACATTTGATGTACCGGTAAAATTTATTGACTTCTACTTATGCATCTAAATGAGATCAGGTTTTACAATGGCTTGTTCATCGCAGGAGGTTAAATTTCATCAACAAAATATGAAAACATTTTAAAAACTGTGCAAACGGCAATTTCGAACCGCTAGCTTTCATTGTGCAGAAATAGAGTCGAAATTATGTGCTACACCACTGAGTTGGAGGTAGCACTTGAATAAGTTGCAAGTGGATCTCGATGAAATTTCTGCTGAAGACAAGAGTCTCCAGGGATGAGGAGGGAACCACTCACCTGGGCATCAAATATTTTGGAGGTATGGCAGACATCACTAGGGTCACACAGCACAAATCCCTGCGAAACATCCTGTAGAAATTGATCAGAAACAAATAAACAAACGTCATTCTCCAATCCATATCAAGGCTTCATAACTACAAATGAGTGCAAGACACAAATCGAATGATATTCACACGTAAAGCATGAACAACAGCAGTTCCCCTGTGCTAAAGCAGCACCTATTTGTACACACAGTGACCAAGAGCTGCCATTAAACTGTTCCTTATGGGATCCTGGGATATCAGGTTCCCGTGGCATCAATTGATACACAGGAACCTGGTATACCAGGTTCCAAAAATGTAGGTAAGAGTGCCTGTATTAGTGGCCTACATTCATGTTTATTTGTGTTATGCTGCCAATAAAAATGGCTTTGACAGAACGATTAGAATTTCTTCAATCAGTGTCTGTTCTCTTTCTGTATGAAAACTGCACGTATATGTATCACGGCACTGGCTAATTTACCTTTTTTCCAATGTAGTGTGCACTTGTTTTGCAGTAAAACTCGTATGAAGATGTACGTAGCGATCAAGACTGAGCTCAGTAGATTTTGACTTTAGCTGACCCCATTCAGGTGTCTCTTTTTTGTGAAACAAAAGAGTTTGTGAGCAGCTATTAGCACACACTCTATTCATTCCTCATGCCAAATCAATAATTTCACTGTTCGATGGCTTATGTACAATGTAGTTGACCATGGAAAGGGGATACAAGCAACGCTTGACTGCTTTCGCACAAGTGGATTACCAACCTGTCCGATCTCTGCCGACCTGCAAAAAGAATCTTGTTTGGGGGCATCAAAGGCTCTTGGAGAATTGCGGAACGGTTTAACCCTTTAGCAACTGAAGATTCCATACATAACGGCCTACTGTACCCTAGATGGTACAGCAATACTACTCTCATTTCGACAACTTTCTGAATTATGTAAAATAGCTCAATGCATGCTTATTTTTACATTTATTTGAAAGACCACTTGAGACTTTATCAAGAGAATGGTATGTCAAAGGAAGTAATTCTGACACTTTTTGTTGACCTTTGACCTCTTTCAAATTATGTAACTATGAATTCTATATGAAAAACAATAAAAATGGCGGTTCAGTTACTAATGGGTTAATAGTGGATGTGACATGTACTCACCTCTTCCTCAACCCCTCGGACCTTGATCTTCACATTCTCGCCCGTCCCAGCAAAGTTTGTCTCCTCCTCGTCGGAGATGATTTGGAGGATTTCGACGCTAGTCTGGAGGGAAGCAAAGCAGTGTGATGGCGGAGAGTGTGAATGCTGATTGTAATCACAATCTGGTTTTGTACAGCACATTTCCAAATTATTGTGTTGACTATTATAGCAGTGGTCTACTGCAGGAAGAACAGTAACAAAGTCATTGGTAAAAAAAAAATATATAAGTAGATAATTTCAATATCATTCTCGTTGTTGACCATAATAGCAGTGATCAACAGCAGGAAGAACAGTAACAGAATCATTTGTAAAGAAAATAAGTAGATAATTTCAATATCATCCTCATTGTTGACACCATTTACATGTACTTCCACATTATCGTCAGCAGCAAAAGCACTAGCAGTTGTTGGGCTGATGAAAAATTGAATGATATCATTGATGGTAACAAAAGAAATACTACTAACAATAACAATTATGAAATATCTAAAATACTAACATGTAGCTTCAGCTTCAACTAACCTTTGACATGCTTACTTTCTAGCCGTCTGCTGTCTCAGACAGCAAGAATCTGTGAAAATAATTACTCCGCTTGAGGTCTATGGGAGTTGACAAAAGCTCGCCTACTAAGAATTTAAAGGCTGACAAAAGATGAAGCTTCATGTTACCACTACCTTATTAGCCAACAAAAGTTTCTTGTGCCTAAAATGCTTCTGCATATTGACGGTAATTCTATTTCTTACCTTATTGGGCATCAGTGTGTAGGAAGATCCCTTCCTGATGCTTCCTGATTCAATTTTGCCCAGCAAGATGGTTCCCATGTCCTGCATTGTGTATACAGAGAGCACATGAAGCTTTTTGTTTGTTGGACATGTTTTGATCACTCATGCATGGTGCCGAGAACACCATAATCAGAGTTCTCTCGTTCTTCACTTGTCACTTCTCAATTTTCTTCCATTTTGTGCACTAATCAGATGTCAGTACTACACGCAAAACACCGTTTTTACTACAACAAATGTCACATACATCATGAATTCACACTATGGCTATGTTCAGGGGACAGTATCCCACGTTGTGCTATGCAATCACAGAGGTAACGTTAACCATGCTTGGTGTTGGAATGGCTCACTACTGTATTCTGAGATTGGAGTTTGGTCTTCAGTTGAAGGGCTCTTTTACAAACTTTCAATTGTAGCAAAAAAAGCTGCTGAAAAACTTTCAATTGCACACACTTTTTCTCAACTCTATTATCACAGCCAGATACATATTTGAGTGGGATAGAGTCAGTGTTGCTACGTCAGGAAATCTTTGCTAAACTTCAACAAGCTCAGTGGTAGACACACATAGCTCTCTTGATTGAAGTGAGTTAATAGCAGATCTATTCACTACCTGTAACCCAGTCAATGGACACCAACAAGTAGAAAAAGACAATTCTACTACAGATGACAGCATGATTATTCACTCCTTTGGACACTTTTTTGTTGTTGTTTTTTTCTGAAGAGTGAAAACTTCGATACGACTTTGATGAAGTTGGTTGCCATCTACCAATCAAAGTAAATTTAGGTTAAACTTCAACTGCCTAACAATTGAAACACTTAAGACTTCTCTCTTTTTGGCTGTCTATTTCATTTATACTAAGGTAAGAATTTTTGCTGGTAACATCATGAAATCCAGGGCATTGAGTGCTAATATTACAAACAAATAGCTTTTGCTCAATACTGATGAGTAATGTCCAAGTTGGGATAAGTCTTGAAAGCTTTGAAAAAGAATATCCATACATTTCTTTAGTTATGCCGAGATGAAACTAAAGATATAATGCATTTCAGTATGACAATATAAGGTATCAAACTGATGCCTCAGTGACACCACAAATCGACAATTTTATGAGAAATTGGAAAATACAAACTATGGGTATGAATAATTTTGAAATAATCCGTAAGTCATGCTGGGTCTTCGGCTCAACCCACCTTGTATCTGTCGGTGATAGGCAACCGGAGGGGCCCGTCGAAACTCCTTGCGGGCAGAGGTGGGAGGTCGTCGATGTACTTGATGAACGGCGGCCCCTTGTACCAAGGACACTTGTCGCTGGCCGACACCTTGAGGTTGGCCCCCGTGATCCCGGACACAGGAATGAAGTGAATGTCTTTCTTTGGGTTGAAGCCCACTTTGCGGAGGAAGGGAAGCAGCTTCTCTCGGCACTCATCGTACCTGTGCAGAGATTGACACATGGTAGCATATATGGAGAAAATTGAATATATAGATATAAAGAAAGAGAGAGAGAGAGATAGACTGCACAGTGACATAAATACATATATATATATATATATATATATATATATATACTCCTAGATGGGTCATTTGGAAGACATTTCCATTTGTTTTATATGCAAATTTTTCATATACATGTTCAATGGCACGCAATGGAGACGAAAATTGTCTCCTTAATGACCAGTTGTCTCCCTAAAGAAGACACTTCCCCCCAATATGTCTCCCTAAGGTGCCAACTAGGGATATATATATATATATATATATATATATATATATATATATATATATTTATTAAGATAAGCAGATACATACACAGATATAAATATAGAAAAATATAAGAACACATGGATGGATAGATAGATAGATATGGATATAAGATTAGATGATGGACAGGGAGACAGTGCTTAACTTGCTAGTAGGCAAGAAAAGACATTGCTGATGAAGTTTGACACCATATTTCAAAACAATATATCAAGAGAGAAAATACAGTTTTTTTCAGGTGAATTACGATGATGCACGAGAAACCTCACAAAATATCTTCAAATTTCATAGAACAATGAAATCTCTCAAAGCTGTATTGAGTAATCTGGTATGGACATCTCACAGGAAACAATCTTTAGATACTGTTGCAAGATGCTGCTAAAAAATCCTTTTTCTCAAACTAGGGAGGTAGCTTGAGAACTGCAAGCTTAAAATTGCTTTTTTCAGTCACATTGTTTTGAAACTTTCTCTCATATTCTTGTACTATGCCTACTTCAATGAAATATATACAGATCCAAATAAAGTACAGTACCTTGCAAGTGACCACTCTACTGTTGGATCATCCATTTTGTTGATGAGAATGACTAAGTGCTTGACCCCCGCTGTCTTGGCCAACATGGCGTGCTCCCTGGTCTGGCCTCCCCTCTCGAAGCCCGTTTCAAATTCACCTTTGCGGGCAGATATTACCTGAAATAAACGGGATCCAGGTAAGAAGAGTCTGCAAATATGCATTTTTAGCTGGTTTTCGGATTGATGATAATACATGGGTGGGGGGGTCCCTCCCACAGGTATACCTTATGCTGATCGAGAGATAGGCTGAAGAAACTCATTTTTTGGACTGATAATAATTCAATACATGGTGAAGGACTCCCTCCCGAAGGTATACCTAATGCTGATGAAGAGGTACACGTAAGCTGAAGAAACGCATTTTGGATTGATGGTAATACATGGTGGGTGTGTGTGTGTGGGGGGGGGGGGGGGGGTGTGGGGCTCCCTCCCATAGGTATACTTGATACTGATGGAGAGGGAGATTTGAGAACAATGCAATGAACAATGCAATGAACGGTCATCTTGAAAGCTTGACAAAGTCACCAAATATCAATTTTACAATTCTCTAACAACTCAATGATTGCACTCTCCAAAATCAAAGCTTTCATATCTAATTTGTCCCATTCCACATCCCAAAGTCTACTATTGAAACAGTAAGAAGACCAGCTTCCCGATAGGCAGAAACTAAGTGCAGAGGAATTCTGGTTTTGAAGTTTAAATCAGGTCCAGGCATGGAGGAGATGGGTTTTTTACAATTACTATTATATTATTTACAATGACTAACATGAAATCATTGTACCAGAGTCAAGTAAAATATCTATCTTCAATTAAGTCTCTATAGTAACTCATATCTAGATTTGACTTTTATTTTAAGATTAATGCTGACTAACAGGGTGGCTTTGCATGTCATGGACAAAATGCATAGTCAAATGTATGCCTGTGTGATACGAGATCCAGCAGACATTATAATCAACCAAGCAGAAAAGGAAACCAGAGAGCTTAAGGCCAAACTGTGACAACCATTGACAGTGATCACACAAACAAAATGATCGTTCAACCGTGGCATATCTCAATCCCCTCTCTGACAAGCTCTTCCGTCGCTATCAAACACCACAAAAGTTCAAAGCACTCAGTGCAAGTTTCCATTCAAGCGATCCAAATCACTACACACACAATACAAACAAACGATGGACACCAGAAAAGGACATGTCCAAGACTTGCTGACACCCAAGTTTGCTGGGCACTAGCCAAAGGTCCACTTGTACTCTTTTCCAATCTGAGTTGCTGTGAAATAGCTAACATACACCAAAACTTTGTCAAAGCACATCCATCATTCTCTATCCCCCAGCCCCCAAGAAAGAATAAATAAATATATAAAAATATGCTAGCTCGTCCAGTCCAGATAAGAGCACATACAAGGCAAAAGTGTATGGATCTGGACATTTTTTTATTAATATCACTCGATAATGTACTGATTTGGGCGAGGGCTTGATATCCAAAACAACCTAAAAACAAAGCAATCCTATAAAAAGTGGCCCCACCTCTAATTCTGATCAAAACCAATTTTCATCAAATAAACTTTGAATTCCTCTTAGAATCAAATGCTCTTTCAAATTTCATAAGAAGTTTTTCATCATTTCACACACAAAGCTGGAAACCTGAAGCCCAATTCTCAACTGAAACCATACCATCTCTTTAAGTGGATAGATATTCTCTACACTAGCACTCACCAGTACAGCTAGATCAGCCTGTGCAGCGCCCCCTATCATGTTGGGTACGAAGCTCCGATGGCCCGGGGCATCCAGGATTGTGAAGTGTTTCTTCTCTGTCTCGAAGTAGGCTCGCCCCACCTCCACTGTCTTGCCCTTGTCTCGCTCTTCTTGGTTGGTATCCAGTGCCCAAGATAGGTACCTGGTGGAGGATATTGATGTGATCCCTTCAAGATAGTGCCCTCAAGCCAATTACTCTTATGTTCATTCATTCATTCATTCAAATGAATGAGTGAATGAAAAATGAATGAATACTCTGTTACCTAAACCAGTTAATGGCTATTTTTAAGGTAAATGTGCACGATGAAAGATAACACAGAGTTTGACAGGATAAAAATAAAATTGAAAAGTGATTTCTATGTCCTTCTTTGATTTGGAGAATTTAATGTTCTGTCTCATCAGCATAAAGCAAGACTCAGCTTGCTGTTAAAAATCACATATCTATTAAGAGTGCGTCAATGGAAAGTTCACAACGAATTTCTTATCTAGGAATGTGATAAAACCTTCCGTTTCTGTCAACTCATCACCCCACATGGAATAAAGTGCACTGGAAATGAGGCCTCATCCACAGTGTACACTGAGTGTTTTTCATAATGTTATCGATCACTACTTATGGCGGAGAAAAGAACAAACGAAACCAAACACCATGATTGATTTTAAGTCCCTCACAGCCACCATGCACTGCAAAAAACTTTTTTTGCTATGCATCACCTTGCAGGCATTCACCACTATTTGTCTACACTGGCATTGTTACATTCAGTGCATCTTCTGTGTCTTGAACAGAACACTTCATGCATACATGTATCTCCATGATGGAGGTCTCACACAAGTAAAGAAATAAAATCAATAGATACAAGGATTCTAAATTGATAACACACAAACTCACCAACTCTCTCTGTTTTTCTCCTTGGCCTCCCGTTCATACTTCTCCAGGGTTCGTTTGTCCACACCTCCAGTCAGAAACCTGTTGCCATGGAGACATCGATGGAAAGCGAATATTATGTTGCACTTCATTTCTCACACATAGCCTATTAGATGCAACCAGGGGTCAATTTTATGAAGTTACCACATAAGAGTCTTTACACAAATCTCAGAATGGCCAAAGTCGCTCATATGTAGCTATGAGTGACTTACAAAGAGAAAAAAAAATCCATTTCATGAAGTCTCTCATAAGTGTGTCTTATGAGCGAAAAGGTCTCTCGTAAGACATTCATAACACGGACCCCAGGAACATTTTGTCAATAAGGCATTTCTCCCTCATTACGTACAGCTGTATCTCCCTGTATCTCCTTGTTTGTGCATATCGCCTTCTCATGCAGCACTTTGTGCCTGATTAATGCTGACAGTTGCTAGCCACAGGAGGTAAACCACGAGGTAGCGACATCACCCTAACATTTTCTGGTGTGTGCTTGTTTGCACATCGAGGAAATGTACCTACACTGACATGAGGTAAGTCTATGTTTTTTACAAATGGAGAAGGAAATATTTTACACTGATTGAAGTCAGCGGTGATCTATCACTTGGTCTACTCCCACTTCGTCTAATAGCCATTTAGTCTAAACCCACATGGTCTAATCCTGTTTCTTCTACAACCAGTTCGTCTAATGACAATTAATAGTCCAATATTGCCACTTAGGCTCATTACCAGTTGGTCTACTTTCAGATGGACTATGCCCATTTCGTCTAATACCCCAGTTTATTAGACTAAATGGGGAAAAAGTCCAAGGAGAGAAAATTGCAATTAGACCATCTGATCATTAGACGAAATGATAATTAGCCAAACTCGGCGTTAGACCAAGTGAGAATTGGACCAAACGGGAATCAGACGAAATTGATAGTAGACTAAATGAGTTTAGCCACAGTGGTGTTAGACAAACTGGGAAGTAAGCCACCAGATAGTAGACCAAGTGGCAATAAACCAAGTCAGCAATGTGAAACAGCAAATCACAAACTGAAATTGTAGGTCAAGTATAGACATTTTGGAAACACAAACTGACACAACACTGATAATACTATTGCTTGTGATTCACTCTATCTTGAAAACCTGTACAAATGCTTCTGTCATGTCAAGTCAATTTTGCTTTTCACAATAACACACAATGTAATACACATTACTCACATTATATGACCTCCAATAGTGGACTTTCCAGCATCTGAGAAATAGAAGAAAAGAAAAATATCAAGTCCAAATTATTTAATTTCTTTTCAATAATGCATATTTCTTGTCACAATGGAAAACAAAACAAAACAAAGCAAAACTTGAACAAACCATAAACCATTTCAAGGTCTCTGTTCTGGTTCAATATCATGTAAAGTACATTCATTAATCATCCTGATATCCTGTAATGAGCTCTTGGATTGTATCGGTCAATAACTTTTTCTACATGAAACCTTCCTTGCACTTTTGTTTGCCTTTGATTGATTTTATAATGTGTAACAACGCCCAACAATGACTCCATCACGACTATGCTTGATAGCCCGACTTGTAAGCACTTTGGTTGTTTTGAATGAATTTAAAGGGAATTTTCAGGTATAAAAAAAAAGATAATTTCCAAACTGCTGGCAGTACATAACAATAACTACTATCACTACTTATGCCGATGTTACAACCACTACTAACCAAAAAAATACTACTACTACTGAAATTACCATTAGTAGTATCACCAACACAACTGCTACTACTATCACGACCCCCACCAGCACCATTTCAACTATAACGATTACCATTAACACTTCTATCACTACAATATTACTATCACCATTACTATACACACTTCTACCACTACTACCATTACTAACATTGCTTCTACTGCTACCACTTTTACTAATGCTGCTATGACCACTACTACTCTGCTACTGCTACTAGAGCTACTACTTCTACTACAACAGCAGTGATATCATCTATTCCTGCAACTTTTCAGGGATGATGAGGATGCCACATTCCACAGCTCAGATGAAACATGAAAACGTGCTGCCTGTAATTTCTAGTACAGTATAAAATTCAACAGTGTTGCACTTACAATGCACATTATGGCAAGAAGGTGCCACGACCCTTTCAGGATAAAGGCAGCAATCAAAATGAAGGATTTGAAGAGATCAAGAGGACTCACCTACGTGTCCAATGAACACAACATTTACATGTTCCTTCTTGTCCTTGGGTTCCTCTTCCTTGACTGGTAGCTTAGAAGGCTTCATGGCTACATTTGCCTTCATTGGTCCATTATCTGCACAAACACAGAGAGGTAGAGACAGGAAAAGGGTGAAAGTAAAGAGAAAGGAGAGGATACAGACAGACAGAATGAAAGAAATAAGAGACATGTCAAGAAAGGAGAAAAGTAGATAAGAATCGTAACTGAATTTGTTCTACACAAAAAGGGGGAGGGAGATGCTATTAAAGTAACATGAAAGTTTGTGTTTCTTTTCTTTTCAACTTACTGAAGGATAAGTAAAAAAAGAAATGATTTCCCATGCAAGCAGGCATGTTGATTTATTGCATCCTATATTCTTACAACAAAAACAAAGAGAGAGAGAGAAAAAAAAAAACCAAACAAACCCAAAACTAGGTATGTAGTTGAGGAATGAAGCAGTTGCCCAACATATCAGATGAACCACAATACAACGCTCAAGTGAAAATGACTTAAAAGGGACCAACACAGCTATGAACTGCTGGTAGCCAATAGATGACTTCACACAAACCCAATAAACAGTCACATATCTGGTCACCAGACCTGCACATCTGCAGGTCTACCTAGAATATTATCAAAAAGAGGGTCCCATATCAGTAATGTGTTTCCTAATACTCACTTATTTTGCAAGTGACACATAGACAATATGAATAGGAGCATTCAGAATTGGAAGTGTTGTGGTTTGTATACAAACAATAAAATCTGCAGCTGCCTTGAGGGAAATTCTCCTTCCACTCATTGCGGTATCCTCACTAGAAATCAAATTGTACCCTATCTTGCAAAGTGACAAGGGATTGACTCATCTCATCACTATTCATGAGATCTGACAGCATCTTAAATGGCAAAACAATCTTCAGTTAACTAGAATCCAGAGGCAGAAAGACGCAGACCCTAGAGTGGATGGCAGGTTATTGGTGCCGTTTTCATCTGCCCGAATGGAGCAAGATCCGTGTCTGAAATGCTCTACACTTTGGCTCGAGAGTTGACCTAGATGGAAAGGGGTTCACAGGGAATCTACACAGAAGATCTAAAACTGAAAAATCATGAAGAGAACAACAACAAAATGTCCAACTGGAACTATGGGGGAGTTCAGATTTGTGTGGGTTGCACCTCATATGGGCTTGTCAGATTTATGGTCTCACAAATGATATCTACATTTTATTTTTGATTAATCAGTGACAAAATTAAGACTCTGATGAATTAATTTAATACAAAACTCAAGTCTTATTTTCTTCCATGACAGCTCTAGAGTTTTATTTGCTCAGTTCATAGCAAAACTCTCTGATTTATTGAATGACTGTAAAACGAGGAATGTTCGTGTGCATTTTAATTTCGCGAATTTCGTGAGCACCAAGATTCGCAAAATTAAAATGCACATGAAATTTCTTGTCTACACTACATGCATTGAATGCCAGTGGCAATTCGCCAAAATTCCATGCCATGACAAGGACTGTCGGCTCCAATTCGCGAAAATTTCTTGCCACGAATATATCATGTTTTACAGTACTTTCAGGTGCAGCAATCCTCACGTTTTATGCATTGTACATACGAATGCTCTGTCCCAACTCATTAAATATTTCTTCAAACATTTGTAATCTTTAGTGTGTACTAACTGGGAAATATTTTTATAACTGGGCAGCCGTCATCATTGCGGTTGTTACTATGGTAACTGCAAGTTTGAAAACTTACAGCAATCCTGTGCTTAATAGACATTGTGTAAGTGAATAGTTTGTCCCATCTCACCAAGTATTTCTTCAAATAATTGTAATCATTACTGTATGCTAGCAGCTGGGAAATATTTCGATTACTTGATAGCTGTTATGATTTTGGTTGTTACTATGGTAACTGCAATTTTGAAAATTTAAGTAGAAACCTTTGTGCAATTGATCTTTCGTGCTAGGCTAATTTCAGTGAAATGCACCAGTTGAGTCAGAAGAGTTTTTTGTTTTGTTTTATTTTCATTCAAACACTGACGATTAAAAAAAAATTGGCATCATTCTTATTTTCAGGCTAATTTAGCAGAGCATAAAATTAACAAAAATTTCCACACAGCAAAAATATTTGCGAACAGTAGCTTGCGATTGTTTTACACGGCCACAAATCGCCTTGGGTGTGAGAGGCTGCGGTTCTGTACCTGGGCCCTCCGAGGGTTCTGGTGAGGAGTCTGGGGCGGACGGTTCCTCCTGCATGGCTTCCCCCTCCTCTTCCTCTCCTTCTGCATCATCCATGTCATCTTCATTGGCATTGGCTGCCTCTAGCGGTGTAGCTGCAATGGGATGGAGAATTGAAAAAAAGGCGGGGGGGGGGGGGGGGGAAACGGGTACGGGTACAAAATTTAGTAACTCTGTACAATCATTGTCAATCAATTCATTTGTGAAAAAAAAACAACTCGTACATGTGTATGTAAGGAAAGTGGAATGTGTTAAGATTGGCGAAAGGCTTGAACCTTCCAATTAATCTAGATGGCAAAACAATAATGATGATGATGATGATGATGATGATGATTATGAAAATAACAATAATAATAATAATAATAATAATAATAATAATAATAATAATAATAATAATAATAATATTAATAAGAAGAAGAAGAAGAAGAAGAAGAAGAAGAAGAAGCCTAAGAAGAAGAAGAAGAAGAAGAAGAAGAAGAAGAGGAGGAGGCAGAGGAGGATGAGGAAGAGGAGGAGGAAGAGGAGGAGGAAGAGGAGGAGGAGGAGGAAGAGGAGGAGGAAGAGGAGGAATAAGAAGAAAGAGAAACAACGTGCCAAAACAGAAAGTGTCAAAGTATTCCTAATCTCTAGATTATTGCAGTAAATGTTTTTGGGCCATAAATCAACACCATTGGGTTTTGTTTTACTTTGATTCTATTCAATTTTGAGAAGTGATCCGACTCAAGAAAAAAAAAACATGTTACACAGGGCAAAATGAATTGAATTGCATTAATTTGTTGTTGTTATTGTTGGTGGAGTTGTTGGGTTGTGCTTTGTGACTGACTCCACAGGAAGCTATGACTTTGTTTACAGTATCAAACCTAAACAACAATACCGCAACTCACTGATATACTAGCTATAAATGTAGATAGAGGTCATACACTGTACATTTCAAATGAATTACATCCTGGCTTTTTTCATCCACATTCTCTTTTAGAGGATATGCAGAGAAAGCATATTTTGCTCTTCTCATTTGTTCACACAGCAATGTTCACCAAGCTATTCACTTTCCATTTTAAATTCATCTTTTATCTAATTATCCTCAATGTTAGATAATGTACCTGAACAAGACAGCTACAATTTCTAGTCAAAAGCAAAACATGCAGTCAATGAATGACTGAATAAATGAATGAATAAACACAAATACAATGAACCAAATAAATGCACTGATATGTGGACAGAGCAGATTTTGGACTAGTTCCAAAAAGCTGTGGTTATTTCAAAGTCAGTGAGGTCATCACAATGAAGCATCCTGTACAGGACGTATAGATACATGTGTACGTACTGTGCATAGTGTAAGAAAGAACTGAAATGTTAATGGAGTACATATTTTGTTCCTTTTATGACTCCCTGTATTACTATCGGAGCAACATTCATGTCATATTTTCTGGGAGTCTCCTTCATTTAATTTGGCAATAGATTGTTAATTATATACATAAATGTGGAGAAAGCAATGAGATATTGTTTGTCCACTTCATGAAGGTGTTACAAACTCTCTAAAACACAAAACAAATTAAGAAAAAACTACAAAGAAATACACTTGTATAAACTTTAACATAAGAACTCGGTAAATAAAAGGCACTGTGCACTAATCATTGTCATAACATGTCATCAGAAAAAAAAAATAGCATGGCGAATTTGGAAGAATTGTTCTTTTTTTAAACAGGCCCTACATTCATATTGATTATCCTGGAATTATAATATTAGTTGAATTTGGCAAAGATTTCTCACAAATCCTTTTATCTGCACTTAGATTCTAAATGATAATTTTTTTTTTTGAAATTCTTCAAACAGGCCAGAAATAATTGTTCTTTTGTTTACACATGTTATAATTTATAAATCTACCTAACGTTAGTTGAAATACAGCACTTGCAAGTTGCAGTTGCACCCAGCAGGCCATCAGCATGGGCCATCAAAAAATAAATGTAAAAAAACAGAATACAGACAATAACCAACTATCAACATTTCCTACACAAAAAAGTTATTAGTAGTAATACAAATAGTATGGAAGTGAATTATGAATGAACAAGTGAACAATAGTCATACAACATACAACTGGACTAGATACACACGCACGCACACACCAAAAAAAAAAAAAAAAAAAAAATACTGCTTCATTATTGATTTCACATAGAATCTACACGTAAATCCATTCGACCATTGATACAATGTTGCCAAGTCTGCACGGAATCTATTATTAGAGAACTTGATTACATACAATGGACTATCTATGCTGTTACATTTTACCCCATCGGTCCTCCTGCTACACAAAAACATTAGTGCAACAACTCAGCAATACCATTACCATTCACTGGTTCTGCAAAAGCCTGTGTTTTGGTAGCATATGACGGAACAAATGCTGGTGCATTCACATTGGGAATGAATGGTTTGGCCTCCACGTTCAACGTAGAAAACTGACTGGAAAGTTCAGTAGTGGGATAGTGATCACCGGGCCCGGGGTCTTCTTGATCTTCCCAGTTGTCCAGACCAGACGATTCACATTGCTCTGTCTCCATTTTGGCCACTAATTCGCGATATCGAGAGATTTACGCTCCCCACAGCGCCACGAGTCTGCAAGTGTATCCACACAAGAGAGGCCTATTTCGTTTCAATGATGAAGTCACGCAGTATGCATGTCCGTCTTTACACACAGCATGAGCAGCATGCATGCATCATAGCATTATTGGATCCACACTTCATTCGTCGTGCACTGTAGAAGTAGCATGTGCAGTTTTATCTTTCTTTGACGTCATTTGGCGACAATGAGGGCGTTTGTCGTATTGCGCAATTCGTGTGCGACATTGTGCATGTCGCATTCGTCCTGCAGTCAAAATATTGTTTATAAACTACGTTTCTTCTCTTAAACAATGAACCAGTAAATGCAAAGAGAACAAAAGAACAAAGTAAGAAACAGTATGAAGTTAGAATGTGTACCTCAGATTTCATAGAAGTTGTGGCTTGTATTACTGCGTTAATAAAGTATGGATTCACCAATCGTGTTGAAATCAAAAATAAATCTTAAAATGTATAGGCCTATGTTACCATTACGAATACAATGATCTTAGCTCGTAATACAAGAGTATGATCAAGTCACATGTAGTTCAGCACATCATGATTTCATGAAACGAAGCGTCGGACACGGACAATGATGGAAAACTGCAACTGCACCAACAGTTGCTGTTATTGATGTCAAAATAATAAAGCCTAATTAAAGTTATTTTCTCTGTGCTGTAAGTCTTTTATGTGATTCATAGCTGTGTATCGGTGAATATTATCAATCTTCAGGAACCAATTCTCCTCTCAAGCTTTATCTGCTGCCAATGTGTCAATCAGCTGTTTAACCAGTTTATGAATTGTAGTGAATTTCTAATTGTTTTTTTAGGAGGAGAATGAAAGCAGGTGGCAAATGCGAAAACCAGCTCACACTGATTAAAATATTAACATGATTATAATCTCTCATTATCATTCATTGATTGTTATGCTATTTCAACATACTTTAGCTTTTTTAAGGTCATTTCGCATGACAATACAAATCGTACCAACCACTCATTATCAAGTAAACTAGTGGTCCACCGAAAATATGTGTTACGAAAGCAGTTGAAATTTGGCTGATCTTTGATCCAGGAAACGATAGTCCTTTTTTTTCTCTAAACATTTAAAGTACACTGAGGGAGAAATGCATGCGTATATAAATTGTTATAATGGATGTAAGTGTATGATAAATGAAATGAACTATCAATCAGTCGCAATTAATTTCAATACCAAGCCGCCATATCGTAATCACTCTGGTTTATACCCCTGGTCAAAGGGAGACTCATGAGACATAACTTCTAAAATTATACGCTTTCTTCAAAATATTATAAGGATAATGTTCGGTGTCCATATAGCGTATAGGCCAAGGATATGCTGAAATTTTCTTTCTGATTTTGCTTTCTTCGCTGAATTTAAAAGGCAACTTATAAATAGACCGAACTTAGGCCTGTGAATAAGAGGAAACCCTTTGAAGCTTTGCACCGTCTTAAATGCTACCTGATGGACTTTTTTTTTTCTTTCTATCTCTCGCTTCTTCTTTTTTTTTCTGCATAAAAATTCTATCAAAATGTCTCTTGGTTCGTTTGCCTCTGACCCCAACTTCTGACGGACCCTTCCTCTTCATTTCCATGCGTTACTCGATTCATGTTCGTTTCTTTTTCTAGCTCTCCGCCCTCTTGCGCCTCTAAATTTCTTTGACTATAATTATGTTCATGTCGTACAGGAAAATGAGATAATCACAATGCCACGCATTATAGTGAGTGACAAAAATACCACCAGTGGTGGATAATCACGTGAATAATCAATTTTGAAAGAATGCATGCGCCCTGTTGCAAACATTTCATTCAATATTATAGCATATTCGATAATAAAAGAAATGTTGCCAGTTGTTCTAAACATCGCGATTGCAATTCAAATTTCTATCACAATGGGGGGGGGGGGGGGGGAACAGTCATTGATTTTTTTTTTGCATCATTACTTTTTCGAGTGGATTTAATTGAATGGGAACGTGAAATGCAGCGTCCACTTGCTATGATGATAGAGAGAGGGAGAGCTAGTGAAAGGGAGAGAGGGGGAGAGAGCTCCAAGAAAGGAGAAGACAGTATTCATATGCCATTTAAGTTAAATGGAATATTTTCCGCGTGGATCTCGCTGGTGTAAAATATTCAAAATATCGATTACTTCGAGGGGAACTGGGTATTTGCCCAGAGGTGATTTCTCAACAGTAGGCCTACTCTGCCCCCGAGACGAAATCGA
The DNA here is from genome assembly GCF_040938485.1 of Diadema antillarum. Taxonomy (NCBI): domain Eukaryota; kingdom Metazoa; phylum Echinodermata; class Echinoidea; order Diadematoida; family Diadematidae; genus Diadema; species Diadema antillarum. The sequence continues at coordinate 1,418,407 of NW_027271172.1, forward strand.
GAGGCACATAGCCTAAATGAGAACTCCGCGAGGGCAAATAGTTTTCACCGAGACCCGAAAAGAAGCAGTCAGTATTAGTTTTATAAACCGCACCCCTTGCAGTTGTCATAAATTATAATTTCACAATGCCAATACGCGCATCTTGAAAAAACGCTATGGCTAGGACTGCCACGAAAACTATAATAGTGGCTGAGCAGCTTTGGCCAATCAGAACCGAGTATTCATCAAATGAGGTAGAATGTGAACACCGGATCAAAAAATGCGCTGCTAGAAAGAGCGCACGAAACAAATCCCAACCGAAATGTTGAATGCTTAGTTTTATTACCAATCTCTTTTTTCTTCTATATCAGCTAAGATTGAGTGTCCGGTGTGTATGCAATCTCAGTTTGGTGTTCAGTCACGGTTAAAGTTATCCTTGTTTACCGTTTTCCGTAAAATTATTATTTTTTCTTTGTAAGTGCATGTAAAGAAACGTATGATCTCGATAAAATCAAGAGTGTAATTTTTAGAAATCAGCCTCATGCTTTGATACGTCCTCATGCTTATCTCTATATATATATTTTTAATTCATCAAAGAAAATGAAACCATTCATTATGCATGTCGCTATGATGACGGCATTGGTAATTCACTGCATCTGGCCTATCCTCCTCATCATTAACTTTAACTATACCTCCCCCGCTCTTTCTCAGAGGAATGTGTTATGTGTTTTTGTATCTCTTTATTTTTTTTTCTTTCATCAGGAATAGGTCTTGTATTTTCTTTCGTTATATATATATGATATTATTTCATTATTCTTTTGTTATGATGCAAAGTTTCTGAAGTATGGTTTAATATGAGAGGCAGAAGAAAAAGTAGAAATAAGCAAAATTGTGTTTTAAATTACTTTCTTGCCGGTTGAAAATATCCATTCTACTTTGGCGTAAAATGTCGTTGAAAGTGATGCTGCAATGCCAAACCGCGAAAATCGTAAGAGTTGTTTGAGAGAGAATAATACGTATGGAATATTTGAAACTGCACACTTTTTTTTTGTAGCACGGACTTATTCTTGATAGATGAGTAGGAGTGAAAAGAAACTTTATTGCTGTAACACGACGTACGTAACGTGATACGAAAAATCGGTGATGACAAAATGAATGATATATACAATTCGCTCATTTTATAATTCACTTCTGATTGTGACGTAATTTCTCAAAAGATAATACTAGTATTGGATATGAATTGAATAATTTGGAGTTTGAAGAATGCACTTTAGTTCCCCCTCTTTCATTAATTGTTGTTTTTTTTTGTTGTTGTTGTATATATCTGCATTAGCAAGTGACCAAAAAAAAAAACCAAACAAACAAAAAACAAACAAACAACAACAACAAAATCATACTCAGGGGCCATGAAACGGCAGGGGGAGGGGGCTGGAGGTTGCAGGCCCCAACACTTTTGGCTCCGGTCAAAATAGATAGATAAAACAAAAACCCCTCACAACATCGTGAATTTCAATTTCCAAAGATTCCGCCCTTAGATTCAATCTTCCCGTCTAAGAGTTGGGGGGGGGGGGGGGGGGTAACATACTTTGACCCCCAGCAGTAGCAACCCCACCCAACATTGGAAAAAAAAAGTCCCATACTTAATATGCCTATGTATAGAATATGAAATATTGGGCATTTCGCTTTGTAGGGCCTATATACATGAGTTTTAACCAAAACGATATTAGAGTCTTTCTCTATTGAATAAAATCCAAAACAAACTCAACTGCATGCTCATAATTATAAACGATTATCAAAGAACTGAAAATAGAGATAGACCTTCTTCTCCTGACCAGAAATGCAGAGGAATCACAAGGCATCTCAAGCTATCCAGTTTCCTCCTGAAAGAAAACAATGGTATGTAATATCTAGGGTATATCATACTTGATTTGGAAATGATTTTTTTTTTTTTTTTCAGGGTGATGATTGATGATTCAGTTGGGTCTCTCAATGCACCGGTCGAGTTGCTTGTGTCTTCATGGTCGATGGGCGAGTTGTCTGATTACACCGGAAGTTATTTCTTGTTTGTTTGCATCAAAGAGATTATCTTTGGTTTGCATGCTAAACTGTACCAGTGTACCGCTCTTTGGCTGTACGTTCTGCTACGTTTAACGGGTTCTACGTGGCTTCTCAATCAATGCGCGAGAAGGTAAATGTTATGACGACTAAACTGATATTCAGATCACCGTTTCTTCTTATTTTCCTCAAACCTCCTCTTAGAGCTAAGCTTATTATTTGGAAACATTTTTCCTCTTCAAATATTGGATGCTGGACCGGGACCCTGCCCTGGCGGCTGGCTGGTCAAACGTTCGGTCACCGAATGAAGCGTGTGCCCTGTAGTCCCATTCATATGTATTCACTGAATGAGTTTCAATCGTTGTTCATATTCACTTTGGCCCCTTACTTCGCCCTTTTTGCCATTTCGAGTGATTTTGTCTCTGGGATGGAGGTCAGACATCTAAGACTGCTCGCTCGTTAAGTGAGATTGGCATAATTAACTCGTTCCGTTCCATATATGTACCGGTATAAATTACCCCGGGTAGATCTAGACTAGTCTAGTAGGTAGGTTCTATATGGAAGCCTGGTGCAGCGGGAGTGGTGACCTCGCCTCTGACTGGCTCTGGTGGCAGTCTGGAATTCAATAATTGCTTGAGTTTGGGTTTCAAAATTCAGTAACATTAACATTCTAACACTTAACAGCATCAGTATGAAACGGGTTAATTGCCCCAGCACTTTCAGTCGTCTTCACTTCATCACTCATGTTCATGTTGTAAATCATAATTGGGAAATTTCTCATTTTAAATCTAGGGCAGTAGACCTAGATGTGGAACCTAACTTAGTTTGGGTGATGTATCACTCAAAATCAAATTGCTAGAAGAAATTACAAATTAATATAAGAATTTAGATATATACAGTGTAGACACAGCCATATTTCCAATTGCATGCTCCTGGCATGCACCTAAATATGTGGATTTCTAGAACAAAGTATAAAGGAGCAATCCGCACATTCTATTAAGAATCAATTGGACTAGGCACCCTTATTGTTGCAATGTGCCTAATGTCTTCTGAAGAAATGAATGTGATGTGAAAACCTAATCCTCCCCCCCCCCTCTCATTCTTTGTATTTGAATTATGTATGTTTGTGAATAATTTTATTGTCTATTAAATTATTACCATTGCAACAGGTGAATCTTCTGGCTGTCCAGGATGCGGCAACTCGTGAACAGGAATGCCTTTGCGTATTCCATGACCTCACTGGCAGCAGTTCTCATGAACTCTGTCTTCCGCTTCTACTATGTACACCTGTTCACGGAACACTACCACATTTCGGAGACGTGGTTTCACACGGCCCAGGTCATATACATGATCTGGAATGCCGTCAATGATCCACTCTTTGCCTACTGGCAGGACAACTCGAGCTTCAAAGCCTTCCGGTCCCGACGGCACTCCATCATGTACGGGGCCCCGATCTTTGCAGTGTGCTTCCTCCTGCCATGGTTCCCATGGAAACACTACGAGGCTAATGAGTGGATGATCGGTGTCCACCTCACGGTGTCCCTGTGCTGCTATGACGCCCTCTTCACATTCGTTCTACTGGCGCACTGTGCCCTGTATGCAGAAATATCCACCCACCATGAGGATAGGCTCAGACTCACAAGATATGCCCAGGTGGCCTCTCTTCTTGGTTCTACTTCCGTGCTTGTCAGTGAATTTGTCTCTGATAATTTGAACAACTTCCATTCATTCCAGCTGTGGTGTGTAGTGGTCGCATTTTTCAGCTGGGCGGCCATGAACTACACAGGGCAGCATGTGCGGACACGCTTCGAACTTCAGCCACAGGTCCAAGAAGATGAGGGGAAACTAAATATGGAGAAGAAATCAATCGGACACGCTAAGCAGACAGGCTCAGTTGCATTGTCCTTTGACCAGGCAAAACAAATTATATGCAATCGGAACTTCTTGATTTTTGTCTTCACCAACTTCTGCCAGATTCTTCACATGGAATACGGCGCTAATTTTCTCTCAGCCTTTGTCACCCAGCTCATTCCAGAATCTGACCTTTCACACTTCTTCAGAAAAGCTCTGTTTGGTTCAACATTTATCCTACCACAGGTAATTGATCCCAGAGTCTTTGTAGTGAGTCTCTGGCTGAATGTTTGATCTTGCACAATTGAATACTAGTAACTTTTTACAGTATGACTGTCAGTCATCTGTCGGAGCAAGAAACAAAGAGTTTAAAAGTTGAATTTGTGTGAAAATGTTTTATTTGTCATTAGAATTATGAAACAAAATAAGGAATTAAACTCCATATGTTAGGACCTCTGGAAGTGCTGTTACTTATCATATTGACACTCCATGCAGGTATCAGTTCTTGAGTTATCAATTTATAATGGCTGTCATATAGCATTTCATGGAAACAAATGGATGCTCAGTTATACGGGTCAGTATGGACAGAATATGTGCAGTATATTTGAATGTAAAGACTTTTACATATATGCTTGGCCCAGTTTGCAAGGTTGATTAGCAGCAACCTTTTGTGCCCTCTGTGGATACCCTAATTGGTATTTCCTTGTGCCATCTTTCAGCTCCTGGTCCTGTTTCTGAGCACCTTTGTGTCCCAGTTTGGATACTACCAAGTCATCAGGGTGTCTCTCTTCGTCAAGGTCTTCTCTGCCGTACTGATGTTGATCATCGGTTCCCACCACACCCATATCATGGTCTTCTTCTTTCTTGTTGACAGGTAAGTCTTGCCTGTTGCTCTGATTTAACAGAATCTGCCGAGCTGAAGTCACAGATTCAGCCATTTATTAGTGAAATGAGAAATGGGAGAAAGCCTAGGCTAGGAACAATGTTGGATAATTGAAAACCTGTAAAAAAGTCCTAGCAATATGCCAAAAAAAAAAAAAAAAAAAAAAGATGTAATCCATTTAAATCCGTCCAAAAGGTGTAATTTCTTTCATCATTTATTCTTATATTTCTGTGTGATGGTATAAAGTAGTATTGTGCATGTCATACCTGTGTTATGCTTAGAAAAGGCAAACCAAGGAACTTTAGATACACAGTGCCAGGAAATGTGGGATCACCACAGCTTTACTCAAAGACAAAATGTTGGAATTCAGAAAATAAAGAAAAATTAGTTGTACAGTTTCATGTGTCTGAGGTCATCAAGAATTTCTTTGTTCCCCAGTTGCATTAAGTATGAAATAAGCCATTGTTGCATTATTATTGTCCCCGCCGAATGAGTTCGAGCAGGGGACTATGAAACGGGCTCCGTACGTGTGTGTGTCCGTGTGTCCGTCCGTCCGTCCGTCCGTCCGTCCGTGTGTGCATCCGTGTGTGATCAAAATGTTCAAAATGCTACTCCTTTGCCATTTCTAACCCGATTTTGATTCCGTTTGCTTTATATGATGGCACTAGGTTAGGGCTTCAAAACTTCTACACAGAATTTTGACCTTTGACTTCTTTGACCTTTGACCTTGATTTTTGACCTATATTGTACATTGCCTACAAAATGCTACTCCTTCGCCATTTCTAACCCGATTTTGATTCCGTTTGCTTAATGTGATGGCACTAGGTGAGGGCTTCAAAACTTCTACACAGAATTTTGACCTTTGACTTCTTTGACCTTTGACCTTGATTTTTTACCTATATTGTACATTTTGCTACAAAATGCTACTTCTTCGCCATTTGTAAACCGATTTCAATTCCATTTGCTTTAAGTGATGGCACTAGGTGAGGGCTTCAAAACTTCTACACAGAATTTTGACCTTTGACTTCTTTGACCTTTGACCTTGATTTTTGACCTGTATTGTACATTTTGCTACCAAATGCTACTCCTTCGCCATTTCTAACGCGATTTTGATTCCGTTTGCTTTATGTGATGGCACTAGGTGAGGGCTTCAAAACTTCTACACAGAATTTTGACCTTTGACTTCTTTGACCTTTGACCTTGATTTTTTTACCTATATTGTACATTGGCTACAAAATGCTACTCCTTCGCCATTTCTAACCCGATTTCGATTCCGTTTGCTTTATGTGATGGCACTAGGTGAGGGCTTCAAAACTTCTACATAGAATTTTGACCTTTGACTTCTTTGACCTTTGACCTCCATCTTTTTACCTATATTGTACATTTTGCTACTAAATGCTACTTCCGGCGGGGACATATATTACGCACCGCGTAATTTCTACTTTTCCTTGTTATTATTATTAGTAGTAGTAGTAGTAGTAGTAGTAGTATCATCGTCATCATCATCATTTTGTCTGGAAGCAAAGGGAATCATTTCCTAGACGGAACAAAGAATAATATGTGCTGACACCTGAATCTTATTGTAGTCAGTTGCTTTATGACTGCGTGATTTCAGGAGACTGAACTGGTAAAGTTGACTTTATGTTCCATCTTGTGCTTATTATGAAAATCTTCCCCTAAAAGAAAACAAAAACTGTTTGATGTTCCTGTGAAGGTTGTAGGTATCTGAGGTGCAGTTGTATGTAGCAGGACTAGGAGGAGGGGCAAGGGGGCAGGGTTCCTCCTGTTTCTGAATCTGATGGAATCAAATAAGTGTATATACCAGATGATTATCTTTCCCCCTTTAAACACACAGGAGCCTTCCTGATGCCATCTTCAGCTTCTTCAACCTCTCCCTCTCTGATATCATCGATGAAGATCAAGAAAGATTCAGGAGACTGTGAGTTCCTTGGATATGATCACGTGGCTCTTTGGCCCGAATTCACGAAGGTGGTACAAATGAAACCATGGTTTAAACCATGGACAAAAACCATGGAGCGCCAAGTGTTGCATGGTATATTTCGTTACGAAATCAGTCATTTCGTTGATGAAATGATTATTTTGTAACACAATGACATTTTGTAACTAAGTGAACATTTCGTCCACGAAATGATAATTTCATTAATGAAACGGTCATTTTGTCGACGAAATGACCAATTTTGTAACGAAATATTCCATGCGACACTTGACGCTCCATGGTTTTCGTCCATGGTTTAAACCATGGTTTCATTTGTACCACCTTCATGAATTGGGGCCTTTGAGTTTAGATTTTGAATATCTGTGCTCTTAATGTGACAGTGTGTTTTAGGTTATGGCATCACACTTCCTTAAAGTCATTGGCAAATTTGTAGGGAATGTCCTTACTGTCTTCTACATGGTAGGATTGCAGCAACTTGTTATCTACAACAGAAATTTTTTGAAAAGGCAAACAACTTCTGTAAAGTGCAATCCTATAACATGTTAATAAAAGTAAAATCAGATCAACAGAATGTAGAATTTTCATCAGAATCTGACATATGATAGGAGAATTAAACTTTCAAACATGCAGTTTGGAAGAGGTAATGACATCATGTCATAAATCTTCCATTAGTTTGATGTGATGAGCTTACCACTGTGTTCAACATACCCGTAAGATGCTGTGCATGTAGGAAAGCTGCCTCTAATTGTTCAATGGAAACCCAAACTTACTGCTCCAGTGAGCATCTCTCTGTGAACGTTGCTCTGTGGATCAGAAGTCTGCCTTGAGCCGTAAGCCCAAGTTTACGACTCTAACACCGAGTATCACTTAAGGCTGTGTTACACCTGGGAACCTCAAGTGGATATAAGGTGTATATCGTAGCATTGTTTTTTATTGCAGAAAACTGTGTTAAGGTGTGACCCAAAATTGAACATTATATGGAGATTACATAGCTTATTTTAATAGTAGTTGATAGCACTGGTATATATTTGAAATCTTTCTTCAGCAAATTCATAAAGAATGAGCGCACTGGAATAAACAGCGTGTAAACATCCTGGAAATATCGATCGAAGAACCAGCTCATTAGTTAAATTAAAGGAATCATTGCAAAGATATCACGATTCTATTTCTATAGCCTTTCTTTTGGCGCATAGTAGGAAACATCGAACAGTCAATTATAGTGTACTTGATCAAATATCCAATGTTCCCTGAACAATAAAAAAAGGATTGACTATTCAGTCAATTAAAAATGCAATCACAGAAATACATGAAAGGTCTTGTATGCCCAGACAAATTCACTACGAGTAGGACCAATGAGATGCAGTCATCACCTGGTTAGACAGCAAAATACAACGTGTAATGACAATTAATTTCAGTTCATGCTCATCAAAACTGCTTATTACTTTTCAAAGTTTTGGTTATCAACATTCGTTCGTGGGTGTATTTTGTTTGTTTGTTTGTTTTGTGTGTTTTTCCCTCGTGAAAGACGTAATGATTTCTTCGTATCGAACGTAAACTGCATGTTTACCGTAAACAAGCCATTCAGCTCAGCTCAGCTATGGCGCATTTGATCCATCGAACTTGCAGTAACCACTTATAGGCAGGAGCACGTGGCGCATTCCTTTAAACTTGAAAGTGAAGCCACGTGTTTGCACATCGGCGCTTCCACACACAGTGCGGCATTTTGCGATCATCGTTACAGCAGACTTTCCGATTCCAGTCAGGGGAAAAGGAATTGGAATACCTCTGAAAATACTGATGTTTAAAGTCCAATAAAATGAAAAAAGCCTGAAAACAACGCATGATTATGTTTTAATAGTAAACAATAATTGGAAACACAGAACAGAGTTTTGCATCCGCTCACACAGAAGCTCTCTTGAGAAGATGAAAGCATTCCCCGTCCCCTGCTAGATAGTGGAAGCTTCCATAATCAGCCCAGCAAGTTTTTGGAGGTACATACTTGCACTTGTACACATTCATTGCGAGAAAGCAATCAATCAACGCTGAACATTGCGTAGTTTGGCATCTTTATCGTGCTGGTGACCAGCTTCGGCATGTGTCATAACGTTATGTTTAGAGCCTGTAGGCCTCATAAGTTGACGAGTTTAATTCAAAATAGCAAAAAGAGGGAGATTGAAAAAATACGAATTCTGGTGGAAAAATACGAATTTTGGAGCTGCTGAGTACTAATTTGTGCTTCCAAAGGGTGGCAGCTCTGGCAGTGGTAATGATCTGATACATCTGCAAATTGAATGAAAAGGTCTCCATTGACAACAATGAGACTGAAGTGTTCATTTGATTTCCCATTTGCACTTGCCCAGGAGCCCGCTGTCCTCGAGCGTGTTTGGCTACAATGCCCTCTTCACCAAGCCAGCTTCCTCCCTGGCTCCCATGGCCATCGTCACCATCCTCAACAGGTATGGCTACCAGGATCTACAGGAGGAGAAGCTCTCCCTTGGGGACACCATCGAGCTCCGGGGCATCATGTTCTGGATCGCCTGCCTCGTTCCCATGGCGATTGGCACCTTGCAGCTCCTCGTGTGGCAGGGCTACAGTCTCCGCAGCAGCCACATCATCGTCGCCAAGCATGTGGAATCGTAGTGTTCCTGTAGGGAGCCGTCGATGAGAGTAAAGCAGATCGAGCGGACAAACGAGCAACATATGTAGCTGTAAGTTAGGATGTAGAGTGAGGTGTGTGGACATTTTTGCTAATGTTGTGCTCAGCTGAATTAGCACAAGAGGTAGAATATGAAAACATTGAAATATGCATAGAACCACTCATCCTCGACCTTGTAAGCAAAATCTGAAATTAGGTCATAAAAATATTAATTGTGCATGCAAAAATATCCAATTTTACAGCAGTGTATTCACATTTTACACCATTGTAGAGACATTTTGATACAGTATAAATTTCAGCATGTGGTCATGGAATGGCAGGTGTACAACATCATATGTTTTCCCCATAAAATGTCAAACATGGCCCTTTTTTCCCTTTTTAACTGAAATGAGTTCCAGAGCAAAATTAAAAAAGAAAAAAAAAGGGGGGGGGGGGGGGAGTAGTGCCATGAAATACAGTGTACGAGTGTATATTTTTCCCCTCACTTCCATTACTTTCACTGAATATCAAGAAAAAGACATCTGTACTGTAAAAGTGGAAATTTTCTTGCATTAGGTGTGACATGAACATATTGCAAAAATAAAAGCATGCAGTTTGTTTTGCTTGCCTTATTTGTTTTGGTTCTGTAGAATTAATTGCATCTCACGTGGCCAAGTGTTAAGATTTACTTGCATGAAAATTTCCCCTTCTACATTATATTCTATAAACAGGTTACATTGGTAATGCTCAGATAGAGTCAGTGTATGACACAGACTCTTGGGTGTGACGTGCCATCGTTCTTGACATGCATTATTTATTTATTTTTTTGATTAAATAGCATGTGTTAAAATTGATCAAGAAGTGGACTGATAGGAATCCTGGTTTTGTTTTATGTTGCTGTGGCTGCTGTATGCATTCCCTGTAATGAATGGACCACTGCATAACTTTGAAATACATGTACTGCATAGTAATTTACATCCCTTGCGGCTGATGGTGTGCTATACACTGCTTATATGTGACTGCTAATTTTTTTTTTTCAAAGTTTACTTGCACCTTAGTGTATATTCACTTTGCAATGATGTGCATTAAATCAACATGCCTGAACAAAGATGTTGAAATACTGACTGAAAATGAATATTAGTATATAAATCCCATATTTGTGTGTTTGTCTCTGGTATTATTGCGTTTGTACATGTATGCCAGTTCAGCATGAGAAAAGGCATTGTGAAGCCTAAAATTGTAACTTGTGTGGGTTGTTCATAAATCATGTCTTCCAAAGTGTCTTTGGCCTGACAGTGACAGTTGATTTAAAAAAGAATCCATTGCAGTGAGCTTACAAATGTTTCCCACAATTTACATTTTACAGCAATATACACTGCACTCCCATTTTTACAAAGTCCATGGGACTGGTTGTTGTTTTTTTTCTGTTATTTAAATACACAGTATTGAAATTATGTAATAGCCGAACAGTAAAGTACAAAGAGATACATTTATGATAATTAGTGAGTCCTGAATTCGTATTTCACTGTAACAAGAATTTTGTAATAACATGCTCATTATTACGGGAGTGCACTGCAGTATGCTTACTACATATAGCTGTTCAGAGTTGCTGTCGTGGAAGTGACCAGTGTCCATAGCTGGTCATTCTGTTTGCATGTATACTGTACATGCTTTTGTTGAACTAAGCCAACATTATTGAGTGATTGTATAGACACATGTGCGTGTGTGCTTTTGAATCAGACATATAGATGCTAGTATGTCTTGTGCATTTTTATTTTGTGTGTGTGTCATGCATATTTCTTACCAGGTTCTTCAACCATTATTGTGACTGTCAACTCATCATTGTGACTACCGGGCAGTGTAAAACACAATATATGGGCAGCATGAAAATTTCGCAAATTGGAGCCGACTGCCTTTCTTGCAGTTTGAAATTTTCGCGAATTGCCACTGGCATCCAATGCATATTGTGTCGGCAAGAACGTTTGCGTGCATTTTAACTTCGCGGATTTTGGCGCTCGCGAAATTAAGATGCACGCAAACATTCCTCGTTTTACAGTATTCATATGTTTTGATTGCCAGCTTCTAGATGCAATGTGTCCTTGAGTCCTTGTGAAGGATTTTTGTTTTGTTTTATTGTGAATTCTATCATTGGGTTGTGAGGAAACCAGTAGTAGAAATTTTACCTGAAAACCTGGATTATAAAATTGCTTGTATGAGATTTAAGGCCTAATAATTTGGGTGTTTATGCTATTGATCTGTTTTAATAAACATGAAGATTTTATTTTTGTGCAAGTGAGATTACTTTAAATGTTTAATTCATGAATATAAAGAACTATATATTTTGTATCTTTAAGGAAATTACTGTTCCATTAATGGAGGCTTTTGTTATGTTGTCTGGCTTTCCTATTGTAAAGGAGTAAAGATTTAAATCCCTACATCACTGTATTCCTGAAGTGTATGTAGCCAAATCACAAAAATGAGGTTGCTTTGATTTGTTCATTACCTTTATACACCTTGCCTGAATAGTTAAATAGATACAGTTTGTATTATGTTTTCTATTCTTTCCCATGCTTTGTGATGACATGAAGGGAAATTACTTCATGCTGTCATAGAGTGACTGTGTCAGGATACTAGTGACCAGTGTTTAGTAGCAGTGCACATTCCAATGCTGGGAATCAGACTTCCTGTGGCATGCATTGAGCCAAATGACCAATACAAGTTTGTAGCTCACGAGGACTTATGATGATGCCACTGGTGGCACCATTGCGAAGAAAGTTCACACATGGTGAAGAGGGATATGCACAAATCTGTTTTCATTTTGATGGAAATGACTGAAATCTGTGTAAAGGCATGCCTGATCAGTAACATGTAGGATTAGTTCATGCACGAAACATATATATTCATACATGTACATATTTTTGCATGTTTCTGTAATAAGATTGCAATCTCACAGTCTTAATGAATGAAGGCGTCTCTTATAGAGGCAAAAGGAATGCGACAAAGACCAAAAAAAATGCGTATTTATCTGTTTTGATGGGGAAGGAAGGATCTATTTGAATACCTATTTTTGCAGCATAATTTATGTGTGACTTTACCCTGAACTAGTTACCTCTGGTCTCTCTATTCAGCATTTCGATTTGGCAAGTTGATCTTTACTTCATGTAGGGCCCTACTTGTTTTATAACTGCCAAGGTAAATGGCCACTGTTTGCAATAAAGAATTGAGACATTGACTATAATGTATGCTTTCCTGTCACATCATTGCAGAATAGCATTTGTTGCTATTCGTTGCAGTCTGACAGAATATGTACAAAGCATTACTCTAATGCCGATTGTAGCAAATTGATTCTCCTTTTAAAGAAAGCACCACAGAAAATTGATTAGTGAAAAGAATGCATAAACTTTAATTCTGCTTGAATGTAGGATACTTGCCGTGTATATTGAAGCAAAGTGGCATTGCTTTTGAACAAAACACCACAGGAAAATTCATTTGCTTAAGAGTGCTTGGATGGAGAATACGTGTACATGCAAATAAACAGAGTATAGTAGTATCTCAACTAAGAGGTTGCAATCCAGAGAGAAAGTACAATGTAGCTGTCCTTAACTAGATGGAAAGATGCCGATTATTACATATCATTGCAGTATTTTGTACTTCTTCTTTTTTTTTTCCACCAAAATACTGTTTGTTTCAGGGAAACTACTGTTGCCCCAAATTGTATCACTTCACATGTATATTGCAGGAAATGTGCAAAAACTGTTTTTGTGTTGTGTTGTTTTGTTTTTGTTTTGTTTTGTTTTTGTTGTTGTTGGTTTGTGTTTGTTTTTGTTTTTGTTTTTTTTTTGTTTTGGGGGGGGCATATATTTGCCTTTTCAGCTCTCAGAGTCAGCTCTGCAATATTTTGTACTAGGTAGGCATCCTTGATATATTCTTGTTGAAATTGGTTACTCTTTCTCTATTGGTTGGATGGGTTCAACTACTTTTTTATTTATCTTATCAAGGGTTTAGGATACTAATTATCATGAATCAAAATTTAGATAATTATAGACAACAATGATATAGAATTTGAATAAAATAATTGCATTGTTCCCCTCGTTACAGATATTAAATGGAGTGATAAGGAGAAAGAACAAAGATCATGTAGGTTGAATTTTTGTGTGCATTTCAATATTTCTTACTTACTTAACAAATAACAAACTCTGAAAATGGAATGGGTATTTGATTTCTTTCACCTTCGGTAAAAAATGCTGGAAAGTAATGCTTAACTAGCACACAAAGCATGTTCGTGTAACACACATGAAATATCAGGCTAAGCTGAAATACCAGTGATAGTTTGTATCAACCAGAAGGTATAGGTTTACTGTATTAGCACCCTACAAACTTTGTCGGAGTTGCAGTTGAAACAAGTCATTGCATTTATTTTGTCTCCCATTGAATGAGACTTAAAGTGGACAAAGTGCACTTTTTAACCAAGAATTCAATTCAGTGTTTATAATCTGTTTTCACAACAGAGATGAAGGTGACAGGCCATAAAGGAACTCTCATGTTACAATATATCATACCAGGTTAAATGGGAGCTACCCTTACTGGGTGCAAGAAAGTTTCGTTCTCTATACAAGGTAGTGTGTTCTGATGAAGTACAAAGATTTCTTTATACTGAATTCCCAAGTGTAAATGGACCCCTTGCAAATCTGAATCTACATATGTATGTTGCATCTTGATATTACAATGTATGCTGTATGTTATGGATTTGGTCACTCTTAGTTCTGAATTCATTTTTGTGCTATTTGGAGTCTGTCTCATTTCTTGTGTTTTTGTACATGTCTACTGATAATCATACTGACGAATCATGGCGAGGGCTTTCAGAATTTACGAATATGCAAAGCATCACATATATTATTTTCAAGCTATTTGGAGGGCTTGACTATCTCCCTCCTCAGAGAATGGGTAGAGAAGTACCCATATTCTTATGTCTTCACAGAGTAACTTAATGTGGGCAAAGATTTTCCCAAGACTACAACTCATTATGCATCTATATGTACTCTCATAAAATGTAATTTCCAGTGAAAAATTTACTTCATGTTCATTTTTAAAATCTTCGAGTGATCCCTGAGGTCACTCCAAAATGAGTGAATATGAACATTTTCACTCGAAATTCACTCCAATTTCACTCTGAATTCACTCTTTTTTGTATTCACTCCTTTAAGAGTGAATATTTTCACTCGATTTTTTTTAGAGAGTAGGTCCAACAGAGAGAATGTCAAAGGTGCCAATCGGGTTGAGCTAGAGGCAAAATAGTTTTGCATGATTCTCTCATGAAATAGTGACATCATTCTCACCGTGGATATGAGGTATCAAGGTCATGATAGCGTATACCAAGACTCCAACTCCCTTTTACTCAATTTTTTACATCTATAGTTTAACTTATTCATTCATTCTTTTTTTACCTTTTTGACATGGATACAGCAAGGAACAATTACATCCTTCACAGCAAATAACATGTATTCTAAAATTGTAACCACAGATGAAAAGGCTAAAGTAGCTAATTTATTGTTAACCTAAAGACTGATTTTGCTATTAAAGATTGTGATCATTTGTCTCCATCTCTACAAATGCATTAAGATCGTATCTGCTGATATATATATTTTGCTAAACATGCTTAGAAAAAGGAATATGTGGGAATCGAACCTGCCATCTACGGGCTATCCCTGGTTATGAGCAGTGACGCAATAAACTTGGAACAGATACCCAGGCTCGTCAATTCCAACATTGTTATGTTAAATAGTCCAAGGCAGATAAGGTTTATTTGAAGGAGATGTCTAGTACCTGATCAGTGGGAATCTGTGGGAATGTTGGGGGATGATTGATCCAATCCTTGTGGGATTCATTTAAGAGTATTTACATTATATATCTATTGTTGTGTAAAAATTATTTGCTTCAGAATGGTCTCATATTCAAGTAATGTGCAGTTCAATATTTCCAGATGATGCCTGTACAGTGACGGGGTGATCGTTTACGGGCTGTGAACGATTGCCCCGACACTGTACAGGCATGCTAACCGGGAAACATTAAACTGCACATTACTTGAATATGAGACCATTCTGAAGCACATAATTTTCACACAACAATATATATATAATGTACTCTTAAATGAATCCACAAGGATTGGAACAATCATCCCCCAGCATTCCCACCGATTCCCACTGATCAGCTACTAGCCATCCCCTTTAAGTGAAATCAAGATATTATTAAAGCAGAGGGGTGAGGAGGTGCTATGAAATATTTTTAAGAATTTGTCTCCCTCTGTATATACATGTATAAGAATATCATAAAAGAGTGAATTTATGATATTGGTAAGTACAAACAGTATAGGAGAGTTGTAAAGAATGTCATTCCTAGTCTTATTTCCATAAGTCTTATTGCCATATTCTTTGTCCCATATTTAATGGAACTTCAACTGTTCCGTTTGATTCACCTTACTCTGCTATCACTGCATGGAGTGAAGTTTTTTCCCATTAAGAATCTGAAATATGCTAATATCTGTGAAAACTGAGATAAACAGCTTGCATTGTTTTTCACATCCTAATATAATCGTTGCTCCTGATGTAGGAGTATCATTAACTTGTATCTATTTGCATCTATACTGCTGAAGTATCACTTAAAAGAAGAAGAATAAAAAAAGACATATTGCAAAATAGACCATATTTCTCAGGACGTGTGTTTCAATGTACAGAACCGAAATCACTGACTGTTTTTTTTTCCTGCAAAGTTATTTTCTTGTCATATACAGATGTTTAAAAAATTGCAGTACCATAGGACGTGAAGGTAAATGAGACATGAAATTCACGCCGACATCTCTGAATTTTGAAAACCTGGGTGCACACACATAAACACAATATATTCGAATAAAACAATGATAACAAGAAATATAAAACTCGGATCACTGAGCCGCAGCAATGCATGCCTGACCTGGAAAAGACAGAACTAATGGTAATGACACGGTTCTGACAAGCACGTTTGCTCCATTTTGCATCATTTCACATTTGACCTGTACTAGGTCTCCATACTCGGTCGTACTGTGCACTCCAGGAATGCACAGTTTCAGCGAGTGAGTTGTCATTGTAAAGAAAATTATTCAGGCTTTCTAACGATGTCACATCTGAATGTAATGATGTTGTTTTTAGAGAAATATGACATATCAAACTGGAAATGCAGGACATTTTTGATGGATATTTAATGATATAAATGGTATACTATAAACATATAGGACATATAAGTATATATATATATGATTATATATTATTATATATATATATACATATATGATTATATATATATATATATATATATATATATATATATATGATTTAATATAATAATTTGAAATAATTTGTCCTTGTTGAGAGAAATTACCTCGCCGGCTTTTCTCCACTGCTCTCGCATACAGTCGGCACTAATGATATTGAAACGTCCTTCCGATATGCCACTAACCCTTTCTCTTTCAAACCAATTAAATCATCGTATTACTAATCAGCATTAACCTATTGTGCGTGAATTGCAATTTTCACCATTATCTCGAGCTTTCAAAGGGAGACGTGAAAGTCAATCTCGCTAGATTCCAAGATTAAATTCGTAAAATGAAGGTGACAGCCAATTACACAAAGTAGATTATTATAGATGATTAAAGAACGATAGAAATAGAACTAAAACAACGTCAACAGTAATTTTTGTCTACCTTTTTTTCGCCAATACCCTGTCAGAAATTATTGCATTTGCTCAGTCAGACGGAGTGGCTCTCTAGTTTCCTATCATTGGGCGAGATAAGCATATCTCAAGGATACTGCTATTACTTCTTCTCTATTTGACTTTGACAAATGCGCTGATTTACCTCAAACAATTTGCACTCTACTGCTCGGAAGATACTGACAGCTTTTCTTAGTACGTGAAACTTTATCGCACGGAGAATGGTAAGCTCAGTCTGTAAATCGAAAGCAGTCAGACTGTTAGGCCTACGTATTTCAAGCTTAATCGCTTGCCATAAGATGGTGGTCTCCTGTATTCAATTATTTCTATCATTTATTGAAAAATACTTTATACCTTTTTGTATGTTTCGGTGTATGTATATTGCTCAAAAGAATTCCCAAGAATTATTTTGTAATATCTTGTAATATGTTTGAACTGTCACGCAGCTACCAAACAATATTGAATATTCAATTGTAATAATAATGGAGGGATGATGAAATCACATTAAAATTTTTGTTTCAAACAAAATGTTATATGGTATATTGATAAATATTATATACATTATATATATATACATGTATATACAATTAATTTTTTGTTATGTAATACAACAGATATAGGTTAAATATTACTGTAGGTTGTGGGGTCAGACCCTCCACTAATTATAAAGTTACTTTTAACAACCTGTGTAATGGTTCTCATTTCATATATGCGTGTTCCGGTATATTCTTTAAGAAGTAAAACAACGGCTATAACAAATATTGTGAAGGCTAATACACCATGTGCACTGAAACCATGCAAATCATTAACGCGATTTTTTAAAAACTTTCCATATACAGTGCAGCTATTTAATCGAGATATCTTTACTCTCGCCGAATAGAATGATACAGCTGATTGCAGGTATCATCTTTTAAAAAATTCTTTATTCATGTTCACTTTACAAGGAAATCACATCACAGTGCAGATCTGTCAAAATTATTGTCATCACAATAAGATTTCAAGTAGTCCCCCTTATATATATTTTCATCTATATTCATTTTTAGTCACCAGAGTGAATATTTATATAGGCTACATGAAGAGACATACTACTCGTATAAAAGTGCAAACAATGCCCCATGAATGAAATGCCTTTTTTTTTTCTTGCTGTTCTTTGCTTTTTCCAGAACATCCCAAGGGCGTCAATATTCGGTTACTGGGTGTTGTACATTCTTCACCTGGGTAAGATAATGATTCATGTTGATTTCCATTAAAGTTTGAATGAATTGTATATATCAATACCTTTTCCTCCCAAAAAATGTCTTCAAACTGCTCTATAATAATTACAGCCAAAATACTCTCACATGCAATTTGTTTCTTTCGGTAAATGCAATTTTCTGATTTTGAAAGCAAATTTATCTATTTTTAGAAGCATATGACCCGACTTCTCATTTAGCTGTCAAACATATTGGTTTTAACCCAGTGTGTACTTCAAATTACGAAGTTATCTAGATTTAAAATGACTTATCAGGCCTGGTCCATTGTGACAATATAAGTATTGTAAATTTTTGTCTATTTGTTATAAATTCAGTCTTCAGGGCGGTATTATCTGGTATAAAAACCACGTCTCAGGTATTGGCTATCGGCTAAACCCTGCATGTTCTACATTCTGTCTACATGAGGTTTGGAAGATTAGTAATGTTCTCAATTCTCCTTGAGCGTTAAAAAGCATGACAGTTCTAACTTACACGTACGAACACAAATTTTAATACGTCATGTGGTCAGTCACATCAGTGTTTAGAAAGCTAAATGATTATTATTTCTACTCAGAAGAAGCTGATCCTTGTATAAGCTATATCATCAGCTTTCTTTTTGCACACATTGTCCTAATCTGTTCTTGATAGATCTACATTTATAATGAGCATCCCTGCAGCCCACTCTAATACTTTTGGACTAAGATGGTGGAAATAGGCCTGTATTTATTATTCATATTGACTTGCTTCTCTGTTAATCATAATGATTATTGAGAACAAACGCTCACCAGTTGCTGACAGAAATTTCTCTTACCGACATGCAGCGTCGCCGACCCCATACGACCGCCACACTTGCCACACGAACGGCTATGGTCTGAATTACACGCTGCCTAAGATCAAGGGATGTCAGAAGACAGTAGGTCCAGACGGACACCTGGTCCAGAATATTCCCAAATTGTCCCCGGCCTCATCTGCGGAACTGAGCTGCCGGAACCAACGGCAGAGTCGTCTGGGAGTTCCACAAGGAATGATCGTCTGTCAAATACCTGGTGGGCATTTCTTTTTCCTGTTTCAAGAATTACGTAATATTGAATACATGTTCCTCAGTCGTTCGCACTTGTCATATCTCATTTAATTGCTCAATTCAGCTTTGATATATCCAAGGAGATTCAAGCGATGGAATCATAACAGTCGAGGGGTGCGTTAAACAGCTCTGCTAAAGCCTACCTTACCGTACCTTACCGGCGCCATTTCCCGATCTGTTCCAAACAAAGAATAAAATGTTTGTTCCCCACTACCTACTCATAATACGCTCTTTGGTTCAGAAGTTGGCATGAGAAGAATGTGCGTAACACACTAACGTCATAATACGAAGAGTTGATTCTCTTTGTTAGGGACACCTGTCAATAAGCGCGACAGGTGCATGACCCTGTTGCTACAAAATGTATCTGACTGAGGTACGTTTTCTTCAAAGAGATCTCAAGCGCTACAAATCCGGCATGTTATGGCATGGTTAGCTTTTACTTGAACACTTGAACGTGACCTTTTCCCTTTGATCCTATGAGAGTATTTGAAGCATGTGCGAAACTGAAGCTGCCCCACAGATAGGAAAACACTTGATTCATGTCACATTGCATAATGACCTACCACTCTCCAATTAACATCATGTTCCGCGGACTATGTCTTTATGATGGCAATCACTTTTCGCTGTTCCTATTTATGATAAAATATGAACTGGACATGTCTGGACACTAATCTGACATAATTAAGAACTATAACATAGTGATAAGTTTCAACTGTCGGACTTGACCGGGATAAAAAGGGGGAAAAACAGCTTTCTAATGAGGGTACAGTTTAAAATACTTTCACAAAATACGACTCAGATTTATATTTTGTCGCACGTATTTCTTGACGGAATTGATTTTTGTTTCTGGATGCTTTATCATTAGGTGGAATTTAATTTCATGACTGGCAATATCTCCCCGACATTATGTTGCGTTCAAAATGTATCTTGCGATTGCTGAGAGAGAGATGGGAACATCAAATCCCGATCATAAAAGGCACAAATGCTCATGTTGAATTCTTATGTGCATCCATTGAAAACTGACAGCTCTTGAAATAAAATTGGTCAGTTGGAACTCCAGCTCTTGAAACTCCTTGTTTTGAGTTTAAAAGAGATGCGGTCACAACCGTCTCTTTCCTTTTGAGACCATGGTTGATGCCATTACGCAAAAACATTCGAATAATGTGCCAAACTGGATCTACCTCACAGATATTATAGGAGAACAATTAATTGGTTTTGATAAAGCCGTACATTATAAAGCGTTCAACATTCGAGGTGGCCCATCAGGCCCACCAGAAAATAGATTTGGGCCACCAAAGAAAAACGTATACTGTCGAGCGTTGATATATCACCATATATATTATATGTATATACAAAATATGATTTCATATCATCGATATTGATGTCAAAGATTGCCAGAGCAACCCGTGCTTTTCTGGGTGGTGTGAAGAAACCATGACAGCGTATGAGTGTCACTGTCCGCCGGAATACACTGGAATTCATTGCGACGAAGGTAGGAGTACGTTAATATCTTGTAAAGCAGCAGTAAAGGGTGTGTGTGTATGTGTGTGTATGTGTGTGTGTGTGTGTGTGTGTGTGTGTGTGTGTGTGTGTGTCTACATGCGTGGACGGACACTATTTTGCAAATGTGTTGTGGTATAAGAATAGTAGGATTCAGTCTATCTAGTATTTCTTTCCAAACCCGAGCGATGATTGGAAAGGGCAGTTGCTATATTTGCTATGATTAATAGATGCACAACGCGCATTCAGGCGTGTCCGTTTCAGAGTGGACATGGTCAGCAATTATGGTAATGAACGAAAAAAAACAACAACAAATTAATAGCACTAACAGTGATACTAACACGGACCTCGGTTTGGATGCAAATAATATGGTCCGATCGCAGGGCTGCCACCATAGTGACACGACACAAACCAAAATAGACCATTATTTCCCTCATTGTGCAATTTGCAATGGTTTAATTGTTTGACATCTTAAACTGTTACCATGATCACTTGATTCGTTGCGGATGGTGTTGAGAAATTATGAGGAAACGTTGCAAACCCGGAGTCATAGAGAGTATTGCAATCATTAATTTACTCCTTCTAGGTGTTGTCAACAGAATAGAAAAACAAACGTAAAAACACAACTGAAGTAGAATATGGCGAGCAGTGAATAAGGGTAAGAAAAAAAAATGAACTTCAAAAATCTCAAGCGCTTAGAAATATTCATCCGCACTGGAAAGCCTGAGTCATTAGATTTGAGTCAACGATTTACTGCAAAACTGTGAACCCGCTGAGAAGATGACTCAAGATCACTCCTTGCAGAGTATTAAGCATCATTAAGCACAGTTTTTGCAATCAAAAAATTAAGGCAAACACTTAATTATCTATCAAAGGCAAAAAACAAAAACAAAGAAAGAACGAAAGGTGAAACCACATGAGAAAAAAAATGTATGAAAAATGCATAACAGTGTATACAAAATGTTTGATATACATTTATGATCTGCAAAAAATACAATAAAATCGAACTGGTTTCTTTGTGTTCGAACCCCCTGAACCCCCCCCCCCCCCCCCCCCCCCCCCCCGGTTACGGGCCTTGGAAAAAAATCATCAGGAATGACAATGCGCCTTATGTCTGCAGTTAGATACAGAGAGAGAGAGAGAGAGTGGAGCTGCTATATGCTCCCAATAGACAGCAATTTTCGGTTTTAACATATCAGTATGATCAATTTGATAGATTCACTGTATGAATGAATTATATGATTACAATGAGAGAAGTCATATGTCCATTATGTCCTCGTTACTCTTCAGATATCGATGAGTGCATGTGCAACCCATGCCAGCAAGGTGGAGAGTGTATCAATCAGGTGGGCTCCTTCGTCTGCAACTGTCAAAACGGAACGACTGGGACACTTTGCGAGATCGGTGAGTGAGTGAGGATCTTTTAAGAGTGTTTTAGAGAATTTCAATATTCTTTAGTTGGTCGTTGCATACAGTTGTAGAGACTGTATTTGGTAAACATGAATATGAATCCTCGTTACTCTTCAGATATCGATGAGTGCACGTCCTACCCATGTCAACACGATGGATTGTGTATCAACCAGTTGGGCTTCTTCGAATGCAGCTGTCAAAACGGAACCACTGGAACATTATGCGAGATTGGTGAGCGAGGATCTTTTATAGAGAATGCTATAATGTTCTTTCCTTGGCCATTTTAGAGACTCTTCTAGGTCTTAACAAGAGGTGATGATATTCCGGTAGATAAAGGAGGAAAATAGCAAGATGTGATCACAGTTGAGAAGACGCGAGATATGAAAGCAAATGTGTCGGAGCAGTCCATTAACCCGTTGATCAATCAAATTTGTGATCAGCTGAACATGTGTACCTACATTGCACCAATAAACCTTTGTCCTTAGACAGCTATTCTGACAAAGTTTATACATTCAAATCAGTATAAAACTCAACATGATACAATTGAGTCAACTTTTAATCTTCTCACTACTTAAGGTGTTACAGTGTACTCCCGTTATAACGAACACGGTTATAACGAAATTCCGGTTACAACGAAGTAAAACATTAAACGTTATTCTCTCCGTGTTTTTTATCGTTTGTTTGTTCGCTTATAACGAAATTTCGATATAACGAAAGAAAACAGCTGGTCCCGAGGACTTCGTTATAACGGGATTCCACTGTACTATGATTATTTTTAGGGAAAGTGATGTATAACGTGTTTTCCGCAAGCTCGTTGAAAAAGTATGAGTGTTCATAAGTCCGAAAATTGCTCATTTTAGTTCCGAATATTTGTTGCATTAATGCGAATCTTATTCATGATCATTAATGATGAAGACCTAATCCAATTGGGTAAACACGAATCCTCATAATACTCAATAGATATCGATGAGTGCATTTGCAACCCATGCCAGCACGATGGAGTGTGTACCAATCATGTTGGATCATTTAACTGCACGTGTCAGCCCGGAACGAATGGACCACTATGTGAGCTCGGTGAGCAAGGATCTTTTATAGAGTGTTTTGGAGAATATTTACATTCTTTCGTAGATTATTATACACACTCTTCATTCATCCAATATCTTTTTTTTTTTTATAATCATCAATATTCAATTGAATAGAAAGATGAAACGGGAACTTACCGTTTGAAGTTTGAGATTGAATTTGATGAGAATTTTGATTTGATTTGATTTGATTTGATTTATTGTTCCACATCTCAAAACACAAATAATATGATACAATCGATTTGACATAAGACTGGACATAGCGTCGTAATTACAAAGAATACAAGAAAAGACAATTTTACAAACATGAAATGTGGGGACCTACTAAAAAGCAAAGCTTGTAATGTATAGGTCCCTGTATAGATGAAAATGTTGGTCTTCTTAAACAACCTAGTAACGAAAACTATGAAAGGAAGGAAAGGGACGTATAAAAGAAAAGAGAGCAAAAAGAGCAAGAGAAAGAAATAAAATATACGAGAGCATAGCGAAATACTAAGTAGCCACCTGTATAACGCATACAAGATTCCTTGTCACCCGAGCAACATAGTTACGTAACGTAACGGGAAGAATAAGAGATCCTACAACTCATGCGCCAACAATTAGTCTTAAAGTAGCAATGTGGCCATGGACAGTCATGACAGTTACTAGTAGATTAAACCTAACTTTTGTCAGTTTTCTCTCTTCTTTTATCAGTTTCAAGTTTCAAGTTGATTTATTTTACACAAGAACTATTGAATATAAAATACTGTATAAAAAACAGGATTTCGATTTCTTATCCTCGAAAAAAAACAACCACACACATACACATACACACGTTTGAAAACGGAGCCACATTGCCATAATTATATAGATGATGATTGAGGGAGGTTATAAGTCCGGAGACGAAGTTAAGTGAGGGACTTATAGCCTTCCGAAATAGCATTTCAAACCCTGAGGGTGGAACGTTTGGTACATGTTCCCAACAACAAAAGTCATCATCTCCTGTTATATTATATGGGATAGTCAAATCTGCTTTTTCACATTGTATGGAATAAGCACATTTATCCTATCGATTGCGTGAAAAATATGATCGTTCAATCGTTTTGCATCGTTTGTCATTTGTTACGTGAAAACATTTTCCCATGGGAGAACATTACAAAAATGTTCTGCCCATGGGCGAACATAACAAATGTGCCTCCATCACGTGACTGTGTTTAGCCAATCACTTACCGGTACTTGACCAACCCATTTAATATAAGCTGTTGGCGCATGTGCGGGCAAAATAATATTCCGTACAGAAAATTAAATTGCGTGATAAATTATGTATTCACAACGGGAGAGCCCCGACACCAATTACCAATTATATGAATCGTCATTCCTCTTCAGATATCAATGAGTGCATGTTCAACCCATGCCAACATGATGGAGTGTGTATCAACCAGGTGGGCTCCTTTGTATGCAACTGTCACAACGGAACGACTGGAACACTCTGCGAGATTGGTGAGCAAAAAAATTTTAGAGAGTGTTGTAAGGAATATTAATGTTCTTTCGTTGGTCATTTCAGAAACCCTTCTGGGAGGGGGAATAAAGAGGTGACAATCTTACACAGTGGGTGGCGGATCCAGAGGGGGCACAACCTGCGCACGCCCCCTTTATTTTTCGTTAAAAACAAAAGAAATAAAACGAAGAAAAAAAAAGGAATGAAACCCGGAAGTGGCACCAGAAATATTAGTTGCGCCCCCTTTACAGAATTCCTGGATCCGCCCCTGTTACAGCAAGAAAATGTGGAAGAGAGCAAGATATAATCACAACGAAGAAGACTGGACAAGTGTTCGCATGGTTCATTAATTCATCTTTAAGTTGATCACGGAAACATATAAACTTGATCCTGAATACGAGAACATTGCATCATAACATATTTCGTCCATGAGTAGTTATCCTGATGAAGTGTATACCTTCACAGTAAAACTCAAAATTTAGAATTTGGTCTACTGAATTTTGAATTTTGAATTTTGTGATTTCTTAAGGTGTTCATGACTATTTTTATTGAGAGTAATGTGATGATAACAATACAGGAATGAGACCTGGGGACCGTTTCATGAAACTTTTTGTCAGTGATTTACACCGACAACTGTTAAAAGCTACTGAAATCCTTGCGTCTGATTGGCTGATAGCAAATTTGTCGGTGAAAACCTCCGACGAACTCGTTGATGAAACGCCCCCCCCCCCCCCTGATATCCGTCTACAAGAATCCGTCGTCCTCTGGGCTAACATGTTTTCGTAGCCCCAAGGACGACTCTTTTGACCCTGATGTTATTAATGGTATTATGCCTTCCACGGTGGATGAAGTTTACTTGAAGAAAGCGAGGTAAATCTAATGAAGATGTGATATGGCTTGATGCAGGTTATCCCGATATTTCATGAAGGTCTATTCGGCACTCTCGTTATTCCCAAAATTCTTTTTTTTTGTACCTGAGTTTTACTTGATGATAAATCATGATATCATGATAATAATAATAATAATAATAATAATGATAATAATAATGATAATAATGATAATGATAACAATAATAGTAATAATAATAATGATAATAACAAAAGTAATAATAATAATAATAAAGAATAATAACATCTAGGTCTTATTTATCCAGGGTAACCCTCTTCGGTGTTTCCACTCTCTTTCAGTTGGCTCTGCCATTATTATCATTACCCTGCGTTGCAAGGAACAAATGTATACGCCTGGGTCGAGAGGAACACGGTGGGTAAAAACATCCTTTCCAAGGACGTAAGCACTGGGCGGGAATCGAACTAGGGTCCTCCAACTGGGAATCTGGAGTCTTATCCACTATGCCGCAGCTACCCCGAAAATATTTGATGTTCGTTTATTCGAATATTTATTGTAATAAATATAATTTGTATTCTTCATAATGACGATGACAATCACAATGGGACCACCCATGATTGTATCAACATGAATGCCCATTACTCTTCAGATATCAATGAGTGCATGTCCAACCCATGCCAGCATGGGGGACAGTGTACCGACCAGCTGGGATCCTTTGTCTGCAACTGTCAAAACGGAACGACTGGAACTCTATGCCAGATTGGTGAGCGAGGATAATTTAGAGAGTGCTGTAGAGAATACTAAATGTCTTTATTAGGTCATTTTAGAGCCTTTTCTAGGAAGAAACAAGAGATGATAATCTTACCAGAAGATAGAGGTGGAAAAGAGCAAGAGATGATAACTGCGATGAAGACACATGAGATGAAAGAGTGTCTGAGTGATCCATTTATCGATTGATCACCTAAACAATGTCTTGTCAGAAGTTGCAAACTGCTAGTTATCAAATGAATATATGGTTAGATTGCATCCATACAAACTTCGTACGTGAACTTTATCTTGATAGAGTATTAACATTCCCATAAGTAAAACTTAACATTACCGCTTATTTCATATTTTGGAGTCAAAAGGGTCTAAGGTTTTGATCCAAGTAGTATCTTCTCCAGAGATAAAATGATCAATACTTTACAATTTATGATTTGTACTTAAGTTTCTGATGAGAATATCTAATGTCGTGATAGATTGTCTTCCAAGCTAGGTGAAAGTTCCCTCAATGAAGCCGAAGGACAATAACGGTTTGACTGTCTGATGTGGATTAATGCTGGTGTTTGGATGGTGCACGTTTTCGGCAGATCCGTTATTCTCAGCAAGTAGAATTCCTGCACCTGAGGGTTCGTACCAAAATCCAAGAATCAAGGGTTTCTTTACCCGAAGATTTTGTTGCATTAAAGCAAATCTTATTCTTATGATTCTCAGTTTAGGTGACATACATGTATATAACCACGATGAGAGAATAGCGACCAATATAAATTCTCATTTGATACTCTTCAGATATCAACGAGTGCACGTCCACCCCATGCCAGCATGATGGAGCGTGTATCGACCAGCTAGGTTCCTTTGTCTGCACGTGTCAACCTGGAACGAATGGAACACTATGTGAGATCGGTGAGAGGGGATCTTTTTATAGAGAGTGTTTTAAAAGAGTTAGACCAGTTCGTAATTCTACATCGCGCATGAGCATAAAAAGGTCAATTACACCAGGGTGGTGAGACGAAAATCACCTCCATGATTGTACATGTACCAGCAACAAGTACGTTGGTTTGTAAATTCACTGAGATAAGCATTAAAGGTTGTGATATGACGATTGTTCATGTGATCCTTAAAGATAGTGCTTTCCAACACATCTACCTGACGGTAAGCCTGGCATCTGGCAGTATTAATAGAAAAGAAAATCTTTATACATTCATGGTATCCTTACCCAGAGATCATTCTAGTCTGCGCAAGTTTATTCTTTGTCAGAGGAAGCTCACGCGTTGCATTGTGCTGCTTTCAGGGCAAGTGAAGTACCTAGCCGAATGAGAAGAAAGAAAAGTTGTACCAATGTACGTATGATTTAATTATTATTGCGACTCATTAACGTTCCGTCGATAGTCATTTAGAGCCTGCTCTGGGAGGTAACAAGGGATGAATCTTTGGATAAGGGTTTCCTTAGCCGAATATTTTGTTGCATTAATCTGAATCTTATTTCTAAGATCATCAGTGAGAAAATTTGCTAAAAGTACAAACAAGCTTGATTTGCCTGAGTCAAAGTGAAAAAAAAATGACATCTACAGAAAATTAATAGAAGCTGTTGAGAGAGGGGTTCTTTCGTTGCATTAAACCGAATCGCATTTCGCTGATCCTCACGCAGGGATGGTGAAATACATGTATATAACCACGATGAAAGAACAGCGACCAATATTAATCCTCATTTGTATACTCTTCAGATATCAACGAGTGCACGTCGAACCCATGCCAGCATGATGGAGCGTGTATCGACCAGCTAGGTTCCTTTGTCTGCACGTGCCAACCTGGAACGAGGGGAACACTATGTGAGATCGGTGAGAGAGGATCTTTTTGAGAGAGAGTGTTTAAAGAGTATAGTAACGTTCTTTCGTTAGTCATTTTAGAGCCTCTTCTAGAACTGAACAAGTGGTTATAATCTTACAGGAGATGAAGATGGAAAAGAGGAAGACGCAACATAATGAAAGAAAGTATCCCAGCGTAGTCCATTCATCCGATGTAAAACTAAACGTTTCGAGGGATGTTAGCTGCGGCCGGTGTAGCGGCAGATAGCGTTCCGTGACAGAGAGTCTATCTTGACACTGGGCAGTGCCTGCCTGCAATAGAAATAGTAAATGATCAAGTATGGTTGCACATAATTATTGAAAGGATTCGGAGAACTACACGAGAGCGCAAAACTCTGCCAAGTTCACCGAATCACGATAGCATAATAGAACTGTTTTTTTTTTTTGTCTTGTATACACATCTTGGATGTTGATTGTGATCCAAATTCACCATCAAAAATATTCCAAACTAACATGGCAAACAAACGAAAATATGAACAAACATACTAAAAAGCGCCAGCAAAAGCATAGCCACCTGAGTAGCAATAACAGGACGAGACATTATTGTTAGACAACTTTCAGCACTGCTTATCTTTGCCGTGTGCATTCATTTTTTTTTCTCAAGAGACAGGTCTGTTTCTAAACAATGAGAAAATGACATCAGTACCAACAAAAATTTGCTTTGTAACGAATATAATGGATTTTCATCGCTTTTACAGCGTCCTATTTCAAGTAACGTTATGCTTATATGTGTGGCAGCAGTACTATGTCGAAGTTATATTCTTTTTTTATTGAGCATAATCAAAACTAGTAAATCATAGTTTAGTCCATATATATGACACTACCAAATCCTTTTTTCCCCAAATACGTAATGAATGCACGTTTATTGTACTTATATATCCTTACTGAAATATACACTTATTAAAGTTATGTGTCATTGACGTGCAATGCCAAACCGTGCAATATTCAGATTGGCTTTGATTATAGAGAATCATTAGACAACCAGAATAACAGAGGTCTCAAAATCAAAAACTCGATCGCACTAACACAGAATCTCGGGAAAATTATTATGCGCTATATCAGAAATTCTACAATTTTCTTTCGCCATTGGGTATAGGTTTTGACAAATCTTGATCTTTACTAAAAACAAGCAAAGTCTTTAAAAAACGCATTTCTTATTTTTATGTCCATGTAAGATGAACCAGAACCATCTTAACATTCAAATTTATGTCTACATCCAAAAAAGGTCAACTGAAAATAATTATTGTGCTCGATGCCATTATTACAGGCATTATAGGATGATGTTAAGGACATTTTGAAGTATGTCTCGTACATACAGGGTAAACATGTTATACACACTGTGCAAATGCATGTTGACTTTCACTGATTCATAATACCCTGGTCATCAATTTGAGGCCATGATAACATTAACTTGAGATTACTTTATATAATACGCCTATAAAACAAACAAACAAACAAACAAACAAACACACGTTCTGAACCAAGATTCTGCCCGTGACTTCATCTGTCGATCGTTGATAAAATACTCTTATGCATAAAATAATTTTGATTGCACCTCCCCCTAGACCAAGCATAACTTGTAGAGGAAGTCCACCCCCAAAATAGATAAGCTTCCAAAGAAAGAGAGAAATATTCCCTGAAGACAGATACAAAAAATGACAACTGGATACGACATAAACATGATATGACATTTTCAAATTTCACATACATTTTTTTTTTGAAATCATTTATTGACAAGTCCTTATGAATACTGAAATCATCAAGTCGACGATGTCATGCTCTCACGTTTTCTTATTCATTTCATATACAGAAATTACAAAAAGGATCTCATATTTCAGATGGATATAAAACTCATCTTAAAAACCAACCGTGATAAAGGGCTAAAAAGTATTAACTCTCATATTTCTTGGTATGGGAACATGCTTTTATTTGTATTAGCTACAAATAATAATCTATCTTAATTTCATTTACAACATACATGAAAATTGTGAGGGTGTGACATCATCAACTTGCTCATTTTAATATTCATAAGGACTGTTCGAGAAATGTTTTCCGAAATAATGTGAAATTTTAAAATGTCCTAGCTTCCCCATTTCTTATCCAATTTTTGTATTTTTTCTATTATCCTGTAGGAATTCTATTTTTCTCTTTCTTTGGAAGTTTAACTAATATTGGGTGGATTTCCTCTTTAAAAGTTCCTCGTTTACTCTGTACCCGGTACATATATAACCAATTTATAGTTGTTCCAATGTAAAATGTGAAAACCATTCGGAGGTTTTCTTTGATATTGTCATTTTCGTTGACTTGTTATCCATCGTTAGATGTGAATGAGTGTGAACGCAACCCCTGTTGGAATGGAGGAACCTGTGTTGATCTTATGAACAACTACACCTGCTCATGCCCCAGTTTTCTTGATGGCCCTCAATGCGAAATTCGTAAGTAAGAATTGGATTTATCGGGCTTACAATGTTTGGTAGGCCCAATGTCGACTCTTCATTGCGCTTAATGATGGCATAAAGTGTCACGATGTTGTAATGCCTTCCCTATATGTTACGTACAGTTGTCTGCAGGAATGGTTTTATAATCTTGAACCTGTTTTTGTTTTGACTTAGGAAGATTTTCAACGTCTTTTGAAAGTGTATGTAATCCTTTATATATAAAAATAATTATGTGTCAAATAATTTTTTTTTTAGTAACGAGGCGCAGTTTTCGAAACAGTCATGTCACGTGACCGACAAAATGAAAAGGATTATGTTTTGTCTGAAAAAAACACACCAAACAAACATGATGCCAATGTATACGCTCTATCGTCCTTCATGAGACCATACTAAACATTCTCTGCGTCATGTGTCATTACATACGGTAAATTGTATTTTCAAAATTTAATTCAATCTTTGAGAGTATGGACCCTGACATATTTCCGGATTAATAAACCTTCGGAATAACAGACCTTGGTAACGATAGAAATAAGCAGCTGTTACCCATATTCAAATAGTGGAATGGTTTCATCGCCTGACAAACGAGAATGTCCACATTTCCGATTTGATATGTCAAATCAACAAGAATTATTGTGTTTCCGAAGTCAATGATGAAATGGTCGTGATTGCCATTCTTTATTCATGTATTTTCTTATTTTGACAGTGAGAAATTTCAGCATTCGCCTGGTTCATAACAGTGACAATTCGGTGCGTGGCAAGCTGGAGGTGCTGTGGAACAACACATGGACTAGCTTGCGCATCAACACGTATTATAGTCAAACTAACAATCTATTCTACAACAACGCAACTGCGGTTGCGTGTAGTCAGCTCGGGTTCACAGGGTACTCCTCTTTCCAGCAATTGTATCATACGAGCACGGACAGCGTGGTCTTTGTCAATCTCGTTTGTAGCGGTCAGGAGACTGATCTCGGGCAGTGTCAACATTACTCCATTTTCCTATCAAGACATTTTTATTTTTCATTCCGAGGACAAGAGATCACGTGTGCAGGTGACTCCCTGTTTCATCTTTCTCGATCAAGACCTTATACGATATGCTGTCATTTGCAAAGTTTTTGAGTATTTGATCATGTGTTGTATGTTTGCCTTATTTCCCTTTTGAATTTCATTTTGTCTTGCCTTTATTTTGTGTCTTTTTATCTGTTTTACACGCAGCGTCCCGTGCAGTTGTTTCTAGTATAGCTAACTATATACAGCCCAGTCTAATTAAAGGACAAGTCCACCTTCATATACATGTGGATTGAGTGAATGCAGCAATATTAGTAGAACACATCAGTGAAAGTTTGGGGAAAATCGGACAATCCGTTCAAAAGTTATGAATTTTTAAAGTATCTGCGTAGTCACTGCTGGATGAGAAGACTACTACAGTGTATGATGTCATATGCGTACAACCATATAAAGAAAATAAAAAGAGAATTTCACAAAACGTTACTTTTTGAATTAAGTGCACATTTCTTCGACTTGTTACTGACATTATGTTAAGGGTAATATTTTTCCCCTGACTTCTGAAAGAGAGAAGTCGAGTGTTATCTTTTTATGTGAGGAAAGTGAGAAAATCTTGAATTTTCTTTATACTTTCTTTATATTTTGGAGTGACCTCAGGGATCACTCGAAGATTTTGGAGTGATCCCAGCTGACGTCACTCTAAAACGAGCAAAAATGAACATTTTCACTAAAAATTCACTCCAATTTCACTCTAAATTCACTCTTTTTTGTATTCACTCCTTAAAGAGTGAAAATTTTCACTCGATTTTTTTAGAGAGTAGTCTTCTCATCCAGCCGTGACTGAGCGGAAACTTCAAAAATTCATAACTTTTGAACGGATTGTCCGATTTTGCTCAAACTCTCACTGATGTGTTCTACGAATGTTGCTGCATTCATTCAACCCACATGTCTATGAAGGTGAACTTGTTCTTTAACAGCGTCTGGTCGGGCTATAATATAGCTTGCCTTTGGCAATTGAAGGAACTTCCCGAAATGACAAGAAAGTAGATTAGGCCCATCTTACACTCGCATGTGCCAGATACATTGAGTAGACCTATATGATACAATATCACTATATCATGCCGGCCTGTCGGTCTTATCATCTTTATTGTTGTTGCGTGTTGTTGTTGTTTTCGTCGTCGCCGCCATTGTTGTTGTTGGGAGAGATAATTTACAATGCTATTATAATATCGCTGAACAGGAAAGCGGCTGCTTAGAGAATATTCCGAAGCCATACACCTAAAGAGTGCACCTGTTCGATGAATTTCAGTTCTGAAAGTGAAAAACTTTCTCTCGTGTGGGAAGGAACAATGCCACCTCCCCCTTCCCCAATCCCACCCCGCGCGTCTTAGCGATCCCCCGCTTGTGTATTCCTATATAGCTACGACAGAAATCCACGGTGTTCCCAAGCGACAAGTACGGCCTATGTCTGAATATTAGGTATATCCGAGTATGGATAAGTATAGCTGAATTAAAGATAATATTGTATCTTTTATGTGAGCACTTCTCTTGTGTCACAGATTCTTATTAGTTTCATTCACAGCTGTTTCCCAAAGATCTTTCATAGTAACAACATTTTATTTCAATCTAGTCTGTATAGGCCCTATACTGATATATCTGACTCTTGTGTTTACTTTTTGTGTTTGCTTGTTGTATTATCCGTATGTTTAGATTAATGGTGACAGTGAACTGAGCTTATGTTTCCTTGGTCTGGCCCTGTGTGCTGCATCAAAGGGATCGTATAGTTTTGATTAAACCTAACTTCAGGTTTCTAACATTTGAGAGTGAAATAATGAGAAACCTTTTATGAAATATGAAAGAAACTGATGAAGTAATTCCAAGAAGAGTTCCACGTTTGATGAAAATGGGTTTTGAAATGGCTGATATATCCAAACAAGGTGATCCTATAATAAAAGGCTTGACCCACCTATCATTAGGATTGCTTAATTTGTTTTAATTGTTTTTGGATGTCTCAGCCACTCCAAAACCAATTTTCCTCTAATAAACTTTGAATTCCTGGTATAGAATGACATGGTCTGAACTTCATAAGTGGTTTCTTGGTATCTCACAAAAATTTTAAGACCCAATTCTCATCTCCACCAATACTATCACCCTTTTAAATGATACCGTTTTAAATAACACAGTTTGCTTGCCGTTGCTAACCACCTGAAGCGAACCACGAGGAACCGTGTTATTATAGTGTGGGTGTGTAGAGGATGGATCACGTCTACGGGTTAGCACTACTGATCATATAGGTCAGTGGTTGGCAACCTAATCTCATTGGTTACGGGAATTTATGAAAACAAAAATGACAGCGAAATTATGTGTAGTGTTATGCTTTATGTAGAACTGTTTTCCAGTGGCCAAATTGATTTCTTTAGTAATGCAAGTACATCGAATGGATAACATATAAAGGAAATTGCTGTAGTTTTCCTTATAATTGCATCATATTATTAGTAAAAGCTACAACATTGTGGTTTCAGCGATCCGTTAACAATATTTCCTTATCTTTATTTTCTAAGTTGCACAACGATCAGCCGGCTTGGTGATTTATATAACAGATACATGAGTAGCGCACATTCTATAGGATGTTTTTTGAAATGGCATGTCAGATCATACTCGTGGTCTCATTGTCTTGTTTTTTCTCTTTTTTTTGTAATCATGTCTTTATTGGTAAAAAAAACATATCAATGAACATGTTAACATAATCTTATGATATACAAGGTCTCGACACATGACAGGTAGTGACGCACTTATAAAATATTAACAGTGAAGAAGTTATAATATATAGTTATTATGTAAAACAAATTTGGTTGTTGACAAAACTATCAGACAAAAATCACCGTACATTTTCCCAGTACGTTTATACATATCACATATGCATTATTGTCAAACCAACTTTACTAATTTGTATATGAAATATCAATGGTACATACTACACAATTTAATTGCTGAAGTGTTAACATTAAAAAAAATGCATTATCTGTTCGTGATACATATTACATTTTTGAAATACAGTAAATGGCAATCCAACTACTAATAATCTCTTTATCCAGGATACCCATTACATAATTTTAAGTGTCTAAATGTAAACCAATAATTGATTGTTGTTATAGTTGACAGGATACATGTTACATTTTTAAAGTGTCAAGTGTCAATCCAGAAAATCATTATATTTATCCAGCATACACAACTTTTACATTACCTAGTGTCATAAATAGGACCTATACACAAAGTGTTTAAAGTCTTCCCAAGTCTGCTCATTTCTTGCACAGTTATTACTCTGAATTCCCTTATATTTTGTCCATCTTGTCCATTTTGTCTCATTAGAAACCCAAGTCCGTCTGACAGGCGGCTCAACCCCTGACCTAGGTCGAGTGGAGATCTTCTACCAGGGTACGTGGGGAACGGTGTGCAGCAGTCGGTGGGATGACGAGGACGCCGGTGTGGTGTGTCGCATGCTCGGGTACAGCTCGGGCGAGACTACCTCAGGACTCAGTGTCAGTAGCAAGCCTATGGTACTTAGTGACGTCCAATGTGTCGGCTCGGAAACCGACATCGGTGCTTGCGAGCACTCGCCATTTATGACGGGGACATGTAACCAACAATCAACAAGCCAAGGGCAAGAAGCCTGGGCGTCTTGTTATACTCTTCCTAACTGAGAATCAGAGAGAGAGAGAAAAACAAACAAACAACAACAACAACCCGGGGCTAACAAAGACACTAAAATTGAAATTTGCTCGCTGAAAATGATATACGTACAGAGCAAACGAGATAATTTCGCAGTTGATTTGGTAGCAAGTGTTTTGTAGGATTTCTCTGTCAGCAAATCCTATTTTGATCTAGGATTGATCATTTTCTTATACTCCAATGAAAAAAAAACAACAACGGAAAGACGAAGCCCAAATAAAGATCATTATATACTGTATGTAATCACCTCTGTAACATAAGATGAACAATTAGAATTCTCGCTTATTTTTTCTTTTTCTTTCTACATCTCAGCTCTTGGTAAAATGCTATATATACTGTACCAGAATGAACTGTATCGCAAACGAACTTGAATTTTCACAGCGGTTTATGTTAAGTTAGTGTGTATGTATATGTTCAGGGGTCGATTTTTACTAATTTGATTATTACTAAAGGGAGAATATCTTTTTCTTCTCGAGTACTCGCGTTTGCTTGTATATAAAGTTTGCAATCACTCTTTATCAAATTACATGTGATGTGATGAGGAAATTGAAATAGAAAACCATCAAGAAACGAAGACACCACCAAAGGCTGACAACGTCCTTTAAAAAAAGATATTCATTGGAGAAGTACTTGTCCCTCCTTTGACATTTTGTCAAATCATGATAGACCACAAAGAAACAGTTGCAGTCATGACATGCAGTTCTGGGTCTCCGGCGTTCACATCAATACTCTTCAGCTTGTTCAGCCAGACCATTTTCCTCAGAAACAGTCAATCTTTGGAACAGCCTGCCACACTCAGAGCAGCTGTTAACCTTACAGGATTCAAGAATTGTAACCAACGACAAAGAGGCTGAAATAGTTTTTATTTTGTTAACAAAAAGAGAGAGTTCATGATATCATTATGTACACGCAATGGGAGAATTATAAAGTATCATCCCCTAGTCTTATTTCCGCAATCAGTAGTTAAGTTCAGACGGTCAAGGATAAATGTTGTGTAATCTCACTTCGAGGATAAGATCGTAGTTAAGTATAGGACGCCAACTGTCGCATGCTCTCTTTAGTCACAAAATGACAATTTCGTGACAATTTTTTTTTTCCGTTGACGAAATTGTGCTATTTCGTCGACGAAATTGACGTTGTCACTTGTCAACGAAATATTGTACGATTTCGTCAGAAAAGTGGTATTTTGCGACGAAAGAGGCCATGCGACACTTGGCGCCCCATACTTAACGACAATCTTATCCTCTTAGTTTGCTTATTCCTATTGCTATTTCGTTGACGAAATTAACGCTGTCACTTACTTGTCAACTAAAAACGATTTCGTCAGAAATCGGACTCGTGGGCCTAATTTACTTACTGTCGGACCTATGGGCCTTACTTTCCTAGGGTCGAGCTCATGGCCTGTATGACTAATGGACATTCTTTTTTTTAAATGTCGAACTCGTGGTCTGTGGTATGATTCGTGGGTGTCGGTCTATTTGGATGACCCCGTCAAGAAGAGGCATTTGGTGTCTGCATAGGGAAAATGTATGCTTATGCCAATATCAACTGGGATGATGAGCAATGAGCAGTGATGTGCCTCAGATGAGACTTGTTAATGGCTTAAAAGAAATCTTTGCAATTTCATTGAAACATTGAAGGTATTAAATCTGGGTGCATTGATGCTAATACCTATAGGGAGTTCCAGAACATAGGGCCACCAGGACAAAAACTGATTTTGTTGAATTGTGCACGTCAAGGGTAAATGTAGCCTTTTGCAAACAGTATAGAAGGCAGCTCGCTATAATTTCAGCACGCGCACGCAGAGAGCAATGGACTCGCACAAACAGCGAGCTGCGAGAGTAGCGAGCTGCCATCCGATCGCTGTGTGCGTTCGCGTCCATTGCGAGCTGCCTTTGAAAAAGGATAGGTTAAATGATATTCATTCAGATTCAATTTATTTCATACTTCTCCAAGTAACATAAAATCAAAGCTTATATTCTGGTACCTTATCAATAATAAACTAACGACTTTACATATTATGCACACTAATCAAAATGATAACCAGTAGAAATCGAAATTACGGTTCGGGTTGTAGAACCAGAATTGTGACGGGACCTACCACCAGCCTGTTTGGTTGTAAGCCCTGAATACTTAATAAACGGTGTTTGTGAATGGGAAAGGCCAGGGAAGTATAAACTAAATTCACTGTAAACCATAATTGTGACCGAATCTCCACTTCATTTCAGAATAAAACATGACAATTGTTCACCTATATAGTTTGGTTTGGTATACACAAGACTGAACTGGAACTGAACAAGTATTTAGCATAAAGGCGAAAAGTGTCATGTGCAATCATCGAACCATCAGCAGCCCGTCTTCGAGCTCTGGGAAGAAAGAGAGAGAAATGAAATAGACTGCGGAATTGCTCATTGTGACGGCAAGGCGCTCATTGTGACGGCAAGGCCCAGATTATAATCTGCAGCATGTGTACAAGTTATTGATAATCTTTAGGGCAATAATGGGCGGTGAGTTGGCTCAGTCGGTAGCGCGTCTGCCTCACGATCACGCGGCCCGGATTCGAACCCGAGTCTGGACTGAGCATTGTTGTGGGTAAGCATACCATCCCCTCTAGCAAGAGGCAAAAACACTCTGTCCCTCGAATAGGACATAAAATGGAGGTCCCGTGTATGAGAGAGTAACAAATCATGCACGTAAAAGATCCCGCTTCATTCATTCAGCGCAAAGAGCAGGGTGTTTAACCCGGTGAAGTGGTCCCACCTCACATCCAACTGGACCCCATGGAAGACCAGCTTAATGAAGCTGAATATGGGCTATCCAGCCATCTTCTCAGATGGAAAAAGAACAAACAAACAATGTATAACAATTAATCACATAAAAAGACGCTGCAAATCTATTCAGTGTCTATTAAAATTTGCATTCAATGAAAAGTATGTTAATTTACCGAGAAAGGAATGTAAGGACGAAAAGCTTGTTCCTTGGGGGAGAGATCATTCCAGTATCTGGGCCCTGCACTTTATAACATTATCGATTATCGTGTTTTTGTTTGTTGTTGTTGTTGTTTTTTTTTTTGCGAAAATTGTCCGACTACACGGAAGGTGAAATGCGGGTGAATCAAACTATTTTCTCTGAACATAGTGAGTAAAAAGATCCGGTAGCTCCTTGGTAGAAAACTGATGCATGAAATGCTGACATTCTAGCAGATCTGTCTTCAAGAAAATTAGAACATTTATAAGAAACAATGATATCATAAAAAAGAACAGATCACTCAGCTTCCGCACCAACCATATGCCAACTGCACTGAAATGACACAGGTATCCATTTGGCATGGCTCAGATTCAATGTTCTCTATCTTATATATACTGACATCAAAGGACTTAACCACAACATGGCGGGGCGGTGCAAGGACAGTAAATCTATTGACAGTAAATCTTGCACATATAGACGTGGCTGGTGTTGGGTAGCATCCCCTTTAATCATCGAGCTTTCGGGCGAAAAGCCCTTCTTCAGGATTGTCTTCTAGTGTTGTCTGTGTGAAAGTTATTAACTTTCACACAGACAACACTAGAAGACCACACTCAGCACCAACACAATCCTGAAGAAGGGCTTTTCGCCCGAAAGCTCGATGATTAAAGGGGTGCTACCCAACACCAGCCACGTCTATATGTGCAAGATTTGCTGTCAATATACATATATATATATATATATATATATATATATATATATATGTGTGTGTGTGTGTGTGTGTATGTGTGTGTGTATTATATTTATATATGCATAAACATATGCACGTAAACATCTAAGTAAGAAAAAAAGGGATTTTCATCGTTAATGGTTTGATACCAACCTTCACTCAATAAAGACTGGGGTTCGCTACAAACTTGCGAAAGTCAATCACCCGCTTACAGTCACGTGATCAAGGCGAAGACGGTTCATTCCGCTGATGAAGGCTGTAGCGTTAACAACTGAAATTGGGAGACTATTTTGTACATGTATTGAGATTAAAGGTTCAACACCAGCTCCAGATGAATTTCCAATACTGATGCGCTTCTACTCTAAGAAAAGAAAAGCGATTAATTCTAATTGCCTCAATATTCCTTGAATTTCTTTGCCCTTGTTGAGAGAAATTACCTCTTCGGCTTTATGCAATTAATAAACTATCTTCCATTCTTTCTTTCTTTCTTTTTTGCCTCGTGTTCGCAATCAGCATTAATGACATTGAGACGTCCTTCCGACATGCCAATATCCCTTTCTCTTTCAGACAATTACTAATACTAATCAACATTAACCTAATGCGTATTAGTGATGATTTTCACCATTATCTCGAGCCTTCAAAGGGAGACGCGAAAGTTACGCTCGCCCGATTCCATGATTAAATTCATAAAATGAAGGAGACTGCTAATCATACAAAATATAGAAATATAACTAAAACAACATCAAGAGTCCTTCCACAGTACTTCTATCGCCAATGCCATGTCAGAGGGTAAATGCATATTACCTCCGTCACAACGGGTGGCTCCCTAGTTTTCTGTCATCAGACGAGATATAAGCACTTCTCAAAGTTACTACGATTTGTTCTTCTCTTTTCGTCTTTTTAAAATGTGCCAAGATATACCACAACAATTTGTACTCTGCTCCGAAGATACTGACAGGCTTTCTTTCGCACGTCAAACTTTATCGCAGGGAAAATGGTAAGCTCAGTCTAAGTTCAAAGCAGTCAGACTATAATTGCATGTTTTCTACACACCATAAGATATAAAACCAAATTTATATATTTATCGATCTATTGACATCACATATTCAATGTACATACATACTAACATGTAATGTGACACGAAATGTTGGAATGTTACGGCAGGTTGTGGGTGTCAGCCGCTTCAATAATTTGAAGTTTCTTTTAATAACATCTGTAATGGTGCTCATTCAATTTGCGTGTATAGGCTTTAAGAAGTAAAAGATAGATTAAAAAATAGTTTAGTTTTGTTTTTCGTGTACAGCGTAGCTATTGAATCGGGGTATCTTTATCACTATCACGGAACAGAATTATACAATTGATTACAGGTATTACAGGTTTTCCCGGCCAGTTTCGCACTTTTGTCAGTCCAATTCTTTTTACTGCATTCAATTTAGCAAAATTTAGCTTAGATGACATGTTCGGTATTTCAATTTTATTATCT
This sequence comes from Diadema antillarum, assembly GCF_040938485.1. Lineage (NCBI taxonomy): Eukaryota > Metazoa > Echinodermata > Echinoidea > Diadematoida > Diadematidae > Diadema > Diadema antillarum. The sequence goes on from NW_027271172.1 coordinate 1,459,105, forward strand.
CTTCTTTCAAATTCATTTTGGAGCATTGAAATTACCGTTAATCTCATTCTAATTAACACTTTTTTAAAATTCGTAAAACAAGCACCATTTCGTTATTCGTATGACCATACAGTGAATCTTTATAGGCTACATCAATAGACCTACTATAAATGCGCAACAATGCCCCATGAATGAAATGCCTTTTTATTGCTGTTGTTTGCTTTTTTAGAACATCCTAAGAGCGTCAATATTTGGGTACTGCGCCTTGTACATTCTTCACCTGGGTAAGATGATGAACAAACACAATTACGGTTTGAATGAACTGTACCTATAACAATATCTTACACTCTCTGAACTTCTGATACGACAACTACTGTATGAATTTTGTATTTCATTTCGGACTATCATGTTGTGTACTTTCTGTTCAAACTGCTCTTTGGATTTGGCATGTTAGGTTGATACACGTATAACTTTTCATACCCCAAAGTGTCTTTAAACAGCTTCAAAATATTACGTAACGAAAACTCTCATGTGCAATTATTTATTTCCTTCGGTCAATGCAATTTTGAAAGTGAAAACTTATCTATTTTCACTATCCTGCTATGGAGCCTTGAAGACTATATGGGAATATCCTGAGTGTCCTGCCCTGTTATCATGAAAAGAACAGTTCTATGATATTAGTAAAATCATTTCTAGACATTCTCTATTCAATAAATAAACAAATTATTTTGCTTGTTCTATTCTTTTTAAATTTCATTCTACTTTGATTCTTCCTCATTATCATGCAAATTCTCCGTGGGGTAACTCAGATAAACTTCTGAGTGAAATAGTTTCTTTATTACAAAGGAAGGTTTTCAGTAATACTTTACGTACCGGTGCGTGATTTATTTCTCTTGCCGATTTCTCTTGCCGACATGCAGCGTCGCCGACCCCATCATGCGACAGCCACGCTTGCCTCACGAACGGCTATGGTCTGAATTACACGCTGCCTAGGATCAAGGGGTGTCAGAAGACAGTAGGTCCAGGCGGACAACTGGTCCAGGCTATTCCAAAATTGACCCCCGCCTCATCTGAGAAAGTGAGATGTCCAAACCAACGGCAGAGTCGTCTGGGACTTCCACAAGGAATGATTGTCTGTCGAATACCCGGTGGGCATTTCTTTTCTCTATTTCAGAATTTACTTTTGAATCATGTTCATCAGTCGGTCCTAAATATTGACTTGCACCTGTCTGTTCTATTATGGACATTCAGTTTGCTCAGTTTAGCTTTATATTTTTTAACTTTATATATATATATATATATATATATATATATATATATATATATATCTCGAAAACTTTGAGCAAAGAAAACAATGGGTTTTCATCGGGATTCGAACCCGAGACCTCCGGATTATTAGGTGCTCTACCGACTGAGCTATTGAAAGCCCTAGATCGGTGTTCGTCCCAAACCCTTAATAGTCCATGGGCCAAGAGCCGAAAAATGGGTTGTTGGTACCATCCGAGGTGGCAAAACCTTTTTGGTGTCATTTTGTTTGTCGGACATAGATATGCTTATCAAGCTATGATAGCATTTCCAAATGACTAGCTTAGTCATAATAAATGAATTTTTAACCAATTTGGGTTCGTTTTTATATCCCTATACTTCTGAATCGAAACTAACCGCTATACAAATACGAGCACTGCCTTCTGCATGTCCACAGGTGTTCTGTTGTAAACGCGGTGCGCTTAGTCTTTATTCAAGGCAGCGAAGGGAATATCCAAAGGGTTATGATGTCCACAGCTGTCACGCGGTGCGCTTAGTCTTTATCTAGAACAATGTACCGTTAATCATATCTAAAGTTCCTAATAAAAGGGATTATCTATACTGTTTTTATACCACCCTCTCAACAAATACATTAGTTTTAAACAAAAATCACTCTGTTCATTTACAACATTATTAATTATAATGTATTGTAGTGTACCGGTACATTGTTTTTGCATAATCTTTCATTGTTGGATGGAAATAAAGCGACATTGGCGTTGTATTAGCGTTTTCACCGTAGCGTTTTCACCGGAAAATGATAAATAATTGAAAAATACGCTAGAATTCACTAGAAATTGCTTTTTTGTTGTTGTTGCTTTTATATAAAGGGATATACACTGTATTATAAGCTTGGGATATTCCCTTCGCAGTCTTGAATATTAGACTAAGCGCTGTGGACATCATAACCCTTGGATATTCCCTTTGCTGCCTTGAATAAAGACTAAGCGCACCGCGTTTACAACAGAACACCTGTGAACATACAGAAGACAGTGCTCTTCTTTGTACAGCGGTTGGTCTCGATTCAGAAGTACAGGGATATAACAACGAGACCAAATTGGTTTAAAATTCATTTACTATGACTAAGCTACTCATTTGGAAATGCTATCATAGCTTGATAAGCATATCTATGCCCGACAAACAAAATGACACCAAAAAGGTATTTGCACCCCAGATGGTACCAATATCTGGCCTGCCCCATGGACTATAACTCTCTTTGCTCGTGTGGTCAGAAGCTATAGTGTGTGTATTGTGCCACACACACACACATTAACCTGACGTAGACCCAAAGGACGTAAATCAACTTTGGAATAAATGCAAGGGATCACCGAAGCGATGCAGCTTTTTATTTTTTGTAATATGTATTGAAACAAGAAAGGGAAAACTGACCAGAAACAAAATAATAAATGGCGAAAACTTTGAGCAAAGAAAATGGATTTTTCATCGGGATTCGAACCCGAGACCTCCGGATTACTAGACCGGTGCTCTACTGACTGAGCTATTGAAAGCCCTAGATCGGTTTTCGTCCCAAACCCTTAATTCTCTTTGCTCGTGTGGTCAGAAGCTATAGTGTGTGTATTGTGCCACACACACACACACATTAACCTGACATAGACCCAAAGGAAGCCTTTCTTGTTTCAATATATATTACAAAAAATAAAAAGCTGCATCGCTTCGGTGATCCCTCGCATTTATTCCAAAGTTGATTTACGTCCTTTGGGTCTATGTCAGGTTAATGTGTGTGTGTGTGGCACAATACACACACTATAGCTTCTGACCACACGAGCAAAGAGAGTTAAGGGTTTGGGACGAACACAGACCTAGGGTTTTTGAATAGCTCAGTCGGTAGAGCACCGGTCTAGTAATCTGGAGGTCTCGGGTTCGATTCGCGATGAAAATCCATTTTCTTTGCTCAAAGTTTTCGCCATTTATTATTTTCTTTCTGGTCAGTTTTCCCTTTCTTGTTTCAATATATATATATATATATATATATATATATATATATATATATATAGGACGTTAATGAGAATGAAGTCAAAACAGCTTTTGATATACTTGAAGAGAAATATTAAAGCAGTTTTATCTGACGGAATTAAAGGGATGGTATAGTGTTGGTTGAGATGAGGATTGGGCTTTTAACTTTCTGTGAGATACCAAGAAACTACTTATGAAAAAATACAGAACACACCATTCTAAGAGGTATTCAAAGTTTATTAAATGAAAATCAGTTTTGGAATTGCTATGACATCCAAAAACAAAGTAAAACAAAGTTATTGTAATAAAAGGTGGATCCTACCTTTTATTAAGATCGCCTTGAGTTGGATATCTTAGCCATTTCAAAACCAGTTTTCATCAAATAAATGTTGAATCCCTCTTGGAATTACATACTCTTTCATATTTCAAAAGAGGTTTCTCTTTATCTTACCAAATAATGTTAGAAACCCCAAGTTAGGTCTCAACCAAAACTATACGATCTCTTCAATGAGAAAAATGATAAAATCGGCTTTCAAGGAGTGTACAATTTCAAACACTCTCACAACAAACTGCTCTGGTTTACACTTTTTCTCATTTCTAGGGCCCTATTTCTGAATGGAATTAAACCATTTTTTACATTGAATCATATTTTAGCAATAATTGAAGTTTCATTTTATTAAAAAAAAAGAGTGATGGTCCTAAATCTCTCTCCGGTGGGCCCGCGAGCCTTCGGGCCTTCGGACCTGCGTGAATATTATTTATAATACAATTATCAAGATCAAAGTCTTGCGTCAGTGTACCTTTTGATCCCTTTGATATTATTCACATTGTAAAAGTGTTGAAACTCGTGCCATCACAAACAGTCAAACCAAGCTCTGGACCAAGCCCTCTCAAAAAATAATGGAAATAAACAGAAATAGGTAAATAAAAAGAAGGAAATATGAACAGCCAAACACTATTAGGCCTAACTTGCTTTTTTACTCATTTACAGTCTTGTAAGCACGATTCATTTTGTTATCACGAAAGAGAAGATATTATCAGGCCTACAAAAAAAAAGAAGAAAATTTCTCTATATTTGATATTGATGTCAAAGATTGCCAGAGCAACCCTTGCTTTTCTGGGTGGTGTGAAGAAACCATGACAGCGTATGAGTGTCACTGTCCACCGGAATACACTGGAATTCATTGCGACGAAGGTAAGCCTACGCACGACAACAAATAATTTCAAGGCCCCCGTGAGAATTCTTGTCAAGGGCGTGTGTGTGCGTGTGTGTGTGTGTACATGCTAGGACGTGCACTCTTGCCAATATATTTTGGTATACAAGTACGTAATAGGATTCAGTCTAATATCTCTTTCTAAACCTGAAGGACGATTAGAAAATGCAATTACTATAACGAATAGATGCATAAGAAAGAGGCCACGGCTAATTATGGCAGTGAATTGTCCCCCCCCCCCCCCCCAAGAAAAAAAGAGATAAAGATAAAAAGATTATGGCACTAACAATCATCCTAATACGACTTCGGTTTGGATGCATAATGACAGGTCCGATCGAAGGGCTACCACCATAGTGACGCGACACAAACCAAAATAAACGATTATTTCCTTCATTGTAAATTATACTCTCGTTTGAGATTTGAGATTGTTATTATATTCATTGCGGGTGTGGCTGAGAAATTATGAGGAAACTCTGCAAACCCGGAGTCAGAGAGCAATACAATGATTTATTCCTTTTCGGTATTAGCAATAAAAAGAAAAGAAACTGAAAAAATACAACTGACAGAAGATCGTTGCGAGTAGAAAATAAGGGTGAGAAAATCTCAAGCACTCCAAAGATTTCCAACCACTTGTCCGTGTTTGTCGACCAGGGAGAAGTCATTAAAAATTGAGTCAACGATATGTATTGCAAAACCTTTAAGATTATAAATTTTCACGCTGAAGAGATTATCCGAAATCAACCCGCAAGATATTAAGCACACTTCAGTCAAAACAGTGAGACAAAAAGTTGCTTATTTAGTTTTTAAATGGCAAAATCATAACATCAACACAAAACAAACAGAGAAAGAAAATTTATAATACAATTTTAAGTTAAACATTAACTTGAAAATTTATGAAAAATGCATAAAGATGTTAACAAACTATTCTTATACATTTGATATGCCAAGATTAAAACAAAACTGAATTCTTTAATTGCTGCGTAATTAGAAAAAGAAAGTCAATTTTGTTCATGTGTGGACACTGCTCTCCTTTGGAAAAAGGGGAGGGGGTGGTGGAACCCTTGAATACCTCCCCCATATAGGTTACGGGCCTTGGAGGTCACAGAGAAATCAGGAATGACAATGCGCTCGTCTTGAACAGTGTGATTTCAGAGTGTTAGTGGTGCTGCTTTACTCCCAGTAGACCATATTTTTCGGGGAGGTTTCTGATATCTCAGTGATCAATTTGATAAATAAGATACATATCAATGAAATATGGAATCACTATTTGGGAAAAGTCATATGTCCACCAACACAAATGTCCTCATTATTCTTCAGATATCAATGAGTGCATGTGTAACCCATGCCTTCACGATGGACTGTGTACCAACCAGGTGGGCTCTTTCGTCTGCAACTGTCAAAACGGAACGACTGGAACACTATGCGAGCTTGGTGAGTGAGTGAGGATCTTTAAAGAGTGTTTTGAGAGAATAGTTGGTCGTTTTGGAAACCCTTCTGGGGGGGGGGGGGGGAGGGACAATACATGCTAATTTTACTAGCTGAAAAAGTGTGAAAAGAGCAAGACAAATCTAAGAAAATGGATCATTCATCCGTTGATCAAGTTAAAACTTGCAAACTTTATATCGGCTGATCGTATAAAGTGAACCTTACACCAATTCATATTTCGTCGTGTAACAGTTATCGTGATAGAGTGTATTCACTAAATCCCTAAATGTCAACATTTACACATAGGTGTATATAATCACTCCGAATGTTATGGTCACCTATGGTGTTCAGATATTGTGTAGGGAGAGAATGAGAATGCGGTACATGACTCAGACCCGAAATCCGTTTGTAAGATGTAAGAATCGGACCACTGGGCTAACATCTTTCATAGCCCCGAGGACGACTCTTCAGATCCAAAGGTTAGAAATGAAATAACGCCTTCCCAACTGGGTGAAGTTCTCTTAAAGAAGACAAAATACAATAAAATTCGAAGGTCTGATACGGCTAGATGCTGGTTACACTGATGATTCATGCGTGCATTCCGCAAGCTCGTTATTCCTAACACGCAAAACTCCCGACCCTGTGGGTTCCCTTTATGATAATGCCATAATATTGATATTGATAGGGTTTGTTAATCCGAATACTTGTTTCATTAATCCTAATGTTATTCTAATGATGATCACAGTAGGAGAATTCATAATAATACCGATATGAATCCTCTTTACTCTTCAGATATCGATGAGTGCGCGTCCTACCCATGTCAACATGATGGATTGTGTATTGACCAGTTGGGCTTCTTTGAATGCAACTGTCAAAATGGAACGACTGGAACATTATGCGAGATTGGTGAGCGGGGATCTTTTAGAGAGTGTTTCAGAGAGTATAAACGTTCGTACGTCGGTTATTTTATAACCTCTTCTAGCTATAACTATACTAAGAGGTGATTATTTAACAGCAGATCAAGATGAAAAATATGATCACAGTGAGGCAGGCACAAGATAATTACGAAAGCAAGTGTGTCTGAGCGGTCCATTCACCCGTTGATTAGGCCGTTGATCAACTAAATTTGTTATCTGTTGAAGATGTGTATATTGCACTAATAAACCTTTGTCCTCAAGGACCTAGCCGGATGAAGAATATACATTCACATTAGAATCAACTCAACATTATAGGCCAACTTCAAATCTTATCATCACTGAAGGTTTTATGGCTATTTTTAGGGAGCGTAAGAGGCCTATTATGATAATGCTATATAGGACTCTGACGCGAAATCCGTCTGTGAGATTTGGGACATTGGGTTAACATGTTTGGTAACACCAAGAACGACTCTTTGTTTCCTGAGGTCATTAAATGTCATGGTAGATTCTCAGCTTTGGAGAAATTCTCGTTAAAAGTCAAAGTACAATACAGATGTGATATGTCTTAATGCCAGTTATTCTAAGGGTTCATAATTATATTCGGCAAGCTCGTTATTGCAAACACGGAAAATTACGGAGAAGTTCTGGACTTTTCGTAAGTCCGAAGATTGAAAGTCCGAAAACTGATAATCTTTGCTTTTACGATCATTTGTTGCATTAATGTGATTCTTGGTTTCATGATCATCAATGACGATGACCTAATACAATTGGAGAACAACTACAAATACGAATCCTTATTGCTCTACAGATATCAATGAGTGTATTTGCAACCCATGCCAGCACGATGGAGTGTGTTCCAATCACGTGGGCTCCTTTAACTGCACATGTCAACCCGGAACGACTGGACCACTATGCGAGCTCGGTGAGCAAGGATTTTTTTTTAGAGTGTTTTAGAGAATCCTCGCATTTTTTTGTAGTTCATTATAGAGACTCTTCATTCATCCAATGTCCTTTTCAATAATCATCAATATTCAATGAAATATAAAGATAAAACGAGAACTTCCCCTTCGAAGTTTGAGATTGGTTTTGATGAGTAATTTGAGGTTAAGAATATGGGATTCCGCCCACGCTTACGCCAGCAACAATTTTCAAAGCATATAACGATATGCCCATAGTCACGACAGTAAGCTATTATGATGATTGTAATATTAATGATAATATTGATAAAAATAATAAGAACAATAAGAATAACAATAGTATAACAATACAATATACAGTTGCTGCAGGTGGTCGGAGCTGGCTAACCCTTGAAAAATGGACATATCGAGGAAAGTTATCCAAGTATGCATGAGTATACAATTCAAAACAACTTTGATTTACTCTCTAAAGAAAAAGTCGAGTGAAGATATTCACTCTTGAAAGAGTGAATACAACAAAGAGTGAATTTTGAGTGAAAATGTTCATTTTCACTCATTTTGGAGTGACCTCAAGGATCACTCCAAAATCTTCGAGTGATCCTTGAGGTCACTCCAAAATGAGTGAAAATGTTATCAAAACGGTCAGTCAAATGACGAGAAATTTCTTCCACAAGCATGAAAGTTATCCAAATATGCCTCGTTGGTCGCAACGAGCTTCAAAACGTAAACCTCTACGTGTTATTGATAATATCAAAGGATTAAGATTTCGATTTCTTATCGGCGAAAAACAAAGCTTGAAAACGGAGCCAAATTGCTAGCTCGTTGTTAGGGCATATGAGGGTAAAATAAAAATTACGATGTGAAAATAATGCGACACTCTCCAATATGAATCGTCATTCCTCTTCAGATATCAATGAGTGCATGTGCAACCCATGCCAGCATGATGGACTGTGTACCAACCAGGTGGGCTCATTCGTCTGCAACTGTCAAAACGGAACGACTGGAACACTATGCGAGCTTGGTGAGCGAGGATATTAAAGAGAGTGTTTATAGGGAATATTAACGGTCTTTTACTTGGCCATTCTAGAGGTTCATCTAGGAGGAAACAAGCAAACAGGTGGAAAAGAGCAAGACTGTATGACTACAGCGAAGGAGACGCAAAACATGAAGGAATTAAATTATGTCTGAGCGCTCCACTCACCCGTAATTGATAAAAATACACTTGTACAAGCTTGTGATCAGCTAGACATGTGTTCATTGCATCATTACATTTGTCGTTCTTCAAAAGTTTTCCTGACGAAGCTGGGCATATATAAGTTCACAATAGTAAACTTATAAACTAATTCATATTTAGGCCAATTTCAAATCTCATTATTTCTTAAGATGTTTATGATTATTTTCATGGAGAGTATTTTTTTTTATCATGATGATAATTCTTAGGACTTTGACGCGAAATCCGTGTGCAAGAATCGGACCACTAAAATTGGGCTATAACGTCATGTTTAGTAACCCTATAAGGACGACCGTATAGATCTCGAGCTATTTAATGTCGAGATAAAAAGACTTTCCAGCTGGGTAAAGTTCTCGTTAAAAAGTTTAAAAAGTACAACACAGGTAAGGTACTCAGTATGGCTTGATCCTGGTTATTGCATTGGCTCATACAATATTTGGCAAGCTCGTTTGGTATACCCAACACGCAAACATCCTATAGGCCCTACCTGATGGTTCGTTGATCCGAAAATCAGTAGGGTTTGTTTATCCGTACATTGCTTCATTGATCCGAATTTTTATTTTTTTAAATGACGCTGGAAACATAAAGGCTTGGGCTCGTGGCAACAACATGATGTTAAACGAAAACAAAACAGAAGTCGTCCACATTGTGTCACAATTTCGGAAAAGAATTGAGTCTGTTAGCCTCACCATCGATGGAGCTGTCATAAATGCGTCCAAATCTGCCAGAGATCTCGGCGTTATCGTGGACAACTCCTTGGATGTAAAGGAGCACATTCGCAAGGTGTGCCGGGCTGCTTCTTCTGGCATCTACAGGATCAGGACAATCCGGAAATACCTCAACCAGTGCTCCACAGAACGACTTGTTAATGCTCTTGTAACATCGCATCTGGATTATTGCAACAGTTTGCTCATCAACTTACCTGCATGTCATCTCGCTCCACTTCAGCATATACAGAATACTGCTGCCCGTCTCATCACCTGTACTAGAAAGTATGATCGCATCACCCCTGTCATCCGCAATCTCCACTGGCTGTTAATCCCACAACGAATCAAGTTCAAGATTCTTCTCATCACCTACAACATCATCCATAACCGTTCACCTATATATCTAACTGACCTGATCTCATCGAAACCCAGACCGGATACACACATTAACCTAAGATCATCATCTGCAACCCAACTTAAACTTGGCCCTCGCACCCACAATCGTTATGGTGACCGTGCTTTTTCCGTTTGTGCCCCCCTTCTTTGGAACACTCTCCCTACTCACATTCAGACCTCCACCTCCGTTGACATCTTCAAAAAGAAACTTAAGACTCATTTATTTTTAGAGCAGAATTAATGATTATGTAGGCCCTGTATGCATTTGTAGTAAATTATTTGTTATTCTAAGCTGATTTGTATGTTTGGTTGTTTAGCATTGTAAAGCGCTTAGAAACATGTTGTATTAAGCGCTAAATAAATATTTCATATTGTTATTGTTATTATTAAACCACAATGGGATGAGAACCCTGAATTCTACCAATATGAATCCTTGTATTCTCTTCAGATATCAATGAGTGCATGTGTAACCCCTGTCAACATGATGGAGTGTGCATCAACGAGGTTGGCTCCTTTGACTGCTTCTGTGAACCCGGAACGACCGGAAGATTATGCGAGATTGGTGAGCGAGGATCTTTAGAGAGTGTTTTTAGAGAATATAAACGTTCGTTCGTTAGTTATTTCAGAGACTCTTTAAAATGAGTCAAACAAGATTTGAAAATTTTACCAGAAGAAAAAGTTAGAAAAAGCAAGATTTGACCACAGCGATGCAGACGCAAGGCATTTCAGAAAGTGTGTCTTAGTGGTTAATTCATCCATTTATCAACTAAATTTGTAAATTTGTGATCAACAGAACATAATGTGTGATTGAATTTAGAAACCTTTTGCAGTGAAACTGATGACGCATATACATAACATGAGTAAAACATTTAAACTTAGGCCAACTTCAAATCTAATGATTTCTTAATGTGTGTTTATGATTATTTGTAGAGAGAGTAATTATGATGAAAATGCTAACCAGTACTCTGACATGATATCAGTCTGCTAGAATCGAACCATTGGGCAAATGTTGGGTTACCATCTTTCGTAGCTCCTAAAACGACCCTGGTCATTAAGTGTTGTGATGAGATGACTTCCCAGCTTGATGAAAGTTCTCTTAAATAATCATTGCCGAAGCACAATAAAGGCGTGGTGTGGTTTGACACTTTTTTCCCCGATGTTACATGTATTCGGCAAACTCGTTTTTGTTAATTGTTGGTTCGGAAAATAAACAGTGTTTGTTTATCCGAATATCTTGTTGCATTGATCCTAATCTTAAATCTATGATACTCAGGGACGATGACATACATGTACTAATGTAAGCACGATGAGACAACAGCTACCAATATTAATCCTCATTATATACTTTTCAGATATCAACGAGTGCACGTCGAACCCATGCCAGCATGGTGGAGAGTGTGTCGACCAGTTGGGCTCCTTCGTCTGCACGTGCCAACCTGGAACGACCGGAACACAATGCGAGATCGGTGAGAGAGGATCATTTATAGAGAGTGTTTTAGAGAGTGTTAACGATATTTCTTTAGTCATTATAAAGGTTCTTCTGGGAGGTTACAAGAGATGATAATCTTACCAGCAGATAAAGGTGGAAAAGAGCAGGAGATGGTTGCGGCAAAGTGTGTCTGAGTGATCCATTCATCGATTGATCAACTGATTATGTAATGTCAGAGGTTGCAAACTTCTACAATGTTTCAACTGAATACGGTTGGATCCATACAAATTCCGCTTGTGAGCTGTTATCTTGATGAAGTGTTTTCCTTCGCATCAGTAAAACTCAACATTTACGCTTACGCTGATACTTATTATTTTTTGTTGTTGATTGATGTATTTCCTGAGTCCATCTTATATCGTAATAAAATGCGTCCTACGTTGAGTGAAAGTTCACTTTAATAACCAAGTCAAATAACAACAAAGGCGTGAGATGGCTTAATGCTGCTTATTCTGAAAGTTTATATTTTCAGTAGGCCCGCTTTTCCTAAAGTTTCGTTGATGCGAAAGTTCTTTTTTTTCATCCGATTATTTGTAACAGAAGTCGAAATACATCTATGATCATCAATGACGATGATATACAGTGTACATTGTGTAATCACAAATGGAGAAGGGCTAGCAATATGAATTCTCATTACTCTTCAGATATCAATGAGTGCATGTGGAACCCATGCCAGCAAGGTGGAGAGTGTACCAACCAGGTGGGCTCCTTTGTATGCAATTGTCAACCCGGAACGAGTGGAACACTATGCGAGATTGGTGAGCGAGGATCTTTATAGTAGAGAGTGTGTCAAAGAATTTTTAACGTTAATTCGCCTGGTCATTAAAAAAAAAGTAGAATTGTTTCAAGCCGTAACGCTTAGAGGCCGTTGTCCAAGTCAAGCGATTTGTTTATATGGACAAACGGTCTCCTCCATCTGTATACTTAAAGATGTGTCGTCATGAAACATGATTATGGACTGTGCACACCTGTTTATATGTCCATGACTTGTAAATATGTTTGATATTGTCATACTTATTTATATTCTCTACACGTGGAGAAATATAACTTACTGAAACTGAAATATTATGTTAGGAGTTCTTCTGGGAGTAATCAACAGGTGATAATCTCACAGAAGAATCCAGAAGCAAGATGTGATCACAGCAAAGAGGACAGAAGACACAAAAAAGTGTGTCCACGTGGTCAATTCGTTCGCCTGTATAAACTAAACATATTAAAGAATGTCAATTTGTGGTTACAGTAGAGTCTATCTTGACTGTAATAGATTAATGATAATACATGTAATAAGATATACTAAATGGTAATAGAATGTCGTTGCATATCATGAAGTTTAGCAAGCTACTACGGCCCCATAGAACTGTTTGTGTCCTAGAAAACATCTTGGATCCGGATTATGATCCAGATCACCACCAAAAATATTCCTAACTCGGAGGTCTGCGGTAAGGGGAACGTCTTTCAGGACGGGGGGGGGGGGGGGGGGAGGGGGTGGGGGTGGGGGTGGGGGTGGTTCAACGTGTCTACTGGAAGATTCATACCATCAATCCATGATTGTCTATATATTTAGTATTGTGTGTTCTTTTTGTGTTTGCTTGTTTTGGTATTATTTTGTTTTGGATAAATGACGAATAAACGGAACTGAGCATGCTGTGTTTCCTTCTGGTATGGCACCTTGTTGAGGAGTTCGCAGCATTCGCAAGTTTCCCGTCGAAGACGAGTCCCAAGAATACTCGGCCAGGTGTTTATGGGAAATACGTGTTACAGCAAAACCAGTCCATCCTCAACGGGTTTTAAAGTCTATAGACCAAGCATATATCTTACATGCTTCCCTGCATCTTTTTTTTTTTTTTTTTTGGGGGGGGGGGGGGCTAATCATATATAAAGTAACTTGGAAACATGCAAGTTATACTCGGCCCAGGTTAGGGTGTATTTCATATCTTTTGTTCATCACATTAGTTTTGTACCAATGATTGACAGATGATGCCACTGGCAGGAGCTTTTTTTTTTTTGGGGGGGGGGTGGGGGAGGGGTGGCGCTTATCCAAGGAATCCAGAGAGAAATAGTAGAAAAAATAATTATGTATAGGGCACGTATTTAGACATTCATTTGGTCACATATTCAAGTGATGTTGAGGGTAACATGAATCAACACAAGCTAACATGCACTTGCACTTTGTCTTTCCTTTAATATGTGTACATGGAGTGCATCACTACACCTTTTGTTGTCGTTAGTAATCCTGATGAAACATATTCCTTCACGCCAGTAAAACTCAACATTTTATCTCCAGTTGACATTATTATAATGAGCAGTTTATTGTTATGCAGGACTTCAGACGCGCTTGTTTAGTTGTTGTTTTCGTTGATTTGTTATCCCTCGTTAGATGTGAACGAGTGTGACAGCGACCCCTGTTGGAATGGAGGAACCTGTGTTGATCTTATGAACAACTACAATTGCTCATGTCCCAGTGACCTTGGTGGCTCTAGCTGCGAAATTCGTAAGTGAGAATAGGATTTATAGGGATTTGTATGGTTGGTAGCCGATTCTTCAGTTTTGACAGAAGTCAATAAATGCAACGAAAGACTTTCTGCCCTTGGTCGTAGTTGCCTTAGAATCCTAGACCTACTGCCTAAATGGTTTCAAAATTGTGATATGTCCAATTTCCTTTAAGAGTTTTGACTTCAGAAAGGTTGCAGCGTCTTCTTGAACAGCATTATTATGATCCTCTGGAAAAACAGATAATTTCTCATAATATGTATTTTTTCCTCAGGAACTATGGGCGCAGTATTCGTAAGTAGTCATGTCATCTGACCAACCAAACGAAAGTGATTGATGATATACAATGCGGAGTCGAGATCATGCTTAGCGTTTGCTATAGCTGTGGTGCCCGTAATGAGCTCAACACTCACGAGCCATACAGCCACGATCTCAACACTCACGAGCCATACAGCCACGAGCTCGACACTCACGAGTCATACAACCACGAGCTCGACACTCACGAGCCATACATCCCACGAGCTCGACACTCACGAGCCATACAGCCACGAGCTCAACACTCACGAGTCATACAGCCCACGAGTTCAACACTGAGTGAACAAGGCTAAAACGCCCACGTGTAGAGATCGTGGGCCATTTTTTGCCTTTGTCTCTTCTGAACATGTTTTGTATAAATCTAGATGGGGGGGGGGGGGGATGGATGTAGATATGGAGGCGTTTTTCTTTCTTTCTCCCCACCTCGTCCCACACTGTTCGGTGGAGCAAAACGATATACTTCGCCCTACCCGTGTAAAGCCATATTTTTTAAAAGCTAATCTACCAAAGAAACTCTTCAAATTTCCGCTTTGATATATAAAAATCAACAAGAAGTGCATGATGTGTCGGAAGTTCATGACTAAATAGCCGTAATTAACAGGTTTATTCATGCATCTTCTTATTCTGACAGTGAGAAGTTTCAACATACATCTGGCCAATAATAATGGCGACTCGCTGAGGGGCACCCTAGAGGTACTGTGGAACAACATATGGAAAAGCTTGCGCGTCTATTACTCTTACAAATTCAATGACAACGCAGCTGCAGTTGTGTGTCGTCAACTCGGGTTCACCGGGCACTTCTCTAGATCGTTCCAGCAATGGTTTCATGTGAAGGACATCTTGACCCTTTTCAGTCTCGAGTGTAGCGGCCAGGAGGATGATCTTGGGCAGTGCCGGAATCGCGTCGGATTCCAAAGTACAACATATTATTGGAGAAGACGTATTACGATCACGTGTGCAGGTGATTTTATTTATTTTTGTTTTGTTTTTTTCAAATTCAGAGACCTGCGACAATATATATATATATATATATATATATATATAAAATATATATATATATATATATATATATATATATATATATATATATATATATAATTTGTGTATTTTGGTATGTGAGTGTTTGGTGATGTTGTGTGTTTGCCTTATTTCCTTATCAATTTTGTTTTGTCATTACTTTTATTAGTGTTTTTTGTTTGTTTCACACCCAAATTCATGTGTTACGTTATAATGTTATCTTATGAAATAATGACAGAAAGTATAGATTAGGTCAACCAACTCGAATTGCTAGCTCCAACAGGCTTAACAGTTAGTCTAATACGGTATATCACAATAAGGTACCTGTCAGGGTTTTCGTTATACACCTATATCTTTTTTCGTATGAGTTGTTGTTCGTCGTTGGGATGAATATCTTGTAATGCTATGAATATCGCGAATCGGGGGGGGGGGGGGGAGAGGTAGAGAATTACCACAAAATGTAAACCTCGATCAGCGTGCACCAGATTGTTGAAATTCAATTCTGAAATGCAAAACCTCCCTCGTGTGAGAAAGGAAAAAACTGTCATTATTTCATCCTCCCTCCTTCTCTGTGAGCCCTCGCTTGTGTATTCTCACAAATTGATATCAAATGTATTTTGCCCCCCCCCCCCCCCCCCCCCGGTGGGGAAATCGGTTGCTCTGTCCTGTGTGCGTGATATGTGTGTTGGGATGCATAAATGTTTGTTTTACTAGTAATTGTCTCTTATTCCAGGTGCACACTCATGTGTCACATATTCCTTTTTTTTTGTTTTTATCAACAAGTGATTCCTCATACGATCAATTCATGATTGTCTGTATTTTATAGTCTTGTGTGTTCTTTGTGCATGTCAGATATTATTTCGGTTCGGATAAATGACGAATAAACTAAACTGAGCATGTAGGTACTATAAAAGAGATTATGGGTAGCATTTGGTCTTATTGGCTACAGGAAATTAAGAAAACACACATGATGGCAAAATTCTATAATTATGTAATGATTTGTTTTTTTCAGGAACGAATTCTTCAAGTCATATAGGTACGTTCAATAGATAACATCAAAAATTGCTGCAGTTTCCCTGTATGATTGCATTATATCTGTACAAGATAGAAAATTGTCAATTCAGTCCTTTGTCAATAAAATTTTCCTTATTTTCTTTTTTCCAGTTGCACAATGATCCGCATGTTGATTTATAACAGACATTCAAAGCCTCCATCAACAAGCTTTTGAACTTACATTTCGCACCAGATCATGATCGTGGCCTCCTTTTCCAAGTTCAGATGGTAACTCTGAATTCGTCTCTATTTTTGTCTCCGCGATCTTCAGAAACCCAAGTTCGTCTGACAAACGACTCTACCCCAGACCTAGGTCGAGTGGAGATCTTCTACCAGGGTACGTGGGGAACGGTTTGCAGCAGTCTGTGGGATGACGAGGAAGCCGGTGTGGTGTGTCGCATGCTCGGTTACAGCTCGGGCGAGACTACCCCAGCACTCAGCGTCAGTAGCAAGCCTATGGTACTTAGTGACGTCCGATGTGTCGGCTCGGAAACCGACATCGGTGCTTGCGAGCACTCGCCGTTTATGACGGGAACATGCAACCAACAATCAACCAGCCAAGGGCAAGAAGCCTGGGCGGCTTGCTATACCCTTTCTAACTGAGAATCAGAGAGAGAGAGAGAGAGAGAGAAAAAAAAACAAGAACCCGGGGCTAACAAAGACACTAGAATTGAAATATGCTTGCCGAAAATGATATACGTACAGAGCAAACGAGATAATCTCGCAGTTGTTTTGGTTGAAAGTGTTTTGAAGGATTTCTCTGCCAGCAAATCATATCTTGATCTAGGATTGATCATTTTCTTAAACTCCGATGAAAGGAAAAAGACGGAAAGACGAAGCCCAGATAAAGATTATTATGTACTGTATGTAATCACCTCTGTAATATAAATTGAACAATTAGAATTCTCGCTTATCTTTTTTTTTCTTTCTACCTCTCAGCTCTTGGTAAAATGCTATGTATACTGTATCAGAATGAACTGTACCGCGAGAGAACTCGAATTTTCACAGTGGTTTATGTTAAGTTAGTGTGTATGTATTTGTTCAGGGGTTAGTTTTTACTAATTTGATTATTACTAAAGGGAGAATATCTTTTTCTTCTCGAGTACTCGCGTTTGCTTGTATATAAAGTTTGCAATCACTCTTTATCAAATTACATGTGATGTGATGAGGAAATTAAAATAGAAAACCATCAAGAAACGAAGACACCACCAAAGGATGAAAACGTTCTTAAAAAAAAAGATATTCATTGGAGAAGTACTTGTCCCTCCTTTGGCATTTGTCAAATCATGATAGACCACAAAGAAACAGTTGCAGTCATGACATGCAGTTCTGGGTCTCCGGCGTTCACATCAATACTCTTCAGCTTGTTCAGCCAGACCCTTTTCCCCAGAAACAGTCAATCTTTGGAACAGCCTGCCACACTCAGAGCAGCTGTTAACCTTACAGGATTCGAGAATTGTAACCAACAACAAAGAGGCTGAAAGTTTTTATTTTGTTAACAAAAATAGAGAGTTCATGATATCATTATGTACACTCAATGGGAGAGTTATAAAGTATCATCCCCTAGTCTTATTTCCGCAATCAGTAGTTACGTTCAGACGGTCGAGGATTAATGTTGTGTAATCTAACTTAGAGGATAAGATCGTAGCTAAGTATTGGACGCCAACTGTCACATGCTCTCTTTAGTCACAAAATGACAATTTCGTGACAATTTTTTTTTCCGTTGACGGAATTGTGCTATTTCTTCGACGAAATTGACGTTGTCACTTGTCAACGAAATACGATTTCGTCAGAAAAGTGGTATTTTGCGACGAAAGAGACCATGCGACACTTAGCGCCCCATACTTAACGACAATCTTATCCTCTTAGTTTGCTTATTCCTATTGCTATTTCGTCGACGAAATTAACGTTGTCACTTGTCAACAACAACAACAACAACAACAACAACAAAAGATTTCGTCAAAAATCGGACTCGTGGGCCTAATTTACGTACTGTCGGACCTATGGGCCTTGCTTGCCCAGGGTCGAGCTCATGGCCTGTATGACTAATGTGCATTCTTTTTATAATGTCGAACTCGTGGTCTGTGGTATGATTCGTGGGTGTCGGTCTATTTGGATGACCCCGTCAAGAGGTATTTGGTGTCTGCATAGGGAAAATGTATGCATATGCGAATATCAACTGGCATGATGAGCAATATGAGCAGTGATGAGCCTCAGATGAGACTTGTTAATAGATAGCTTAAAAGAAATCTTTACAATTTCATTGAAATATTGAAGGTATTAAATCTGAGTGCATTGATGCTAGTACCTAAGGGAGTTCCAGAACATAGGGGCCACCAGGACAAAAACTGATTTTGTTGAATTGTGCACGTCAAGGGTAAATGTAGTCTTTTGCAAACAGTAAGGCAGCTCGCTATAATTTCAGCACACAGAGAGCAATGGACTCGCACACACAGCGAGCTGCGAGAGAAGCGAGCTGCGATCCGATCACTGTGTGCGTGCGAGTCCATTGCGAGCTGCCTTAGCAAAAGGCTAGGATAAATGATATTTATTCAGTTTCAATTTACTTCATGCTTCTCATATCAAGTAACATAAAAATGATAGCATAAATTCTGGTGCCTTATCAATAATAAACAAACGACTTTACATATTATGCGCAGTAATGAAAATGATAACTAGTAGAAATCGAAATTACTGTTCGGGTTGTAGAACCAGAAGTGTGACGGGACCTAGCCTACATAAAATCAAGCCTGTTTGGCTGTAAGCCCTGAATACTTAATAAGCGCTGTTTGTGAATGGGAAAGGCAGAGCGGATGAGTTCAGACCTGGTAAATTAATAATGCCAAATACAAGAAATGAAGGATGCTTTTGTGATATAATCTAAATTCAATATAAACCATAATTGTGACCGAATTTCCACTTCATTTCAGAATAAAACATTATTGTTCACCTAGATTGGTTTGGTATACACAAGACTGTTTTTTACACTGGATTCTGGAACTGAACAAGTATTTAGCATAGAGACGAAAAAGTGTAATGTGCAGTCATTGAACCATCAGGAGCCCGCCTTCGAGCTCTGGGTAGAAAGAGAGAGAGAAATGAGGTAGACCAGGGAGGTGGGTAGACTGCGGAATTACTCATAGTGACGGCAAGGCCCAGATCATAATCTGCAGCGTGTGGACAAGGTATTGATAATAGGGCAATAATGGGCGGTGAGTTGGCTCAGTCGGTAGCGCGTCTGCCTCACGATCACGCGGCCCGGGTTCGAACCCGAGTCTGGACTGAGCAATGTTGTGGGTAAGCATACCGTCCCCTCTAGCAAGAGGCAAAAACACTCTGTCCCTCGAATAGGACATAAAATGGAGGTCCCGTGTATGAGAGAGTAACAAATCATGCACGTAATAGATCCCGCTTCATTCATTCATCGCAAAGAGCAGGGTGTTTAACCCGGTGAAGTGGTCCCACCTCACATCCAACTGGACCCCATGGAAGACCAGCTTAAAGTAGCTGAATATGGGCTATCCAGCCATCTTCTCAGATGGAAAAAGAACAAACAAACAATGTATAACAATTAATCACATAAAAAGACGCTGCAAATCTATTCAGTGTCTACTAGATTTTCATTCAATGAAAGGTAGGCCTATGTTAATTTACCAAGAAAGGAATGTAAGGACGAAAAGCTTGTTCCTTGGGGGGAGAGATCATTCTAGTATCTGGGCCCTGTACTCTATACATTATCGATTATCGTGTTTTTGTTTGTTTGTTTTTTTTCGCGAAAATTGTCCGACTACACGGAAGGTGAAATGCGTCATAGCTGTGAATCAAAATATTTTCTCTCAACATAGTGAGTAAAAAGATCCGGTTGCTCCTTGGTAGAAAACTGATACACGAAATGCTGACATTCTAGCAGATCTGTCGGTTTAAATATTTTGTGTTCAAGAAAATTAAAGCATTTCTAAGAAACAATGATATCATTAAAAAAAAAAACAGATCACTCAGCCTCCGCACCAACCATGTGCCAACTGCACTGAAATGACACAGGTATCCATTTTTACGTGGCTCAGATTTGATGTTCTCTTATATATATATATATATATATATATATATATATATATATATAATACAATATTAGTATTTTACATAGCGCTCTTACAATGAGTGCACATGTTTCACAGCGCTTCACAAATCCATCTTACACTTGGGAGGTAGGAGAAAAGAAAGAAAAAAAATCAACAGACAAAAAAAAAGTACATAATGAATCAGTCAGGTATTGAAAAGGAAAGTCTTCAATGATTTCTGGAACACTGACAGAGTCACAGAGATGGTGATTCCCTGATACTTTGAGGGAGCTATTTCCACAGGCGTGGAGCAGCTGCTGAGAAGGATCTGTCTCCTGTCCGAGTGAGAGTCCTAGGGACAGATAGCCGGATTGGGTCTTGGCCTGACCACATTCTTTGTCTTTCAGATTGGTGACGTGCACTGACGTGAAAGTAGATTCAGGAGGTAAAATGGATGCACCTTATACTGGTATATATGCATAATATTATATGCATAACATTATGTACTGGAACTTTTACATTTATATAAGAAAAAAAAGAGATATTCATCGTCATGGTTTGATACCAACCTTCACTCAATAAAGACGGGGGGTCGCTACAAACTTCCGAAAGTCAATGACCCGCTTACAGTCACGTGATCAAGGCGAAGACGGTTCATTCCGCTGATGAAGGCTGTAGCGTTAACAACTGAAATTCGGAGATAACTATTTTGTATTGAGATTAAAGGTTCAACACCAGCTCCAGATGAATTTCCAATACTGATGAGCTTCTACTCTAAGAAAAAGAAAAGCGATTAATTCTAACTGCCTCAATATTCCTTGAATTTCTTTGCCCTTGTTGAGAGAAATTACCTCTTCGGCTTTATGCAATTAATAACTATCTTCCATTCTTTCTTTCTTTCTTTTTTGCATCGTATTCGCAATCAGCATTAATGAAATTGAGATGTCATTGAGACCTTCCGACATGCCAATATCCCTTTCTCTTTCAGACAATTACTAATACTAATTAACATTAACCTAATGCGTATGAGTGGTAATTTTCACCATTATCTCGAGCCTTCAAAGGGAGACGCGAAAGTTACGCTCGCCCGATTCCATGATTAAATTCATAACAATGAAGGAGACTGCTAATCATACAAAATATAGAAATATAACTAAAACAACATCAAGAGTCCTTCCACAGTACTTCTATCGCCAATGCCACGTCAGAGGGTGGAATGTATATTACCTCCGTCACAACGGGTGGCTCCCTAGTTTCCTGTCATCAGACGAGATATAAGCACACCTCAAAGTTACAACGATTTGTTCTTCTCATTTAGTCTGAAAAATGTGCCGAGATATACCACAATAATTTGTACTCTGCTCCGAAGATACTGACAGACTTTCTTTCGTACGTCAAACTTTATCGCAGGGAAAATGGTAAGCTCAGTCTAAGTTCAAAGCAGTCAGACTATAATTGCATGTTTTCTACACACCATAAGATATAAAACCAAATTTATATATTTATCGATCTATTGACATCACATATTCAATGTACATACATACTAACATGTAATGTGACACGAAATGTTGGAATGTTACGGCAGGTTGTGGGTGTCAGCCGCTTCAATAATTTGAAGTTACTTTTAACAACATCTGTAATGGTGCTCATTCAATTTGTGTGTATAGGCTTTAAGAAGTAAAAGATAGATTAAAAAATAGTTTAGTTTTGATTTTCGTGTACAGCGTAGCTATTGAATCGGGGTATCTTTATCACTATCACGGAACAGAATTATACAGTTGATTACAGGTATCATAGGTTTTCCCGGCCAGTTTCACACTTTTGTCAGCCCAATTCTTTTTACTGCATTCAATTTAGCAAAATTTAGCTTAGATGACATGTTCGGTATTTCAATTTTATTATCTCTTCTTTCAAATTCATTTTGGAGCATTCAAATTACCGTTAATCTCATTCTAATTAACACTTTTTTTAAAATTCGTAAAACAAGCACCATTTCGTTATTCGTAACCATACCGTGAATCTTTATAGGCTACATCAATAGACCCACTATAAATGCGCAACAATGCCCCATGAATGAAATGTCTTTTTATTGCTGTTGTTTGCTTTTTAGAACATCCCAAGGGCGTCAATATTCGGGTACTGCGCCTTGTACATTCTTCACCTGGGTAAGATGATGAACAAACACAATTACGGTTTGAACGATCTGTGCATATAATAATATCTTACACTCTCTGAACTTCTGATACGGCAATTTAGTCTGGGTGCCAAAGCCACTTTTTGGGCCTAACCTTGTTTTACCGTACGCCCAATGTTTTTTGATGGTTTTACCCTATTTCGGGGGTGCTGAATCCAAATCTGGATGATGCAACTCTTGCATCCTTGAGGGTTTTTAGAAATTCAA
Source organism: Diadema antillarum (assembly GCF_040938485.1). Taxonomy (NCBI): domain Eukaryota; kingdom Metazoa; phylum Echinodermata; class Echinoidea; order Diadematoida; family Diadematidae; genus Diadema; species Diadema antillarum. The sequence goes on from NW_027271172.1 coordinate 1,481,987, forward strand.
GATGGCCGCCAAGATGGCCGCCAAAACCGGAAATTCCCACGTATTTCCTTCTAAATGGTGAGATATTGAAAACAATTGATGGATTTACCCTATTTCGAGGGTGCTGAATCCGAATCTGGATGATGCAACTCTTGCATCCTTGAGGATTTTGAGATATTCAAGATGACCGCCAAAATGGCCGCCAAAACCGGAAATTCCCACGTATTTCCTTCTAAAAGGTGAGATATTGAAAACTGTCACGACCAATGGAAGAGAGCTATGACATAGCCAGTTGAATTATCACAAAATTACATTTATTATAACAAAATTCTGTATCACAATTAAATGGTTGCCATTGCAACTGCATTATCATCACATTGACATCAATTTCCGACAATTAAATTATCTCATGAGTTCCAAAGAATGTAAGTGCACTTCCCTGTATTAATCGACGACTGAAGTCTAGTCCATTCAGCGATTATAATTGACTGCGTTATAACATCATTCAAGCGGCGTAACCGCGGTGGCGACTCGCGCGATGACGGCTCGGGCGATGACGGCTCGTGCGATGGCGGCTCGTACGGTGGCAGCTCGTGCGTTGACGGCGGCCCAAAAGGAACATCCGGCGTTCAGGAGGCAGCATGCATGCTGCATCCCCAGTGTGGGTAGATACTGTGGTGCTCGGCTTATCAACGCTGCGTTGACGGCACCATGGCATTAAAACATGTTGACCCCTCCTTCTCTGCGATGTGGAGTACGAACTCAATATTATGTAGTGCGACTCGAAGTGAAGCACGAACTCGGCTCGGAGTAGGTGCGGCACAGGGACTCGGGGTAGGAGTATGAACTCAGGATAAAACCCTTAAGAAATGGGAACAAATTTCCACTAGCTGAAAATCGTACCCAAATTCCATATATATAATAACTCCACATTTTCAATCCATGCTTCATAAATCTCATATACATTTGCCATAAATTAGCCTATGGCTACTTCAATTTACCGCTGGATAAATTATCACTTACCCTGACACAAATCTCTATTTCAATTATCCGTTCCACATCAACATACATATATCATAATTGTCAAATATCTCTGTAAAATAACATTTACTGATAGACTTTCTTCAGATTCTATCACAACCATAGTTATTAAAAATCAAATTCACTTATTCTTCAATTTCTGCCACACATCTATCTCAACTTCCTCAGATTTTCTGACATTCAGATAATATTCTCAAAATGCAAAATAATGCTATCACTTGCTTAAGCGCTGACTGTAAAGCTGATAGAAAAACTATTCAACTCACCACCATTGTGGGCTCACAACTCCTCCCAAAATTAACGGTACTCGAACTCGAGGGCCATAGCCTGTTGGCTCCTCAAAACACAAACTCGACTCTCTGCTGCCAAAATGAAGAGTGACTCTCTCCTACACTGTGGCAATGCAACCTGTAGCTTCGGGCGGGTCTTGGCATTCAAAGTATCCCTGACATTCGCCCTTGCCTGGAGGCGATTACGTAATACTATCTGTCTCCCTCTCTGAGTGGAGTCAATACATTTCCACTAAGCTACTTATTTTTTTCCTTTACAAACACAATTATACCAAAGGCATTTTCTCTTGGCAACATCTTCCCGTGAATGATATACGTAAACAAATAGGAGAACTTTCTGTTGCAGATTTCAGATACTACATTATTATTTTTTTTTTTCCTTATTTTCCAAATTTCAGAATATTGCTGTTGGAAAAAAACTACCTGTGACAAAAACAATTGATAGTTTTACCCTATTTCGAGGGTGCTGAATCCGAATCTGGATGATGCAACTCTTGCATCCTTGAGGATTTTGAGATATTCAAGATGGCCGCCAAAATGGCCGCCAAAACCGAAAATTCCCACGTATTTCCTTCTAAATGGTGTGAAATTGGAAATAATTGATGATTCTCCCTATTTGGAAGGTGCTGAATCCGAATCTGGATGATGCAACTCATGCATCCATGTAGTTTCTGAGATATTCAAGATGGCCGCCAAAATGGCTGTCAAAATGGCCGCCAATTAAAACCGGAAATTCCCATGTATTTCCTTCTGAATGGTGAGAAATTGAAAACAATTGATGGATCTACCCTATTTCTATGGTGTTGAATCCGAGTCTGGATGATGCAAAGCTTGCATCCTTGAGGGTATTGAGATATTCAAGATGGCCGCCAAAATGGCCGCCTATCAAAACTGGAAATTTCTATGTATTAGCTTTTAAATGGTGAGAAATAGAAAACAGTTGATGGTTTTACCCTATTTCGAGGGTGCTGAATCCGAATCTGGATGATGCACCTCGAGATAGTCAAGATGGCCGCCAAAATGGCCGCCGAAACAGAAACTCCAATGTATTTCCTTCTCATAAATGGTGAGAAATTGATAACAATTGATGGTTTTCGTCAATGGCACAGTTTGAACTTGCTGTATATACAGTGAAACCAGCTCTACTGGATATCTTTGAGTTGGTACGATACAAGTGTGCCAGCAATTAACCCTTCAAGACTACAGATGCGGTTGAATAATTGCAAGATTACACTGTTTCCTCTACATATAATGGATAAGTTTTGAACACTAACAATTCATGGACAAGACATGTTCATCTAAATTATATTGTGATAGTGATGTAGAGAAGTGTACTGAAATTACCCAACAATACCTGCCTTAATCCATGAGCAGTTTTAATCTCTTTATCCATGAACACTCAAATTGGTTATTTGGTTTATATTGGTGGTCTTGATGACATTGTTGAAGACACGAGTGGGACATTTGTATTGTTATGCTTCAATTTTTTCTTCAATATTATGTAACATTATGTATGTGTATATGTATATACTTATGTATATATAATCTATTACAAACACACACGAGGGGACGGACAAATCACAGGTAACGCGCCGTGAAAAAAAAAAACTAAACAAAAATCAAACGACAACATGGAAGGTAATAGTTGATAATCCAGTACTTACGAATATCATAATCGCGCAGAGTGCTTTTTAAATTACCCTTATTGATATCTTCTATAGTGGTCATGGATGCAACCATTTCCAATGACCTAATCAGAATATGCGACAAGTTTCACAAGAATACGAGGCGAGACTCGTCAGAATGCAAGACAAGTTTCAACACCACATACCAACATGCCATAATTTAATTTTACTCTATTGATAGCCGAAAAGAATTAACTTTACATCTATAGAGCCATATTATTGGCGACCACAAGCATTATTTCATAACAATTATGCATAAAGACATTTTCAGTCGTATCTTTCTTTGCGTTTGTACGTTTCAGTATGATGTCAATATCACTTCTTTTTTTTCCAGTACGTGTTAAAGTTCCGTTTGAGACATATCGGAATATCTCAGTATATTACAATACCATTGTGACAGTCATTTTGACTGTCAATAAATTTTGGCTGATTTGACAAATTCGCTCAACTGAGTTGAATTCAAGAATACGAATTATTGCTTTTCACCCTGCATGGGTTTAATCTCCCGCTTCGCGTTGGAGCACAATACTTCACCATTTCAGTATAAGAACATGTTAAGGAGTTTCCGTTCATACATGACATTTATAGATGTCCGAAAACCTTCAAAGACCTTCAGCACCCCCGAAATAGGGTAAGACCATCAATTTAATTTAAAATTTTTACCATTAAGAAAAAATATATTAACATTGGAATTTCTGCCACTTATTTTGGTTGTCATCTTGGACGTCTAAAAACCCTAAAGAATGGACGAATTTCAACAACCAAGTTTCGAGGGTGCTGAATAGGGCCTAAAATTTACCAATTTTTGACAGTTATTTTGGCGGTCATCTTGGACATCTCAAAACCCTTAAAAAAGAACACGAAAGTTGCATCAACCAGGTTCGGATTCAGCACCCTCGAAATAGAGTAAAACCGCCAATTGTTTTCAATTTTACACCATTTAGAAGGTAATATAGGGCTTACATGGAAATTTTCGTTTTTGACGGCCATTTACGGGCCATTCTGGCGGCCATCTTTATTATCTCAAAACCCTCAAGGAAGTAAGAGCTGTATAGTGGAGCTTCAAATTCAGCAAACTCAAACTAGTGCAAAACCACCAACTGTTTTATATTTTACACCATTTAGAAGGAAATAGGGGGTCTACATATGAATTTCCGTTTTTCGCGGTCATTTTTGGCGACCATCTTTATCATCTCAAAACCCTTAAGGATGCAAGAGTTGTATCCTGAGCTTCGGATTCAGCACACTCAAAATAAGATAAAAACCACCAATTGCTTTCAAATTGTCACCATTTAGAAGGAAATACATGGGAACTTCCGTTTTGGGCGGCCATTTTAACGGCCATATTGAATATCTCAAAATCTTCAACAATGCAGGAGTTGCACCATCTAGATTCTGATTCAGCACCCTCGAAATAGGGTAAAACCATCAATTATTTTCAATTTCTCACCATTTAGAAGGAAATACGTGTGAATTTTTGGTTTTGTTGGCCATTTTAACGGCCATATTAAATATCTCAAAATCTTCAAGGATGCAAGAGTTGCATCATCCAGATTCGGATTCAGCACCCTCGAAATAGGGTAAAACCATCAATTGTTTTTAATTTCTCAACATTTAGAAGGAAATACATGGGAATTTCCGGTTTTAATTGGCAGCCATTTTGGCGGCCATCTTAAATATCTCAAAAACTTCATGGATGCAAGAGTTGCATCATCCAGATTCGGATTCAGCACCTTCCAAATAGGGAGAATCATCAATTCTTTTCAATTTCACACCATTTAGAAAGAAATACGTGGGAATTTTCGGTTTTGGCGGCCATTTTGGCAGCCATCTTGAATATCTCAAAACCCTCAAGGATGCAAGAGTTGCATCATCCGGATTCGGATTCAGCACCCTCGACATAGGGTAAAACCATCACTTGTTTTCAATATCTCACCATTTAGAAGGAATACGTGGGAATTTCCGGTTTTGGCGGCCATCTTGGCGGCCATCTTGAATATCTCAAAACCCTCAAAGATGCAAGAGTTGCATCATCCGGATTCGGATTCAGCACCCCCGAAATAGGGTAAAACCATCAAAAAACATTGGGTGGACGGTAAAACAAGGTTCAGCCTCTGGCACCCAGACTAATTACTGTATGAATTTTGTATTTCATTTCAGACTATCATGTTGTGTACTTTCTGTTCAAACTGCTCTTTGGATTTGGCATGTGGTAGGTTGATACACGCATAACTTTTCATACCCCAAAGTGTCTTTAAACAGCTTCAAAATATTACGTAACGAAAACTCTCATGTGCAATTTATTTCCTTCGGTCAATGCAATTTTAAAAGTGAATTTATCTATTTTCACTATCCTGCTATGGAGCCTTGAAGACTATATGGGAATATCCTGAGTGTCCTGCCCTGTTATCATGAAAAGAACAGTTCTATGATATTAGTAAAATCATTTCTAGACGATCTCTATTCAATAAATAAATAAACAAATTATTTTGCTTGTTCTATTCTTTTTAAATTTCATTCTACTTTGATTCTTCCTCATTTACATTATGCAAATTCTCTGTGGGGTAACTCAGATAAACTTCTGAGTGAAATAGTTTCTTAATTACAAAGGAAGGTTCTCAGTAATACTTTACGTACCGGTGCGTGATTTATTTCTCTTGCCGATTTCTCTTGCCGACATGCAGCGTCACCGACCCCATCATGCGACAGCCACGCTTGCCTCACGAACGGCTATGGTCTGAATTACACGCTGCCTAGGATCAAGGGGTGTCAGAAGACAGTAGGTCCAGGCGGACAACTGGTCCAGACTATTCCAAAATTGACCCCGGCTTCATCTGAGAAAGTGAGATGTCCAAACCAACGGCAGAGTCGTCTGGGACTTCCACAAGGAATGATTGTCTGTCGAATACCTGGTGGGCATTTCTTTTCTCTATTTTAGAATTTACTTTTGAATCATGTTCATCAGTCGGTCCTAAATATGGACTTGCACCTGTCTGTTCTATTATGGACATTCAGTTTGCTCAGTTTAGCTTTACTGAAAGATAACTTTATATAGATATATATAATAAAATAGCGAAAACTTTGAGCAAAGAAAATGGGTTTTCATCGGGATTCGAACCCGAGACCTCCGGATTATTAGACAGGTGCTCTACCGACTGAGCTATTGAAAGCCCTAGATCGGTGTTCGTCCCAAACCCTTAACTCTCTTTGCTCGTGTGGTCAGAAGCTATAGTGTGTGTATTGTGCCACACACACACACATTAACCTGACATAGACCCAAAGGAAGCCTTTCTTGTTTCGAATCCCGATGAAAACCCATTTTCTTTGCTCAAAGTTTTCGCCATTTATTATTTTGTTTCTGGTCAGTTTTCCCTTTCTTGTTTCAATATATATATATATATATATATATATATATATATATATATATAGGACGTTAATGAGAATGAATTCAAAACAGCTTTCGATATACTTGAAGAGAAATATTATAGCAGTTTTATCTGACGGAATTAGAGGGATGGTATAGTGTTGGTTGAGATGAGGATTGGGCTTTTAACTTTCTGTGAGATACCAAGAAACTACTTATGAAAAAATACAGAACATACCATTCTAAGAGGTATTCAAAGTTTATTAGATGAAAATCGGTTTTGGAATTGCTATGACATCCAAAAACAAAGTAAAACAAAGCTATTGTATAATAAAAGGTGGGTCCTACCTTTTATTAGGATCGCCTTGAGTTGGATATCTTAGCCATTTCAAAACCAGTTTTCATCAAATAAATGTTGAATCCCTCTTGGAATTACATACTCTTTCATATTTCAAAAGAGGTTTCTCTTTATCTTACCAAATAATGTTAGAAACCCCAAGTTAGGTCTCAACCAAAACTATACGATCTCTTCAATGAGAAAAATGATAAAATCGGCTTTCAAGGAGTGTACAATTTCAAACACTCTCACAACAAACTGCTCTGGTTTACACTTTTTCACATTTCTAGAGCCCTATTTCTGAATGGAATTAAACCATTTTTTGCATTGAATCATATTTTATCAATAATTGAAGTTTCATTTTATTTAAAAAAAAAAGTGATGGTCCTAAATCTCTCTCCGGTGGGTCCGCGAGTCTTCGGGCCTTCGGACCTGCGTGGATATTATTTATAATACAATTATCAAGATCAAAGTCTTGCGTCAGTGTACCTTTTGATCCCTTTGATATTATTCACATTGTAAAAGTGTTGAAACTCGTGCCATCACAAACAGTCAAACCAAGCTCTGGACCAAGCCCTCTCAAAAAATAATGGAAATAAACAGAAATAGGTAAATAAAAAGAAGGAAATATGAACAGCCAAACACTATTAGGCCTATACTTGCATTTGTACTAATTTACAGTCTTGTAAGCACGATTCATTTTGTTATCATGAAAGAGAAGATATTATCAGGCCTACAAAAAAAAAGAAGAAAATTTCTCTATATTTGATATTGATGTCAAAGATTGCCAGAGCAACCCGTGCTTTTCTGGGTGGTGTGAAGAAACCATGACAGCGTATGAGTGTCACTGTCCACCGGAATACATTGGAATTCATTGCGACGAAGGTAGGCCTACGCACAACAACAAATAATTTCAAGGCCCTCGTGTGAAATTCTTGTCAAGGGCGCGCGCGCGTGTGTGTGTGTGTGTGTGTGTGTGTACATGCTATGACGTGCACTTTTGCCAATGTATTTTTGTATACAAATACGTAATAGGATTCAGTCTAATATCTCTTTCCTATTATAACCTGAAGGACGATTGGAAAAAGCAATTACAGTACTATAACGAATAAATGCATAACACGTATTTTCCAATTCAGGAGTGCGTTTCAATGAGGCCACGGCTAGTAGTTATGGCAGTGAATTTTCCCCCGAAAAATATATAGATAAAAAGATTATAGTACTAACAATCATCCTAACAAGACCTCCGTTTGGATGCAAATAATAATTATGATAGCTCCGATCGCAGGGCTACCACCATGGTAACACAATACAAACCAAAATAAACGATTATTTTCTTCATTGTAAATTATACTTGTTTGAGATTTGAAAGTGTTAATATATTCACTGCAGATGTGGCTGAGAAATTATGAGGAAACTCCGCAAACCCGGAGTCACAGAGAGCAATACAATGATTTATTCCTTTTAGGTATTAGCAATAAAAAGAAAAAGAAACTGAAAAAAAATACAACTGACAGAAGATCGTTGCGAGTAGTAAAGGTGAGAAAAACTAAACGTAAAATATCTCAAACACTTCAAAGATTTTCAATCACATGTCGACCAGGAAGAAGACATTAAAATTTGAGTCAACGACATGTACTGCAAAACTCCGTACCTTTAAGATTATAAATTTTCATGCTGAAGAGATGATCCGAAATCAACCCGCAGGATATTAATCACACTTTAGTCAAATAGACAGAAAGTTGCTTATTTAGTTGTCAAATGGCAAAATTATAACATCAACACAAAACAAATAGAGAAAGAACATTTTTAAAACAACTTTAAGTTAAACATTAATTTGAAAATTTGTGAAAAATGCATAGAGATGTTTACAAGCTATTTCTATACATTTAATTTTCAAAAATTAAAACCAAAGTGAATTCTTTCATTGCTGGGGGTGGAACACCTGAATACACCCCCCCCCCCCCCCCGCCCCAACAGGTTACTGGCCTTGGAGGTCACAAAGAAAATATCAGGAATGACTCGTCTTCAGCGTGATTTCAGAGTGATAGTTGCGCTGCTATACTCCCAATAGGCCTAGACGATATTTCCCCCTGTTTTTTTGATATCTCGGTGATCAATTCGATAAATTCAATACATCAATGAAATATGGACTCACTATTTGGGAAAAGTCATATGTCCACCAACACAAATGTCCTCATTATTCTTCAGATATCAATGAGTGCATGTGCAACCCATGCCAGCAAGGTGGAGAGTGTACCAACCAGTTGGGCTCATTCGTCTGCAACTGTCAAAACGGAACGACTGGAACACTATGCGAGATCGGTGAGGATTTTAATGAATGTTTTAAGAAAATACTGATGTTCTTTGGTTGGTCGCTTTGGAAACTCTTCTGGGAGGGAATAATAAATGTTAATTTTACTAGCAGATAAAGTAGGAAAAGAGCAAGAGAAATCTAAGAAAGTGGTCCATTCATCCGTTGATCAAGTTAAAAGATGTAAACTTGTGATCGGCTGAATAAGTGTACATTACACCAATTCACATTTCGTCCTGTAACAATAAAGTGCTGATAGAGGGTATTCAGTAAGTCACGTAATGTCAACATGCATACTTAGGGCTTATACCACTTCGATTCTTATGATTACCTAATGTGTTAAGATATTTTGTAGGGATATATTGTACAGGACTCAGACCCGAAATCAGTCTCTGAGAAGTAAGAATAGAACCACTGGACCAAAATATTTGGTAGCCCCAAGGACAACTCTTTAGATCCTGAGATTAGAAATTATATAATGCCTTCCAAGATGGGTGAAGATCTCTTGAATCCGAAATACAAGACATGGAGGTCTGATAGGCCCTAGATGGTTCATGCGTGAAGCGTGCGTGAAGCGTCAAGCTCGTTATTCCTAGCACACAAAATTCCTGCACTTGTGGGTTCCCTTTATGATAAAGCCATAATATTAATATTGACAGGGTTTGTTTCATAAATCCTAATGTTATTCTAATGATCATCACAACAGGAGAATTCATAATAATACCGATATGAATCTACGTTACTCTTCAGATATTGATGAGTGCGCGTCCTACCCATGTCAACACGATGGATTGTGTATCGACCAGATGGGCTTCTTCGAATGCAACTGTCAAAACGGAACGACTGGAACATTATGCGAGATTGGTGAGCAAGGATCTTTTAGAGAGTGTTTTAGAGAGTATAAACGTTCGTATGTCGGTTATTTTATAGCCTCTTCTAGGTGTAATTAGGTGATTGTTTAATAACAGATCAAGGTGGAAAATATCAGGATATGATCACAGTGAGGCAGGCACAAGATATAAAAGTAAGTGTGTCTGAGCGGTACATTCACCCGTTGATTGGACCGTTGATCACTATGAATTTGTGATCCGCTGAACATCATATACACGATAAACCTTTGTCCTTAAGGCCGTGTCACACCATTCCGGGCAAGCTACGCGGGCTTGTGGCGAGGAGGTAGTTTCCAGCACGTAGAAGATTTTCAGCGGGCGAACAAGAATGTTTGCAATTTTCATTCATGCCTTGTCATACCGTACGGGGGGAGTTTTGCGGTTTGACTTGCGGGGAAACAAATTTACTCCCAGGAGCTCTCCGCAGTTGGTCCGCACCTGACAGTATCTAGCGCGTAGTTGCCCGGAGGTGCTCACGCAAGTCCGATTTAACCGCAGCCAAGTTTTGAGCATGACCAAAACTTTTTCCGGGTGAGTCGCGGGAATGCCCGTAGAGGTCCACGCAGAACGCCAGTAGGAGGCCCGTAGCGGCAGCACTCCCCAGGCAACTCCCACGCAGGTACTTCGCAGTCCCGTATGCAGCCAAGATAATGAAATTCTGTGGGATTTCAGCCATTCCATCAGAGGAATTTCTTCACCGAGTTGTCAGCCCCCACGCGACAGGTACAAAGGTCACACAGTATACTCGCAAGTATAATTTAACTAGAACGCGTCCAGCAAGTAAGACACATGCGCTGACTCGCTCAAATCCTTTTCCGCCCTCAGGAATGTCCGGTATGCTAGAAAATCCCTACACGTAACAAGCCCGAGTTTTGCCCGGAAAGGTGTGACAGGGCCTAAAACACGGTTGCGGATAAAGAAATATGCGTGCGCACCTCCGGGCGACTACGGTTGAGATACATGCTAGGTACTGTCATGTGCGGATCATCTATGTGGACCTCCGGATAGTCAACATTGTTCTTTGCAAGTCGCAAGGCTTGCCCGGAATGGTGTCACACGGCCTTAAACACTTATCCGGACTAAGTGCACTGTCAGCTCTAAGATCTGTATTTATCTACGACTGACGATAAGTCTGGTTCTGCTATGAGATACACTGTAATTAATACACTTCAACACTTCGTGAGTTTACTGAACAAAAAATGCAGCTCTTATGCTATTTATTTTTCCAACAAGACTTAAAAAAATATATATATATTTTTACAATACTTTCCCACAAAAAACCCTATTACAATTGCGTTCGTATTTACACCAAAGAAATTATAGAAAACGTTCAGGAGCAATCCTATGAGATAATATAATATGCTAATAAATCCTTTCCTCATGTAAACACATCCTAGACTAATCTTATAAACACATCCTAGACCCGGGTTGAATAAAATACCTGTGGTTCAATACTTTACTGTGCGCACGTGTGGTTTCAATGTATACTGTCCGACGGGAATGGGGGGGGGGGGGGGGGGGTGTGAACTAGTCTGTGCGGTAATGCAGAAGTTGCCTGGATAATCGCGATGTCGAGGATGTCGTCCGGCTGGCGGGAATTGTCGTCGTGTCGACCGAGATGCTACCGCTTGCACCGGAGGACTACAAAGGTACGGGAATTCTGTCCGGGTAGCGGGAATTGCCCTCACGCTAACCGAGATGCCGTTGAGCTAATGGTGATGCCGTCAATATGATGCCGTTGAGTTACCTGACGGTGATTCCGCCGAGCGTATTTGCTATGCCGTCGAGATAACGATGATTCCGTCGATGTTCTTATAGTGATGATTCCGTCGAGCGTATTTGCTATGCCGTCGAGCGTATTAGCGATGACGTCGAGCCCAGCTCGTCAGTGTCCACTGGCGTAGCCAGGGGGGGGGGGGGGGGGGGGGGGGGGGTGGGGGGGGGGGGGGCGATGGGGGCGGTCGCCCCCCCCCCCCCCAAGATTTGGACCGGGGATTTGGGAGGCGGAAAAAAAAATGCGTGTATACTATATGCATGCACATGAAGCGGGTCTCCTTTGCAACCTTTCATCAAATAAAATATTTTTTTGAATATGTCACTCAAAGTGTGCACCAGATCGTTGAATTTCAATTCAAAATATGCAAAATCTCTCGTGCTTGGGAGGGGGTATCCCCCTCCCAAACCCTCCCCCTCTGTGCCTCTTTCCCTAGCTAAGTACACTTTTTAGATTTACAAAAAATTATGAATAATTCTGAGTGCACAAGACTTATCACTTATATTCCGAAAAACTCAAGGTTCCCTCATATATAAGGGAATTTCCCCTTCTAATCGACCCTTTCCTCCCTCAGCCCCCCCCCCCCATCCGGTTTTTTTTTTTTTTTGGTGATTTCCCAAATGTTGATTCCATCAAATATGCGTATACGAGATATCTCAATTTCAACCTTAAAAAGGAAAAAGCTCCATCGGAAGGGAAGGGTGGAGATAACACTCGCCCACGCCTTCTCCCTGTTCGCCCCCCCCCCCCGCCATGCATAAAAGTAGACTGTGGCTATACCCAGATCGCTTTATTTCAATTCTAAAAACGCAAAAGCTCCACGAGCGGGAGGGGGAATCCCCCTTCCCCTAAGCTCTACCTCATTAGACTTTATACATACACACAGATGGTGCACATTCGGAATAAGAGCTAAATTCCGTGATTTTAACACTTCGATGAAAAAGTATTGCACCAAAAATTTGCATGCATTTTCTGTTTGATTGCTGAACAGACAGCGTTCATGATATTCAGTGTAAGAATTAATACAAGAAGACCAGTGTATTTGAATTATACCATTTTATAGGCAAATTGTTCAATAATAATCTACACTAAAATATACTGCAACCTTTCAACTCGTTAAAACACGCAAAAACATGCATCAAATTGCACCATTTGCAACATCAAAATGCAAAAAGTTCTCACCGTGGGAGGGGGGGGGGGGACACACCCTCCCCTCCCACCTCGCTCGCTCCACTCGCTCGGGTTCAGTCGCGTTCATGATATTCAGTGAAAAGAATTAATACAAGAAGTGTATTTAAATTATACCATTTAATAGGCAAATTGTTCAATTATAATCTACACTAAAATATACTGCTACCTTAAACAAGTGGGACTGTTTCACGTCGACAAAACGCGCAAAAACATGCATCAAATTGCACCATTGCAAAATCAAAATGCAAAAAGTTCTTACCGTGGGAGGGGGGAAACCCCCCTCCCACACCCTCCCCTCCCCCCTCGCTCGCTCCACTCGCTAGGGTTCAGTCGCGTTCATGATATTCAATGAAAAGAATTAATACAATAAGTGTATTTAAATTATACCATTTTATAGGAAAATTGTTCAATAATAATCTACACTAAAATATACTGCTATATACCTTAAACAAGTGGGACTGTTTCACGTCGATAAAACGCGCAAAAACATGCATCAAATTGCACCATTTGCAACATCAAAAAAAAGTTCTTACCGTGGGAGGGGGAAACCCCCCTCCCACACCCTCCCCTCCCCCCTCGCTTGTTCCACTCGCTAGGGTTCAGTCGCGTTCATGATATTCAATGAAAAGAATTAATACAATAAGTGTATTTAAATTATACCATTTTATAGGAAAATTGTTCAATAATAATCTACACTAAAATATACTGCTATATACCTTAAACAAGTGGGACTGTTTCACGTCGATAAAACGCGCAAAAACATGCATCAAATTGCACCATTTGCAACATCAAAATGCAAAAGTTCTTACCGTGGGAGGGGGGAAACCCCCCTCCCACACCCTCCCCTCCCCCCTCGCTTGCACTCGCTAGGGTTTCGCGTTCATGATATTCAATGAAAAGAATTAATCAAAAGTGTATTTAAATTATACCATTTTATAAAAATTGTTCAATAATAATCTACACTAAAATATACTGCTATATACCTTAAACAAGTGGGTGTTTCACGTCGATAAAACGCGGGCACCATTTGCAACATCAAAATGCAAAAAGTTCTTACCCCCCCTCCCACACCCTCCCCTCCCCCCTCGCTCGTTCCACTCGCTAGGGTTCAGTCGCGTTCATGATATTCAATGAAAAGAATTAATACAATAAGTGTATTTAAATTATACCATTTTATAGGAAAATTGTTCAATAATAATCTACACTAAAATATACTGCTATATACCTTAAACAAGTGGGACTGTTTCACGTCGATAAAACGCGCAAAAACATGCATCAAATTGCACCATTTGCAACATCAAAATGCAAAAAGTTCTTACCGTGGGAGGGGGGACACCCCCTCCCACACCCTCCCCTACCCCCTCGCTCGCTCCGCTCGCTCGGGTTCAGTCGCGTTCATGATATTCAGTGAAAAGAATTAATACAAAAGTGTATCTAAATTATACCCTTTTATAGGCAAATTGTTCAATAATAATCTACATCAAAATAAACTGCTACCATAAACAAGTGGGACTGTTTCACGTCGATAAAACGCGCCAAAACATGCATCAAATTGCACCATTTACAACATTAAAATGCAAAAAAGTTCTTACCGTGGGAGGGGGGACACCCCCCTCCCACACCCTCCCCCCCCCCCCCCCCCTCGCTCGCTCCGCTCGCTCGGGCTCGGTCGCTCCGCTCGCTCGGGCTCGGTCGCTTCACTCCCTCGCAGACTAACCACCCCCCCCTAAGATGAAATCCTGGCTACGCCGTTGTCAGTGTCGATGTCTGATTTGGTGTTCAGACCCTCAAGCAATGGTGAGGAGGAGACTTCAGCTGTTGTCATCAACGTGCCTGCAGCATGTCTTGCGCGTACCCTGCCCTAATGCGTGGGGCTGCTGTGCCATGACTCTCCTGCCTGAAATGCAGCGCTGCGTTGTAGGCCGATCAGCTACCTCTCTACTCCTATCACAAGTGAGTTAGAAGAGCATGTCTTGCTCTGACAGATGTTCAGATCCAACTGATTTTCCCTCCAAATTTACTTTCCTTGTCGCCTCTAATATAACTCCACCCTCTACTGTGCTTAAACTGGTTCCAACTAGCTTTCCCCTTTTTATGTCCCTTTTCTTTCCAACTAATTCCTCCTTTTGGCTTTAAACCTATCTATCCCAACTATCTCCCCCTAACTAAATACCTATTCTCTCCTACCAACTCTCCCTTTCTACATTAGCCATTCTACCCTGACTCCACTGAGCATCCCTCTTTCTTCCACACTGTCCTTTCTCCCTAACCACTTCTCTCCACCTGGCTTGCCCGATTCTAACTTTCTATGCTGTTTACGCCTGCTGTCCCCATTTCCCACCTGATGGCTTGCCTGAACAAAGGAATCTCACACATTCCACACTCGCACTCTCAGTCACATCGTGACATGCACACATTTACATCAGAATCGACTCAACATTTTCTCTTAGGCCAACTTCATATCTTAACATTACTTTTGGTGTTTAAATGATTATTTTAGGAGGAGTAACATAATTCTATTACGTAATACTCGTATAAGTCTTCAGAGGTTAGCATTTCCCAGGTGTTTAAGGCAGTGAAGTCACATAATGAAATTCAAAGTAGGTAAAAATTCCAGGCAGTCCCAGTTGGCTATAAATACCCGTGTCAGTGAGCAGTAAGCATCTTTTTCAAGTGTGACGGCAGTGAATTATACCAGGGAGGTGAGACACCTCCCTGATTATACATCTCAAACTCCAATGTCTAGTGATTGGGAAGACGACGCTACCTCTCAGCCCCCATCCCCGCGGGGAGATCAGGGCATGGAAGGCCGCCTTGAAGCTCAACTAGAGAGACCGAGATACTCTCCCGCTTCATGGATAGGGCGGCGGCACACCGTTGTAATGACAAACGGCATGCGAGCCATGCCAGCTGGTGCAGGAGAGCTTCTCCTCCCGGCGATTTGTCCGGACATGCGAGCCATGTCCGCGGGGACAGGGGCGCTGCCCCGCCCATCGAAGACTTCAGCGAGCTAGCCATCCCCATCGGCAGCTCATCAGACGACGACATTCTCATGTCAGCCTCCTTCCCGGCAAAACTGATTGCGTTGCCCTGTATGGGTGGCCTTGACTCTGCCCTTGTGGTTATGGTCATTTTGACAACCGAATTGATCCGGCTGCCATATCCTTACAGCCAAACTCTTTCAAAGCCTGGTACCAAATTTGATTTTAACTTAAATTCTGATCTCATTTGGGCCAAATTTAAAAATTGGCTGATTTGCTAATGAAGGCAGTCACACTGCCCATATCAGAAGGTAAGTGCTCTATAAAATCGCGAAGCAAACGCTCAATTGCCATCGAATGCCCAAGCAGTTCTCACACCAAAAATCGAGAGAAAAATTTGGGCGATCCTCCTTCACGAGGCCTTGGGTCTTGTGAGCTCCCAACTTCTACAACAAAATGTAGTGAAGGGACTTCTACCACATAGATAAATCCTTTCTGAAATTCACAGATCATGCACGGATAATCATCCATGCAATTGACACAATAAGAATTTTAACAACTCATATCACCATCGATGGCCTGACACTCCCGGGCTTGTATGATCTGAGCATGCACCATCGAGGTACATGTATCTTGAAACCCCTTCTCAACCCTTCTCAACAACACTTGCGCAGCAAGTCGATTCCACTTGGTAGAAAGTTGTTCAGAAAGACATCTGAGAAAAATTGACATGTGTCGCAATCATAAGCATACATCGTGTGTCATGAATGTCTCTACGCAAGCCAGCAAAAAAAAAAAAAAAAAGGATGAGTACTGTCCAAAACCGTTCAGTGCTGGAAATCTCAAGCTTTCCAAAGATGACTGGTCAAAATAATTCCCGAGCCTTGGATATTGGCCACGATATTTGGCTATGAAACCAATAATTTCATTTCAACCCCATACCAATAAATTTTTCCTCTACAAAGTGTACATTCTACCGAGGAGGAAAAGGCAACCCATGAAGACTTGTCTCCGAATTGTCTCTCTCGCAAAGCAAGCTATTAGAGAGATTCCTCACATGGAGTATCAACTCTATTCTAGAGCTACCAAAGACTGGCGGTCTAAGTCCAGTCATGAATTTGAAAAACTTGAAAAAATTTGTACGATACGAACACTTCAGAGTGGAACAGTTTCGCTTGATTACGGCTTTAATTTTGCCCCTCCAAAGGGTGCATATTTATCGGTATCCATTCACCTTGTTCATCAAGCATAGTCTTTCGAATGGAAATACTAAGTAGTATTTTCACTGCATTCCTTCAGTGCCTTCCATCTGGCCTTAATTCGACCCCACAGAATTTCCTTAAAGTTATGAAACCTGTCTTTGCCTCGGTGAGTAGTGGCATTAGAACAATCACCTATTTCGATGATATCCATATTCGTTCTCATAGCAGAGAAGAGTGTCTTGACAAAGCCAATGATCAACTTGTCACCCTTTAAGAGTTTCAGTAAGGATTTCGACAAATCCAGTTTCAACCCAAAGCACGTCGAGACCTTCCTTGGTTCTCATATTAATTCCCAGCAAATGATTTTCAGATTTTTCCTCAGAACGAGATTGACAAGGTTACTGCCCTTGGAAATTCAATCTTGTATGGCAACGAAACCAAATTTCGGGATTTTAATGCCCTCCACAAAGAAATTTACATTCTCGTCACTTGGGACTAGAAAAAATAAATCAACTAATGCTCTGCATAAAGCAGAAGATGACTTCGACACGAAGTTTGGTGTCGTTATCTAGTCATTTGATACAAAACATTCTTTGGTGGTGGCTGTCTCGCAAGACAAAGAATTATTTTCCACCTTCATTAGCATGATAATTTTAAGCGATGCTTGCATCTCAGTATGGAGAGTAGTTACTGAACAATGACAATTCCTTTGCTCAGAGAGTCTGGAGTGCCAAACAGAATTCCCCGCATAGCAATGTGTGTGAACCTCTTGCAATTCAGAACGGTCTTGAAGCCCTGTTTGGCTCGTGTACAAAAAATGTCCTTACGTATAAATACATAATTCGGTCAGACATTTCTACAGCTACTAGCATACCTGACCCGAACAAATTTCACGGCCAACATTGGAATTGGTGTCTAGCAATTGGATATCAGCTTCACATTCAACAGATGTAGATAATTCTGAAGTTTCCTGCTTGTCTCGCAGAGACATGAACAACTAATTACTATTTTACATGCTTTTCACCACATAATCCACAAACTCTACATATGGATTAGCAACACTCCTCATGTCAAATGGAAGCCAAGTTTTATTGCCCTGAATTTTGATGCCTTTTTCCTTACCCTAGAACGTTTTCAGTCCTCCACAAGCTTCAACTGAACAAGGTGACCTAAGCAATGCTCAATGCCCCAATGGTGGCGGCAGCCATGGGTCTCATTATCGCTCAAAATGCGAATAGCCCCACCTCTATTACTCCACGAGAAAATTCGTGCCCCACATCCTCACCCACCGACGAGCCTCCAGCTCACACTAGCCGCCTGCATGGGTGCTCTCTGCTAGCGATGACAAGTGGCAGACACATCGCAGCACATTGCAAAGGTCCTTTCATCATCATGGCGAGACAATACCAATAAACAAAACAAATGAGGGTGCTTGAAGACAGTAGCAATGTCTGTATTCTGAACAATCTTGTGATCCCTTTTAACCCGTCTACAGAACACGTTGTCAACATCTAAGCCTATAGCATAGCTTTTCAACAAAGCCCACTCCACGATTAACTCATAGACCTGCTCGGTCTTCCATACTACCTGAAACCGAGAGCTATGACATACTAAGTAGGCAAACAGCCCCTATAGTCAGACTTATGAAGGGCGTATCTAACTCCGACCCTCGCAAGCCTAAATACAACAAGACTTGGGATGTTTCAATTGTTTTGAATCGCTTTTTATCGTTTCAAGATACCTATGAACTATAGACTCCTTCAGTACCTTGAGCCAAAAACATTTTTCCTAGCTCGTTTCGGCAAAACGTACACAAATGCTGAGACATCTAGTTCTTATGACATTACCGGAAGATGATGCCACGTTTGCACATTAGAGATATAGAAGGTATATCTCTAACCAGGTAATTAAAGTGCCTTCTGTTACCTCCAATCCTAAACTCTGTGTTCCGATCAACTCTTCATGAGTATATTAAATGCACATCTCCAACGAGCAAGTTCAGAAAGCAAACTCATAATTTCTCCGAAACATCCCAACAAATCGGTGACGACAAGCATCTTGGAGCGGAGGCTAAAAGCCAGTCCCTCGCAGCTGCTTGTATTATACAAATGATGCACAGGATAGAGTGCGTTAGTGTAGTGCACTCGAGGGTATTTACAATTGTGAAACATGCACGAGGCGAAGCCGAGTGCATGTTGCACTACATTGTAAATACCCGAGAGTGAGCTACGCCTACACTAACGCCACGAAATAATCCTGTGCATCATTTGTTTTATAAAATGGGTCGAAAATTCGAAAACTAACATCATTTTTCAGCGTTTTTCACGTACCTTTGTGGGTCAAGACGTCCGAAGATGTTCGTCCCAAACTTTTACGCACGTCCCACTCGCGGAAGTCCCGCACATACAGTATAAGTATAATGGGGGGTTGGGTTTCTGGACACCCGCATGAAAACTTACTTATTTTACATAGAATATGCACCCTTTACCTTAAAGACTTGATATAGACTCCTCATATAGGCCTACTAGACAACATACTCTGAAAACGGCGTGAGAATTAACCTGCTAAATCGTTGGATTTGCTCTTCAAAGTGACTCCATGTACGCGTCCGGTCCCATAACGCTTGGTCTACTGTACTGTACAAAGTGTACGTATAGTACAGTATACGTACGTATACATACGCCACATTTGTTATGCACAAGGGAAGACAGGCCGGCCGGCCGGCAGCCCGAACTAGAAGTTGTTTACAGGATTAACAGCGCGTACGCGTATGCATGCAATTCATCAAAGGAGCCGCCGCGCGCACAGACGATCGGCAATCTACCATAGGATTACAGGCAGTGCAGTTGTACTGAAGTAAAGGAAGGAGGTGTGTCTCATTTCAGCGCTTCCTATTGGCTACATTCTTGAACCCATTTTATAAAAACACTTAAAATATTATTATAAAATGGGTTCAAGAATGTAGCCAATTGGAAGCGCTGAAATGAGTCACGTGTGCGTGCATTATTTTCTTCAGGTAAGCACTAAGAAGAGTCTCTCTTCAACCTCCCTGGCCTGACGTACGTCACAATGTTTTACACTAGCAGTGCGCACTCAATCAGTTGTTACAAGTGCGTCACGCGCTACTATACGCGCTGTCAATCCTGTAAACAACTTCTAGTTCGGGCCGCGGGCTGCCACAACAGCCGGCCGGCGGCCTTTCTTGTGCATAACAGTACGTGGCGTACGTATACTCTTATACGTACGTACAGTATACCTAGGTGAGTGTGCGGGATTTCCGAGTGCGATGTGCGTAAATGTTTGGGACGAACATCTTCGGACATCTTGACTTTTGAGCGAGTGCTACATGTAGCTGACTGGTATTGACCCACAAAGGTACGTGAATAATGCTGTTAGTTTTCGACCCATTTTATAAAACTAATGATGCACAGGATTATTTCGTGGCGTTAGTGAAGGTGCGGCTCACTCTCGAGTATTGACAACGGTTGCAAACATGCACTCGGCTGCGCCTCGTGCATGTCGCACCATTGTCAATACTCTCGAGCGCGCCGCACCTTCACTAACACACTCTATCCTGTGCATCATTAGTATACTAATATACTGTCAATAGCTGTACGTATACATCCCTGTACACTGTACTGACTGCTGCATACAATTAGGTATGAATGTATTGTTGCTATGGGAACATGTATCGAGTTTGTTCTGTCTTCGAGATCAGTATGAAAGGGTACCACAGGACGTACCTCGTGTTCACATACATAAGGATTTGGGAGCACAGTCATCCCGCGTTCATCCCAGACTCCAGGATGGTCTGGTAAGACATCCACGGATGCTAACATGAAAGGGGTATCACATTCTCAGCTCATAGCTACAGAAGCGCCGCAACTTAGACTTTCGCGCATGAAGTATAAAGGTCATAATGAAATCTTGTCCACAACTGACTGGACGAACGCTGGTGCATTTTGAACCTTCTACCTTCTAACAATTGATTCCACATTAGTTCAACAATTCTCAGTTCTGCTGAGTTAGAAAGATACATGTAAATTGTGATAGTATGTGTATACAAATAGTATCTCAGTTAAGAACAATGTCCTAATACGAGTCAGATAAGACACAAGACCATAAATCACGTTACGTTGTGCATTGGAAAATGTCGACACATTATTCGGCCACTCGTTTAGGAGATTGGTCCACCAAACTGATGAATTTAAATCTAATATCAACCCAAAGTGCAATGGACTTGCCTCTAATCATTGCTCCAATATTACTTTGCCGAGTATGAACTGGTTAATGTCTAATCCTTAATGTACATGAATATTAAGGAACATGATTATGATTATGTCTTGATTGGAAAATCGGTACAAGAGGTCCATTGTATTTGATTACTTTGTGCGCTATCATGCTTAACCCAGCTCCAGTTAAAGCACGCAAGGTATCAAAATGATATCTTTTCTACTCAAAACCTATGCCTTGCACCTTATACTAGTAGGTTCTCAAGCAAACTTTGCTCGAGTTCTTCTCTTGTTTGCGACAATGTGTGTCACCATCGATAGACACTCTTTATGCATGAGGAGTCATGACCAAAGTTTCAACCTTGTTGTGAAGTTACTGTCCATCATCCCTCTTGTCCTCTTGCCCTCACTCATGCCACTAGACCGACTTCTGTACGGAACTTTGAACATGCTAACCTCTGAAGACTTATACGAGTATTACGTAATAGAATTCCTAAATTATACAAGTAATAAGAAGTATAATTAGAATTCTATTAGTAATAATGAAGTATAAGTCGAAGAGGTTCCCACCCAGCATCTCAATTGATCGATACTCTTCAGTTCTGAACCCTCCCTTTCCAACACTGTACAGAAGTCAAAACTGGTGGGCCCTTATACTGTATGCTGATGTTCTGCTTAATTGCTTGACTTGAGATGTCCATACGTATAAGAATGCTCCGTGCCCTTGGAACAGCAATGATTGTGCTTTATTTATTGCTTGTCTGAATGATGAGAAGGACCAGTGAGCTAATTGTCTGCATTGCACCCAATACTGCGTGGTGTTGCTGGTCTGTATATTTAAAGCCGTATTCTCTTTGAAAAGATGCTTACTGCTCACTGACACGGGTATTTATAGCCAACTGGGACTGCCTGGAATTTTTACCTACTTTGAATTTCATTATGTGACTTCACTGCCTTAAACACCTGGGAAATGCTAACCTCTTCGACTTGTACTTCATTATTACTAATAGAATTCTAATTATACTTCTTATTACTTGTATAATTTAGGAATTATAATACAGTCAAACCTATCTATAATGGCCGTTATTGACAGGTGGCCGCTATTGTATAGACAGGTTATCCAACCATATGTGTAAATTGCCTATACATGTACACGTACAAGTATCATCGTTGAATACATCTGTAAGTACCAAGTGTACATGTACATGCGTACATAATTATGCACACGTGTGTTTCATGCATTGAACAATGCCCGTGTTTATGAAATTGTTGCACAGTAGCATGTTGTACAGTTGTGAAGAAAGCTTAACAAAAGCGCATTATAAATATGACTGAATAAGTGGTGAATGCAGCGGTGGCGGTCACTAAACGTTGCCCATGAATGACTGGTACGGCAAGAAATCAGAAAAATACGCTGAATTACCTGCTCTGTGACCGCTAGACCTATAGACAGGTTAAAATCTACCGCGGGAAATAAAATTTGTGGCCGCTGGCCGCGTCAGACAGGTGGCCGCTATACACAGGGTCTTTAAAGGGCTTTTCTCTCGGGGGATTTTTCAGTGGCCGCTATAGCCAGGTGGCCGCTGTAGACAGGTGGCCGCTAAGGCAGGTTTACTCTGACGCGAAATCCGTCGGTGAGAATCGGACCATTGAGTTAACATGTTTGGTAACATCAAGAACGACTCTTTGTTTCCTGAGGTCTTTAAATGTCGTGGTATAGATTCTCAACTTTGGTGAAATTCTCTTGAATAGCCAAAGTACAACACAGGTGTGACATGGCCTAATGCCAGTTTTTCTGAGGGTTCGCACATTCGGCAAGCTCGTTATTCCAAACACGGAAAATTACGAAAAAGTACTGGAAGGTTCGTAAATCCAAATATCAAAAGTCCGAAAATTGACAATCTTTGTTTTTACGAACATTTGTTGCATTAATGTGGATCTCGGTTTCATGATCATCAATGACGATGACCTAATCCAAATTGGAGAACAACTACAAATACGAGTCCTTATTGCTCTTACAGATATCGATGAGTGCATTTGCAACCCATGCCAGCACCATGGAGTGTGTAGCAATCATGTGGGCTCCTTTAGCTGCACATGTCAGCCCGGAACGACTGGACCACTATGCGAGCTCGGTGAGCAAGGATCTTTTATAGCGTGTTTTAGAGAATCCTTACATTGTTTTTTAGTTCATTCTAGATAATTATTCTTCATTCATCCACTGTCCTTTTCAATACTCATCAATATTCAATGAATTATAAAGATTAAAACAGAACTTTCCCTTCAAAGTTTGAGATTGACTTTGATGAGTAATTTGAGGTTGAGAATATGGGATCCCGGCCAAGCATGGCAAGCAATAATTTTCAAAGCATATAACGATATTCTCATAGTCACGATAGAAAGCTATTATGATGATTACAATATTAATAACTATAATAATGATATTGGTGATGATGATAATACTAATGATAATAATAACAATAACAATAGTAACAATAAAATAGCTACAGGTGGTCGGAGCTGGCCAACCCTTGAAAAACGAACATATCGTGGGATGTGATCCAACTATGCATGAGTACACTATTCAAAACAACTTTAGTGTACTCTCTAAAAAAAGTCGAGTGAAAATATTCACTTTTGAAGGAGTGAATACAAAAAAGAGTGAATTTAAAGTGAAATTGGAGTGAATTTTGAGTGAAAATTTTCATTTTCACTCATTTTGGAGTGACCTCAAGGATCACTCCAAAATCTTCGAGTGATCCTTGAGGTCACTCCAAAATGAAGGAAAATGTTATCAAAACGGTCTGTAAAACGACGATAAATTTCTTCCACAAGCATGAAAGTTATCCAAATATGCCTCGTTGGTCGCAACGAGCTTCAAAACGTAAACCTCTACTTGTTATTGATAATATCAAAGGATTAATGACTGCAAATGTGATTTTGATTTCTTATCGGCGAAAAAAAAAAGTTTGAAAACGGATCCACATTGCTAGCACGTTGTTAGCGCATGTGAGGGTAAAATAAACATTACGATGTGAAAATAATGCGACACCCTCCAATATGAATCGTCATTCCTCCACAGATATCAATGAGTGCATGTGCAACCCTTGCCTGCACGATGGACTGTGTACCAACCAGGTGGGCTCCTTCGTCTGCAGATGTCAAAACGGAACGACTGGAACACTATGCGAGATCGGTGAGCGAGGATATTTAGAGAGTGTTTAGGGAATATCAACGGTCTTTTACTTGGTCATTCTAGAGGTTCGTCTAGGAGGAAGCAAGAAAAAAATAATCATACCAGCACAAACGGTAGAATAGAGCAAGATATGATAATCTTACCTGCAGAAACAGGTGGAAAAGAGCAAGACTTGAGTGAAAGTTCACTTTAATAACCAAGTCAAATAACAATAAAGGCGTGAGATGGCTTAATGCCGCTTATTCTGAAAGTTTATATTTTCGGTAGGCCCGCTTTTCCTTAAGTTTCGTTGATGAGAAAGTTCTTTTTTTATCCGATTATTTGTTACAGAAGTCGAAATACGTCTATGATCATCAATGACGATGATATACAGTGTACATTGTGTAATCACAAATGGAGAAGGGCTAGCAATATGAATTCTCATTACTCTACAGATATCAATGAGTGCATGTGCAACCCATGCCAGCAAGGTGGAGAGTGTATCAACCAGGTGGGCTCCTTTGACTGCAATTGTCAACCCGGAACGA
This sequence comes from Diadema antillarum, assembly GCF_040938485.1. Lineage (NCBI taxonomy): Eukaryota > Metazoa > Echinodermata > Echinoidea > Diadematoida > Diadematidae > Diadema > Diadema antillarum. The sequence continues at coordinate 1,506,990 of NW_027271172.1, forward strand.
GTGGAACACTATGCGAGATTGGTGAGCGAGGATCTTTAGTAGAGAGTGTTTCAAAGAATTTTTAACGTTAATTCGCCTGGTCATTAAAAAAGTAGAATTGTTTCAAGCCGCAACGCTTAGAGGCCGTTGTCCAAGTCAAGCGATTTGTTTATATGGACAAACGGTCTCCTCCATCTGTATACTTAAAGATGTGTCGTCATGAAACATGATCATGGACTGTGCACTCCTGTTTATATGTCCATGACTTGTAAATACAATGTGTGTTTGATATTGTCATACTTATTTATATTCTCTACACGTGGAGAAATATAACTTACCGAAACTGAAATATTATTTTAGGAGTTCTTCTGGGAGTGATCAACAGGTGATAATCTCACAGAAGAATCCAGAAGCAAGATGTGATCACAGCAAAGAGGACAGAAGACATGAAAAAGTGTGTCCGCGTGATCAAATCGTTCGCCTGTATAAACCTAAACATATCAAAGATTGTCAATTTGTGGTTACAGCAGAGTCTATCTTGACTGTAGTAGGTTAATGATAATAAATGTAATAAGATACAGTAAATGGTAATAGAATGTCGTTGTATATCATGAAGTTTAGCAGGCTACTACGGTCCCATAGAACTGTTTGTGTCCTAGAAAACATCTTGGATCCGGATTATATGATCCAGATCACCACCAAAACTAACTCAGAGGCCTGCGGTGAGGGGAACGTCTTTCAGGACGGGAGGGGGGGGGGGGGGGGGGGAGGGAGGCGGGAGGGTCAACGTGTCTACTGGAAGATTCATATCTTTTGTTAATCACATTAGTTTTGTACCAATGACTGACAGATGATGCCGCTGGCAGAAGTATTTTTTTTTTTGGGGGGGGGTGGGTATGGTGCTTATCCAAGGAATCTTAAGAGAAATAGAAAAAAAATCATAACATATAGGGCACGTACCTTGTATTAAGACATGCATTTGGTCACATATTCAAGTGATGTTAAATTGAGGGTTACATGAATAAACACAAGCCAACATGTACTTGCATTTTATTTAATCTAATATGTGTACATGGAGTGCATCACTATACCTTTTGTTGTTGTTAGCTATCCCGATAAAACACATTCCTTCACGCCAATAAAACTCAACATTTTATGTCCAGTTGTCAATATTATAATGAGTAATTTATTGTTATGCAAGAGTTCAGGCGCGCTTATTTAGTTGTTGTTTTCGTTTGTTTATTATCCCTCGTTAGATGTGAACGAGTGTGACAGCAACCCCTGTCTGAATGGAGGAACCTGTGCCGATATTATGAACAACTACACCTGCTTATGCCCCAGTGACATTGGTGGCTCTAGCTGCGAAATTCGTAAGTGAGAACTGGATTAACTAAGTATAAGGATTTGTGATATGGTTGGTAGCCGATTCTTCCGTTCTTGACAGAAGTCAATAAGCCAGTTCGTAATTAGCTCATGTAAACATTAGTACAAATGACCTTTCTTTTTTCTCAGTTGGTTAGGCACTTCACTCGTTTTCAAAGCGACATAATGAATAAGCTTGCCTAACGTAGCAATTTATTGAATTCATGTTCAAACAAGGAATGAACTTGCGTTTAGATCAGGTGATCAGAATACTCCATCAGTTGACAATTCAGCAGGCACCCATATAAATGTTTTGTATTGAATGCAATAACAGCCTATTTCCTTTCATATTGCGAAATACCATTCTTGCTGTCAGGCGGATGTGCTGGCAAGCACCATTTAGGGAAGGATCACATGAATAATCATCGTATCACATGCTTATCTCAGTGACTTTACAAACCAAAACGCCTGTTGGTACAAATGACCTTTTTTCTGCTAATGCTTAAAAGTGGAATTACGAAACTGGGGTGTGTTTCACAAAGCCGTTCTTAAAGTTAAGAAGGACTTAAGTGCGACTGGTGATCAGTTCTTATGTGCGATATTTATCAGAATCGCAGTAATTCAGCACAAGAACTGATCACCAGTCGGTCTTAAGTCCTTCTTAACTTTAAGAACGGCTTTGTGAAACACCCCCCTGGTCTATATATGCAACGAAGGACTTCCTTGAGTCACAGTTGTCTTAGAAGCCTCCTGCCTGAATGATTTCAAAATTGTGAAATATCCAATTTCCTGTAAGAATTTTGACTTCGGAAAGTTTTCAGCGTCTTCTGGAACAGCATTATCATGAACCTGTGGAAAAACCAAAGAGATTATAATCTCTTTGGGAAAAACAGATACTTTCTCATACAGTTGTATTATGTATTTTTCCTAAGAGACTATGGGCGCAGTATTCGTAAGTAGTTATGTCATCCGACCAACCAAGCGAAAGTGATTGATGATACAATGCGGAGTCGAGAACATGCTTAGCGTTTGCTATGGCTATGGTGTATGTCTCGAGCTCGAAACTCACGAGTCATACATCCCACGAGCGCGCGAGCCATACAGCCACGAGCTCGACACTCACGAGTCATACAGCCCACGAGTTCAACACTGAGTGAACAAGGCTAAAATGCCCACGAGTTCGATATTTCATCACATGGGGCAGAATGTAAACAGTGTAGAGATCGTGGACCTTTTTTCCCAGGGTGTCGAGCTCCTTTGCATTGTTCCCTTAGTGCCTGGCTCATGAACTGTATGATTCATAGGTGTGACACCATAGGTAATCCAGCCGTGACAGGTACTCAGTGATCCTGGAAGGCCTACTCAGTATTCTGGATGGAGGGGGGGGGGGGGGAATGGGTTGGAAAACTGTAAAAAAATGGAAAATAATATTAAAAGCAGCAACAACAACATACACATGTGCCTGGATTTCTCTTGGATGTGCGTCTTTGTGCAATAATATCCTCCAACGTCAAACTTTATCTTATCTGAAAATGTTTTGTATAAATCTAGATGTAGATATGCAGGCATTTTTCTTTCTTTCTCCCACACTGCCCCACACTGTTCGGTGGAGCGAAACAAAATCCCCCCCCCCCCCCGTGCATAGCCATAATCTTTGAGTTAACCTGCTCATAAACTCTTCAATTTCTGTCTTCATATATCAAATCGACAAGAATTATGAATTTGTTGGAAGTCCATGACGACTTAGCCGTACTAAACATGTTTATTCATGCATCTTCTTATTTTGACAGTGAGAAGTTTCACCATACGGCTGGCCAATAATAATGGCGACTCGCTGAGGGGCACCCTACAGGTCCTGTGGAAGAACTTGTGGAGAAGCGTGAGCTTCTATCATCCTTACCCATTCAATAACAACGCAGCTGCAGTTGTGTGTCGTCAACTTGGGTTCACAGGGCAATCCTCTAGATCGTTCAAGCGATCGTTTTATACGAATGAGGACATCTTGACCCTTAACAGTCTCGAGTGTAGCGGCCAGGAGGATGATCTCGCACAGTGCCGGAATCGCATCACATACGGACGTGCCATATATTCTACAAGACGTATTACGGTTACATGTTCAGGTGATTTTATTATCATCATTTTTTTTTAATTCAGAGACTTGCGATAATATAGGTCTTTCCGGCCTATTTCGCAGTTTTGACAGTCCAATTCCTTATTGCTGCATTCAATTCAGCAACATTTAGCGTAGATGATATGTTCGGTATTTCAATTTTAAGATCTCATCGTTCAAATTCATTTTGGAGCATTCAAATTACCTTTAACCCCATTCTAATTAACACTTTTTCAACTAAAACTCGTAAGACAAGTACCATTTCGTTATTCGTTAATTCAATTTAGAATGATATACTTAGTAGTCACGTAATCACGTATATGCAGCGCTCGTTCATTCGGATTCATTTTGGGCATCCAATTTAACATCTTCTGCAGTCAGTCTAACACACATGTTTATGCTGTGATTCTTCCTTTATTTCCTTTCATCATAGTTATTGCTTTGTAAGCATCATTACATTTCATATTTTCGTATTCATTTTAGAGATTTCGGCAAAAGTTTTTTTTTCTTCTTCTTCAGTGAGCTTATTGAGTCTCCCATCCGAAGATGCACGTGGCCACATTACATGTCTGGCCATTGAGCTCCGTATTCCGAAGGGCTTTTTACACTGGTACATTTTTGCTTTGGTTCTTCCTGCTTTGCCCCCCCCCCCCCCCCCCCCCCCTTTAGCCCCACCGTTGGTACGGGACTATCCTTAGCCCACTTTCTGTTTACACTCGTTTTTGCCAAAGTGGGCTAGCCCCACCGATAATCTCGTACTGGCCCTGCAAATTAGCAGGATTAGCACCGCAATTGCGGTGCCAAGCAAGCGAGTGTAAACAGAACGAAAAAATAATCCTGGGCTAAGCGACGGAGACGAAGTCCGACCCCCACTGACCAATCAGAAACGAGGTAATCAAGTGCTGCCGGTGCGTGCGTGTACGTGTACAGTACACAGCGTAATCATGAACATTCATGTGGTTTGGAAAGTACCGGACTAAGAAATATGAGTGTAAAAAGGTCAATTTTCTCCTTAGCCCCGGACAAGAGCTTAGTACGGGACTAATTGGCGAGTGTAAAAAGCTGAAGAAATTGGTACGGGACGAACGATAGTCCTGGGTCAGAGAAAGTACGGGGTTAAAAAACACAAGTGTAAAAAGGGCTCGAGTGTGCCGGCCAGTTCTAGGAAATCAAGGTTTTGATCATCAAATGTTTCTATAATTCTTTTTCTGTCCTCTTGATATATGTCTGTATCTAACTTATGCTGTCATGACTGTAACAAGATAAAGTTAATCTGTCGTAATGGTACATGTAGGCCTATAATGACATGTATGAATAGAAAGGGGCGTTACACAACAACAAACTCGAGTTATAAAGGGTGAAAAAATATGATGCTTTTACTGCTTAACAATACGTGGATGAAACAAAAAAAAAGTCACATAGAAATATACGTTAAATGTTCACACCTTTTCAACAACAACAACAACAACAACAACAACAACAACAACAACAACAAAGGAATAACATGACATATCTTTGAATGAAAATGTTTGGAATTTGACTGCCCATTCGCGAAATTGAATGACTCAAAGACCCTTTTCAAATTTGAATGAACGTAGAGTACAATGCCAACTTGAATGCACTTTTTACGAATTCGAAAGCCACATGCGCAAATTTAATTGATCGAAAGGCTAAATTGAAGCACAAGTTGCAATTTTGAAAAACAGACTGTGTGATAACGAGGGGGTTTGCTAAATTGAATGAACCTTCTATCAAAAGGACTGACAAAAGTGCGAAAAGTGGAACACCGATATTAAGCATGTTAAGTATAAGTTATATATATATATATATTTATATATGTGTGTGTGTGGTATGTATGGATATAAATAACATCTAACATGTAGTTTTGTATGTGTTTGGTAGAGACCTACTATTTCCAGCTATAAGGGGAATGCGGAATAAATGATAGTTTGGGGGAATTTTGATAAATGCATGATAATATTCACAAAAAAGCAAATATTGCCCTCTTGGAAAATTATGCGTTAATATGGTCTCATTGAAGTATTGAATTTACAAGAGCACAAAATGCATATTATACAACTAATTCTGTATGTTAATGAGAAAATACAACTTGTTTTGAGAAAAAGCAGATATACCTACCTTCCCCCACCAGTGCCCACTGACCCGTTCTCTATGGACTTCCAATATATACACCCATTTTCTATTTCATCGCTGACAATCTCCCCTAAATTGTAATGATGGTACAGTCCTCAATCTATACACACTCTACGCCATCTGTGTCCTACAGTGGAGTAGTCCTTAGCCCCTAGATCACTGATAAGGCATTGAAAAACTTTTGTCAAAACCTTAAAGGCCGCATCACACCTTTCCGGGCAACCCTTTCGTGCGACTTGCAAAGAACAATTTTGACTACCCGGAGGTCCCCGTAGATGATCCGCACATGACAGTACCTAGCATGTATCTCAACCGTAGTCGCCCGGAGGTGCGCACGCATATTTTTTTACCCGCAACCGTGTTTAGGCCCTGTCACACCTTTCCGGGCAAGCTACTCGGGCTTGTTACGTGTAGGGATTTTCTAGCATACCGGACATTCCTGAGGGCGGAAATGGATTTGAGCGAGTCAGCGCATGTGTCTTACTTGCTGGACGCGTTCTACTTAAATCATACTTGCGAGTGTACTGTGTGACCTCTGTACCAGTCGCGTGGGGGCTGACAACTCAGTGAAGGAATTCCTCTAATGGAATGGCTGAAATCCCACAGAATTTCATTATCTTGGCTGCATACGGGACTGCGAAGTACCTACGTGGGAGTTGCCTGGGAAGTGCTGCCGCTAAGGACCTTCTACTGGCGTTCTGCGTGGACCTTACGGGCATTCCCGCGACTCATCCGGAAAAAGTTTTGGTCATGCTCAAAACTTGGCTGCGGTTAAATCGGACTTGCGTGAGCACCTCCGGGCAACTACGCGCTAGATACTGTCAGGTGCGGACCAACTGCGGAGAGCTCCGGGGAGTAGATTTGTTTCCCCGCAAGTCAAGTTGCAAAACTTCCCCCGTACGGTATGACAAGGCATGAATGAAAATTGCAAACATTCTTGTTCGCCCGCTAAAAATCTTCTACGTGCCGGAAACTACCTCCTCGCCACAAGCCCGCGTAGCTTGCCCGGAATGGTGTGACACGGCCTTAAGGGGAATAAAAAATTTTCCCCTTTGGAACGAATTCCCCTTAAGATACCTCGTTTTCAGACGTATGTTCCCCCAATGGACCGGTCACCGTTATATATATATATATATATATATATATATATATATATATATATATATATAATTATAGTAATAACAATAAACCATTTTTATAGAGCGCAAATTACATTCAAGTCTCTAAGCGCTTTTAGAAATGAGAAAAGACAGATTATACATGTGTAAGAACACACAATACAAAGTAGAAAATTACATATATATCAACTTAAAACACATCATTAAACAATTTACAGAGCAATGGTATATATGTATATATATATATATATACACATATATGCGTGTGTGTGCGTGTGTGTGTGTGTGTGTGTGTACGTATAATTTATTTTTGTAAGTGAGTGTTTTTTCTTTACTTTTAGTAGTGTTTTTAGTTTGTTTCACACTCAAAGTCGTGCGTTATGTTTCATGGTTCCCTTTGGTAAGGAATCTGATCTGAAGTAATGACAGAAAGTAGATTACGTCAACCTACTCGAATTGCTAGCTCCACCTGGTCTATTACAATCTAGTACGGTATATCTCAATACGCTGTCGGGCTTTACTCTGTTTTTTTTTCTGTTTGTGAGTTGCTGGTCATCGTTGGGATGAATAACTTGTAATGCTATGAATATCGCCAATCGGGAAGAGAGGTAGAGAATTACTCCCCCCCCCCAAAAAAAAAACAAAAAAAAAACAAAAAAAAACAAAAAAAAAACAAAAAAAAAAAACCACACACAAAAAAACAACACAAAAAACAACAAAACAAACAAACGCGCACCAGATATGGTTGAAATTCTAAAAATGCAAAAGCTGCCTTGTGTGGAAAAGGAAAGTGTCATTATTTCATCCTCCCTCCTTCTTTGTGATCCCTCGTTGTGTATTCTTACAAATTAATATCAAATGTATCCCCCGGGAGAATCGCGCGTTCTTTCTTGTTTGCATAATATGTGTGTTATTGGTTTTATCAACAAGTGATTCCTCATACCATCAATTTATGATTGTCTGTATTAATAGCCTTGTTTGTTCTTTGTGTATGCTTATCATTATTTTGTTTCGGATAACCGACAAAGATACTAATCTGAGCATGTAGGTACTAAAGAGATCAATGGGTAGCATTCGGTGTTATTGGCTACAGAAAATTAAGAAAGCAAACATGATACATAAAAAATTCCATATGATTATGATCGCGGCCTCCTTTTCCAAGTTCAGATCGTAACCCTGAATTCTTCTATATTTTTGTCTCCGCGATCTTCAGCAACCCAAGTCCGTCTGGCAGGCGGCTCAACCCCTGACCTAGGTCGAGTGGAGATCTTCTACCAGGGTACGTGGGGAACGGTGTGCAGCAGTCGGTGGGATGACGAGGACGCCGGTGTGGTGTGTCGCATGCTCGGGTACAGCTCGGGCGAGACTACCTCAGGACTCATGACCAGTGTCAGTACCAAGCCTGTGGTACTTAGTGACGTCCAATGTGTCGGCTCGGAAACCGACATCGGTGCTTGCGAGCACTCGCCATTTATGACGGGGACATGTAACCAACCATTAACCAGTCGAGGGCAAGAAGCCTGGGTGTCCTGCCATACTTCACCTCTTCCTCAGTGAGGAAAAAACACACAAAAACAAACAAACAAACAAACAAACAAACAAACAAACAAACAAACTGACAGACAAACGCAAAACCGAGGCTAAAGAACAGGCAGTACTATTGCAATATGTGCTTGCTAATAATAGCTTCAGAGCAAACCAGATTATCTCTTAATCGTTACCTATCTCCGTCGCAATTACCTCTAGGCCCTATTATATTTGTGGAAGATTTCTCTGCAAGCAAATTATATCGTAAATTTAAGGGTTGATCAATATGTTACACTCGGCATATAGGCCCCTACTGGAGTAAAATTGTTTATAGGTGAACGACATTGTAGCTCTTTTCGCGAATGCCCCCATGAGAAGTATGAAGCCTCAAATTACACATTATAATCCCAACCCATTGGCGTTTTTGGCACAAGTTTGGTCAAATCCAGCAACAAGTTTTCAAACGGAGAGCGAAAAAATGTCGAAACTAATGAAAGTTAGCAAATTTTCGGGGATTTACATGCACCTACGCCATCTACACAAACTATGGTTGCCTCCGCACATTGAGGATTTCGGCCCGTTTTCTTTATAAAAAAAATCCAGCCATTTATTTTTAAAGAAGATCCATGAAGGAAAGGTAAAATACTGTGAGAAAAAATTCGGCTACTTCGCGGTATACTCTTTGCCGGATGTTCCCCACGGAAGTGACGGAACCTTCCCATTTTCAAGAAATTATGATATCCCTTTTTCCGATTGTCGACGATTCCTACCAAGTTTGGTCAAAATCCAGGAAGAAAAAGATCAGTGACGAATGTGCTGATTTGGGGGAATATTTTGGGCTACAACCTGTTGTACTAACATGATTCTTGTCAAGCTTGGTCAAATGTCTCCTAAGACAGGTATTTCCATCGATTTCTTTTTAATCCATTTTTTTCTTTCAGGGTATTTTGGCTCAATGCATGGGTCTTTTCTACAGTTGTTCTAGGCCTACTCGTTTTTGTTTTGTTTTGCGATTCCAGACGATGTGATATTCTGCATGAGTGCTCTTGCTTACAAAGTCGATTTTTTAAAGGAATCCCTAATGATGTGAACATATAAGCCCCATTTAAGACAAACTTTATTAATCTTCAACCCGTATTCCGGTGGTATATTTTCTGGAATAGTGCATATTCAAACTCTGACTAAATCGTCAAAAAATATTCTATGAACAGCGGAAATGTAACTTCCTATAGGATGTTGTCTGATTCGTGTTTATCTAAATGGAAATGCTCAAAAGACGTCCACACCAGTCACATGAATTACGACGGCTGCGCACAACACATTTCATGCATTTGATGTGTCAAAGGTCAAAGGTCAAAATGTTACAGAACTTTCCCTGATAAGCACTGTACTCACGGTATTGTGGTATACTCTCAATAACTTCTTATTTTACATGTTTTACATGTTATGACTACAAGAATTTAGGGCGGTGAGTTGGCTCAGTCGGTAGCGCGTCTGCCTCACGATCGGGTTCGAACTCGAGTCTGGACTGAGCAATGTTGTGTGTAAGCATACCGTCACCTCTAGCAAGAGGCAAAAACACTCTGTCCCTCGGATAGGACATAAAATGGAGGTCCCGTGTATGAGAGAGTAACAACTCATGCACGTAAAAGATCCCGCTTCATCCATTCATCGCAAAGAGCAGGGTGTTTAACCCGGTGAAGTGGTCCCACCTCACATCCAACTGGACCCCATGGAAGACCAGCTTAACGTTATAGCTGAATATGGGCTATCCAGCCATCTTCTCAGATGGAAATGAACAAACAAACAAACAATGTAACTCACACCACAGGTATATCACCAACTCAAGAGACGTTGGTCAAATTTGCATATTGGTGAAGTGCGATAAGTTCGAAGGTCAAATGGTCAATGAACTTTACCTGATGTAGCAATATAGCAATATTTGTATATTGATATTATTTTGAAATTTGGATATGAATTATTATGCAAATGTTATGATCATTTTTTTTTTCATTTGATTCTGGAGAGGAATGATCATGACCGTTATATGGAATATGTTTTTGTCAAAATATATACACCTGTATTCATTGTATCATTTTTTAAATGTCATCAGAGTCACTGTGCTGTCAAGTAGCCAGTTTTGCCAACCTTATTTTAACGTGCCGTAACAATTTATTATATTCCCTCAACTGAATATCTCTTTTATGTATTATTTAGTCCACCATATTCTCTCTTTTGTTGTGTTAAGTTATTTGTTATTGTCTGCATGTATTACATGATATATTTATATATTTTGTATTACTTTCAATGTTTGATGTATATTTATCACTCATAGGCCTTTTTAGGCCGGCCGTCCGTGTGACGGGTGTGACTTTTAAATAAAGAATAAAACTAAACTAAACTAAACTTCATTTACATTCACACACACACATACACACACACATAACCTTCAAAACTTTTATGCAATTACTCGTTTAGACACAAATATACACTCAGTCAATAATTTGACATACATTTACACGCCTGCATACACGCGTATCAAATCCAGCACGATGTTGACTGATAATACACACAGATTAACATTTCCTCCAATGTCGCGTAACACCTCTGGCAGTGATATTGATATTACTAGTACTTTGTCGTATATCTTTTGTATGTACTGTATATCATATCTATGTATGTTATATCCATATTCTGTATGTATGCATTCTACATATATATGCACTGATGTAATGTTTATGCACGCAAACGAATTTCTAGAAATGGACAACAAAATCGAAGGAAGAGAATTGAAAATTAATGTTTCATGCGTGTACATCCAGTCATAGTACTTATAGCAAAAGCCGTGATGAAAGGTTTTTAATTTTCATCGCTTTAGTAATTTAGCTGTGAAGACACAGTTCTCTTAAAGTTTGGTGATTTAATTTACTTCTCCTTCAGCTGTAGAGATATCCCGTGTGCCATCATCATTCCCTTTAATTCGTCTCTTCTTCGTAGCCATCAACATCTTTATATACGTCAAGACTGTTTTGCCCCATTTTGTTTTGGAAAACAAACAAACAAACAAACAAAACATGTTGACCACTCGGCGTGTGTCGGGGCGGGCATGTAAATGTAGATCAGTGATGTAATAATTATTGGAAGCTTATTTTTCAACTTTTGCGCCACATATTCTTGACTGTCTCTGTCAAACCTGACATTAGAAAGGATGAATGAATTTTCAGAAAAAATATGAAATTTCTCCTCGCTTCATACTAAATTCTATTTGAAAGTCACTAAATTGATGTTTATTATAGTAGCAACATGAATGGTATCAAACTAGTCATTTTAATAGAAATTCCAACTTCTTGTATGATTTATTCCCTCCCCCTAAAAAGTAACAACAACTATGCCTCAAAGGGGAAATCCAGTCCAAATATAAGTTAGTCTGATAAGAAAGAGTAAAATATTACGAGATCAACGGTGTAATTTTGATCCAAATCGGATGAAAAATAAGGAAGTTATGACATTTTGAAGCTTAGCTTGTTTTTGAGGAAACAGTTCTTAACGGTCAATATGAATATGCAAATGGCAAAGTGGGCATGTCATCCCCTCCCAACTTGCCATTATAGATACAGCATTATAGCTTGCTTGATTATAGTTTGTACATAAGATTATGAAATTTCCAGTTTTTCAATCAAATGCAATTACGCCCGAGGCTCAATTCCTGATATATCTATCTGATCACTATTCTGAAGTTATTCAACCAGGAATAACATCATGTTTCAGACTTCAAAGACAGAAACATAGAATATTCATCATTTCTTGTACACAATCAATGGAAAATTGTGAGGGTAGCATGTCAGCTCACTCATTTGCATATTCATATCGACTGTACAAGAACTGTTTTGCAGAAATTTATATAGCAAAACTCCAAAATTTCATAACTTCCTCATTTTTCATCCAATTTCAGTCAAATTTTTACCATTGAACTCGTAAGATTTTACTTTTTTATCAGGCTACTGTATTTGGGGACTGGATTTCCCCTTTAAGAGTGCAAAGGTGTGCCTCAGATTTTGTAATACTGATGCCATCAGTTGTAATCAAAAACAAACAAAACAACAAATGAAATATTTGATCACAAAAGGGGTTAACTGCCATGTTAAACATTTCAACGTAAGCCCATAATTAGATGAAGTAAAACAAAACCTTACCAGTGACTCCTCACTTGTTATATAAGGAATATTCTTCAAGTCCAGATTAGAAATGCACCATATTTTCTCATCAATATCTCTGCTTTTTTTATCAGGTTCTATCGCAAATATCTCAAATTAACAAGAATGGAATTAATTTCTTTTGCAATAAAACTCTGCAAGTGTGTATTTACAGTGTGAGTTTAAAATTTGTACAGCCATTTCCTTTTGATGAAGTCAGATAAGATAAAGTGTGATGATGACTAACCGAGATATAAAAGATGCAACCTTGGGTAATAAAAACTGTTACATTTTCAGTTGTGACCTTTTTGTCCTCTAAGAATTGATGTGTAGAGTCGTATTGAATAGTTAATGTGTGATCTCGATCCTATACACAGGGCTCGACACTAACGGTGGCCCGGGGCCACCAAAAATGAAAGTCGGGCCATCAAATTTCAAAAAAAGGCAAATTTAGTGGCCCGGCTCGGGCCACCAAGTTTAAAAAAAAAAAAGTATGTCAATAAATTTGTAATGTTTTGCCCTGGAAATGCATAAATGCATGCAGTGAGTTAATGTTTTAATGTTTTTTTTTTTTTTTTTTGGGGGGGGGGGGGGTGGGCACCAAATTTTTCTCTTGGGCCACCAAAAATTTGAAATTGATGATTTTGGTAACCCAATCGCGCCACAAAAAAAAAAGTTAGTGTGGAGCCCTGCTATGCACATGCTCCTGGATTCCAAATTGATATGCTCTCATGGAGACAAATTTCTCTACACCCTATCAAGAGGGAACTACCATACAGACATAACAAACAGTTGTTCATTTAATAGATGGCCCTTCAGGCACGTTTTATTTAATATTCAGATGTGTATAAAATTATCAAAAAGTACAAAATAGAAATATTTCCACATGCCACAATACAACTTAGTAAAATACATGTCTTGGTATGACATGGGTAAAATGTATATGATTTTTTTGGGAAAAAAATAAAATACAAGGTACATGTATATATACCACATTTTCACATTGTATACATATATGGTTTTAGAGAAGGTAATATTTTCAAATGTGTTCGTAACGTCAATTTCTGCTCTATGCTGAGATTGCTATAGCACCATGCGCAGTATTGAATGTGTATAGAGTCAAATCTAATGACTATACACCATATGGAGGAATGATGGGTAAGACGCATACAATTAATAATTCAACTTGAAATACATTGTATACCATACATTTCTCTATGCTCTACGTCAAGTTAAATGGTGAAGTCTTGCTGTCCACCAGCTTGCATTTTCTTTCCAATCTACTCATTTGCATTTCACGCTAATATACAAAGGCCATTAGTGTGTGAATGTAGCACAGATTTTTTATTCATTTTTTTTTCCAGATGTACAAATGTAAGATAAGTACCAAGGTAACTAGAAGTTTGAGCAAGTTAGCCTGCTAATGAAATTATTCTCATATTCCTTTTTTTTTTTCAAATATGTAAACAGCAACAGTACTGGAAGAAATTTTCTACTATTAATGAGGAGATACATATCTACATCCTGAGAACATCCTTCACAATTGAGAGAATTGTTAAAACCGGCAGTCCATGCAGTTGTGAAGTTGTCAAAGATTCTAATGGTTCAAAGTTCTCAGTATCTATCTATATATATTTTTACAGCATTATCATTAATCAAGCGATGAGTTGACTGGATAAATGGCATCACTTTTACATACAGGTATATTGACAAATGTCCATCACTTCCTGTCAAATTTTGATACCAAACACTTCGACATGTTCCCACAACACAGTACGTTACTTCAGAATGCAGTGAACACATACATGGAATGACACCTATATGAGAAACAGCAATGATGAAATACAATGTACTTAGTAAAATCCATGACATAGATATGACAACTATACAGTGTGTACATACAAATATGTCCAAAAATGCATTGAATAAGTTATAATTTCTTTTTACAAAATATGTAAAACTTCATAAAAAAGAATGTGAATGCCACTCAACCAGGGAAAAAATCTGTACACGCTGCTGAAAGATACAATAAAGTACAAGACACCTGATGAAAACCAATAAATACTAAAAAATGGACACGTAACATGTTCAAACACCAGAACTTTAACCACAGACATACAACATACTTTTGTTGCGTATATGAGCAGAGATGATGCTACTATTTAAAAACAACAGTCGTAGCATGGGCCGTCAGAACAGAAATATAAGAATATACACGATTCCACGATAGTCATTCAGTTACGTCACGGTGGTATGAATGGTGAATTGTTGCATGATCAAAGAAATGTTTAAACGCTTTCAATAGAATTTGAGATATCAACAATAAGTCCGAATTTCACAGGATGGGAGAATTGGTTCCTTGAAAAACATTCAAATATGGAAATGTGTTGACAACGGAACAACATAACAACATAGAATTTGACATTGACACATATGAAACACAACTTTTTTTTTTCCAATACTTGTAGTACTTGTATCATAGATTTGCTTCAGTACAAAACACCTCTGGAATTACAATTTGGCATCAGCAGTTTCACCTGGTAATCACACACAGTGAATCACATGCAATGAAACAATGCCAGTTCACAGTTAAGTTTGATGTGCTATCTCCAAGTATCAAATACTTTCATAAATCATAATCTGTAACGCACATTCTCAGATGTATCCAGCTTTGAAACATGGTTCGACGCATTAATACTAGAATCTCCGCTCAGATTGCGTGTGGAAATAATGAGGGGTTTATCACGTATTGCAAAGGAACAGAGCCGCTGCTCCGTCACAGCTAGTAATACGACGACTTCCGTCTCGGCGACGTGCACAAGCAGTAGAGGACGACGATGAATACAAGGATGAGGAATATTAAGACGCAGATCACTGCTATCCACCAGGGTTCAATCAGCAGGCTACCGGATGGCTCTTCTGCCGTTGATGCCCCCGTCTCTGGAAGTCCTGAGCTGCTGCTCTTTATGCCTGAAGGCGCTGGTAGGAAAGGGACAGCAAAGGTGTGCAAATATCGTGAGAATTAGCAAAAGAAAGATAAAAGTATGGAGCACGAGATCTCAGTACAGTATATATAGCGTCACACTGTCCTAAAGTTGAAACCAGATAGCCATAAGAATATGGAATTCTCAATTTTGCACAAAGTTGGCCCAGAACTTGCTTACAAAAGCTAATTAACATCCGAAGCAAGTATGATGCCTACAAAAGGTCACACAATGAAACCCACACCACAAGAAGGCGACATGAATATGTGAATCTTTATCAGAATATAAACCTTTGCATGATCCACAGGCTATTCTCGGGGTTGCCAGAGATTTTGCTTCCACTCATAAAGTTGCTACTGGATCTTGAAAAACTCATATGATGGCTTAAGATGCCCTCACAAGTAGCCTTAAGTTTATTCAATCAAAGCCAAATTCAAACATCTTCCTTTTATCTATTATAGGTACATCTTTGCTCAATTTTGGGACAGTATGTCACTTGCATTGATGTCGTATGAATGAATAGGCACGCACTCTGATGAAAAAGCAAGGGTGGCAGCAACAAGAGCATACTATTTTCCATAGCTTATGACTTCCCTCTACCATCATTTTCGACTTTGTGTTAGGACATCCTCTTGAAATCAACTACATGATGCTCGCATGCCAAATTTTACACGCTGTTAAACGTGAAGTCATAATATATTAAACCTTATCGGTAGCTTTGTGTGTGTGTGTGTACATGTTCATATGCGTGAAAGCAACTACTACATTTTCAGGAAAGAGAAACTATAATGATAAGCCATGATGTCAGACACATTTCAAACCTGTGCTTATGCAACACTTTATCATACACAGAAAATGGATGCAATTTACTCGACAGGCTGAAAAAAAAAATGCATCGTACTGCTTACCTCTGTCACAATTTGTGCCTGAGTAACCTCCAACACAGTAGCAGCGATAGCTACCCAAGGTGTTGAAACAGGACCCGCCGTTCTTGCATGGACTGGCATCACACTCATTAATGTCTGTAATAAAATACATGTAAATGGACGTCAACTCTTCACATGGAATATAGCAATAGATCACTCTAGGAAATTAGATAGCAGTACTGTGAAAGTGGAAAATTTCGCAGTGTTGAAATTTCTGTGCATTTTGCGCAACTAGAAACCAGAGCAAAAATAAGAGCACGTGAATATTTTTGCTTGCCATTTGCTCTAGTAGTTGATGTCTTGATTGCGCAAAACTGAAAACACGCAAAACCTTTCTTACCGGACCGAGCGCAAAAAATTAGTCACGCAAAAATATCCACTTTTACAGTATTGCCCATGCTGCCTTTAGATAGCATACTTTGGAATGGCTGCTGGTGATACACAGACATACACTTGTATGTGGGAGGTGCAAATGAGTAGGTTTCTGGAGGTTCTGAGGAAGTGTTTATTTACTGTGCCTCTTGTACAGTTTGGTAACATTGACTTTAAAACAAAATCACTTACTGTTTCTATGTAGGAATTGCAAATGAGTGGGCTTATTGAGGTTCTGAGCAGGTGTTTATTTACTGTGACATTTGATGCAGTTAGGTAACATCTACTTTAAACAAAACAAACTAGGGAAACCTGGATATGTATGGTAGGCAGGATTGAAGCCATTAACCAATCAGTGATTGTTAGAATTAGAGCACTGATTGAGTGTGTGTGAGAGATGGGGAAAGGCATTATAAATGTACCTACCATTGCAGGTGACAGTATGCAAATACTGAAAAGTGGAAATTTTCGTGGTATTGAAACTTTCGCTCATTTTGTGCAACAAGTAACTAGCAAGAAAATAAAAGTACACAAATTATTTTGCTTGCCATATATTCCAGTCAGAGATGTTTAGATTCCGTGGAATTAAAAAAAAAAAAACTCATCTTAACCCGGCCGAGCGTGAAAAATCACTCTCGCGAAAATATCCACTTTTACAGTATAATGTAAGTGGTTAGTTCCTTGTCTATACATGTATCTACAGTAAGGATTTAGTGCTGTGTGTACAGTAAGCAAATAATCAAAGTTGGTGAAGGTGATGGGACAAACTATCACTTCCGAGGCGATCTGGATGTAGCTATCTTTCCGAAGCGCAGCTGAGGAAAGATAGCGTACACATTCAGATCGCCGAGGAAGTGATAGTTTGTCTCATTGCCTGAAACTAAACATTGATTATTTGCTTTATATTCCACATCTAGGGTCCTAGAAATTCCCATTTTATTCCACATCTGAAACTGTTTTAGTTGTCTTTAGATATACTTAGGGCTTAGGCTACGTGTGCACGTAGATGAAAAAACAATGAATTTGCTGCGCGCACCGCGCGGCACCGAAGTGAAAGTGTGTTGCACTGTGTACTATCAAGTGACCTAGGTCACATGATAGTCCACAGTGCAACGCACTTTTATTTCGCGCGTACTCCTCTTGCGTTAGGACTGTGTGGACTGTGTGGAGATCAGCGAAACAAAAGGGACTATCAACATAGAGTGTATCGAACTTTTCTTCTCAGGTGATGTGATGGGCAAAACTACGCTTCATCACATGATCAGCTCTAGACCAATCCTATTGCAACATTCTTAGTATGTGGAATATAATATAGATTATCACTCTCGTATAAACTTTACCTGTGTTACTTTACAACTTCAAACTCAGTTTTGGTGTCTGACAAAAACAAAACAAAACAACAACAACGCAAAACTGCATTAAAAGCAGTATTGTCCTTGTCTTCCCACGCACCTGTATTGCAGTTATCCCCGGTCCAGCCTGCATCGCACTGGCACCGATAGGCTCCATTTCCGAGGTTGAGGCAGGTTCCAAACTTGCACGGTCTGCTGTCACAGGGATCTACCTCAATTTCTGGAAATGGGGGGGGGGGGGGGGTGGGAGGCAGGAGAGAGGGGTAGTGGCATGTCACCTGAGGACTTAAAAAATGTACCTTAGATGACGGAGCACCTACATGTCTCAATACAGTGCACTTCCATTATAACAGACACAGTTGTTATGAAATCTTCTTAGAACAAAATAAAATTCAAGATCCCCAAAACTGTAATCTTTATATTCATATATGTTTTATTTGTTCAGCTGCATTGAAATTTTGATATAACAAAAGAAAAATGATGGTCCCAGGGACTTGTTATAACAGGAGTTAACTGTATTAGTCTTAATGATGTTCAGCTATCAAACAACTACAGTTCTCATAATTAGTAGGAGCTTACTTGCCGCCTTGAGGATAGAAATTCAGATCGGCGAAAATATTCACTTATTTGATAGAAGCTAATCTTGATTTGAAATCTCACACATTTCTGGACATTTCAGGTATGGACAATTTACATGTTTTGCAGCATAATGGCATTTAAAAGAGTTATGATTCCAAGTCTGTACGTGTCATTCCTAGTATCACACAAAGAGAAAAGAGTTGCGAAAGTCGTCTGTACATTACCTCATAAAACCAGTTGGAAGCTAATGAAGATGTCTTACCTTGTTCACAGTTAGTTCCTGTATATCCAGGTGCACAGAAACAGTCATAGGCAAAATTTCCTACATCTACACAGGTTCCTCCGTTGATGCAGGGGTCGCTGATGCAAGCGCTCCCTAGAAGAAGGATATTTGTAAATGATGTCAGAATAGTATTCATATGTCAAACATATCCTCTACTTTCTTTGTAACTTTCTGTCAATCTGTTTTTACAATAAAAGTCACACTCATTTCTGGTGACCTGATATTTCAGATATGCACCATGTATTAATCAAATATTGTAAATGTGTAACACCGTATTCACTGCTATTCACTTGGATCCTTCCAAGTAAAATTTCACATATATCTAAGATATCCATTTTCAAAAGAAATGCAAAGGCTTTGCAATGGCTACAAAATAGAGTAGTTGCATATCAACCTTACACTTCCTGACTGCTTGTTTCTCACATAGACAAAAAAACAAAACAAAACAAAAACACTCTGATGTTCAAGTAAATTATTAAAACTATCTTCTGGTAGGGTGAAAATGTACACATGTATCAAAAACACTTTGATGTTCAAGTAGATTATTAAAAATATCTTCTGGTAGGGTGAAAATGTACACATGTATATACATGTATGCACCCTTCTATCAAGATTTATCAATATATTAAAGCCACACACACACGCACAAAGAAGATTACAAGAATAGAGCACAGAAGAAACAGTTCATCAATGTCTTACCAAATTGGCAAAGATCTCCAAAGAAGCCATCTAAACAGACACACTCGTAGGAAGTGATGCCTGAACTAACGCAGGTTGCTCCGTTGAAGCACAGGTTCCCATCGCAGGGATCTGGTGGTGCTGTTTGAATGAATGAATGAATGAATGATAGAGTTTGAGTGGTTCCTGTTTCACCTCAAAAGAAGACAAATATTTCTTAATATCTAAAATAGAACAATGTAACATCATTACAATTTTTCTAGCATAAACATGATGGTGGCAATACCAGACAAATCTGACATCACAACAAATTTAGAATCAAAGTTGTAAAATTGCTCCGAAAACATGATAAAATCTAACCTCGTTTAAGTCAACCTCACACAGGTTAAGAGCCTAGCTACAATATACGTCTAAGAAAAATTCTAACTCGGATGGATGCAAACATGTATCAATTCTACAGTTGTATGATGTCAGCTTAAACTCTATTTACATGCTGAAGGGTTTTCTTTGGTGTATTTGGATTCGACTTAGGTGAGGTTGACTACATGTTTAATGATTACCCTGACGTTACAATTCTTGTACAAACCAAATCTTGGCTAATATTACCCAACACCTGATTGAAGAAGAGTACATCTAGACTCCCACACTGTACATGTTTTTGTTAGCTTCAGAAGATACAGGTGTAGCTTTCATATTTTTCAACAGCACAGGAAGATAACAGATAACTTCAGTTTCAATATGTGAATAATAATAAAGAAACAAAAAACAAAACTTGAGTATATATAACGACTTCAGTGACATAACCTAGAGTGTTAAACAAGTGATAATCTCTGAAATGTGATCTTAGTTTGTGTATATTACACACAAATATACATGATGTTGTAAACGTGAATACGTGTGATGTTGCAGACATACCTATTTGGCAATGTACACCAGTATAGCCGTCGACACAAATGCAGATGTAGCCATTGATATCATCAATACACTGTCCTCCATTCAGGCAAGGCATACTGTCACATTCTTGGATATCTGTGTGGGGAGAGAATGTGATTTTCAATTTCCAAACATGGCTCATAAAAAATCTGTGCACAAAGACACTGTATGATCTACAAATCAAAATTGACAAAAAAAAAAGAAGAAGTCACTTTGCAGTGATGTCTTAAAGACTTGATGATTAGATGTAACATTTGCCATTACTGTTCCTCATCACTGTATCAAAATAATGACCTAATAAATATTAGTGTCATGAAGTGAAACTATTGGGAAAAAAAACCAATAAAAAAGCCAAACTACATGCAGAATAACATAAGGATATAAACTATGAAATCAAGATGTACAACAGCTAGGCTCTTAAGTCACTTGAACACAAATTCATGTGTTTCAAAACAAATGTGCTGTCAAAGTTTTCATTGATACATTTGAACAACAACACAAAACAGGGTAACACTATGCACATCAGTATATCTAGACATTGGCAAGAGGAAAATGAAATGAAAAGTGAGACTATGGCAAATTTTGTAATTTGAGACACAATTTGAGCAGAATGTTGAGAAGATTGAGAAGATCCTGGACTCACTTGTTTCACAGTATGTGCCAGTGTAACCTGGGTTACACTCGCATGAATACTGATTCCCGGAGCTGACACACTGGGCTCCGTTCAGGCAGGGGGTGGTGTCACACGGATCGGGTGTTACTGCAAATGTGGGGGACAATCACATACATTTTCTGTGAGGTTGTGAAACAGCAACACTAAACTGAAAAGAAGGGGTTATCAAGGATACTCATAATCTACTTGGTTCTCATGCTTCTAATAAATGTATTACAATTATATAACAGATGGAGCAAAAAAGCTTACAGCAACCTGCCACATATTCCAACCAACAGTTTACAAAGGGCTTCAACCAATCACATTATTGATATCGATTTATAATACATTGTATTTATCGAATATTTTTTCAAGTGATATTTCTTGCATTGATTTGCTTTTATTGCAACTGAGTGACAAACTGCTCTTCGAGTATGGATGCCCATGAGTTTTGTACCATGGCTATTACTCTAAACATTGAATCATTGGTGATTATTTACGTCAATATGCACACACAAACTTGGTACAATTTTGTACATCAATTAACCCCTTCCATGCTGAATTCTGAAATCCCCATAGACTAAATACAGCTGGCCACTAGGTTCTTGTAGGGAGTGGGTTAAGGTGAAAGTGCATTTTCTCTTGCCACTAGCCAAAAAAAGTTTGCTGCACCAGAGCAGCCTGTGTATCCATACTTACTCTCCTCACAGTAGCGGCCGGAGAAGCCGGGGGCACAGTTGCACAGGTAGCTGGTGCCGCTGGGCACGCAGGTGGCTCCGTTCATACATTGGTCGTAGTCACATGGATTGGCACCTGGTGAATGATTGGGATTCAGATACACAATGATGGCACTAAATGTTTAGCCAGTATTGCAGGTAGCTATGGAATATTGAATTTGATCTATGCCCACTGCCAAGAATACTAGTAGGTCACAGCACGACGATGAGGCAGTTAGATATAATACCAGTATTGCACCTAAGTTCTGAAATAAATTTTGACTAGCTTTCTTTCCAGTAAACTCTGTACCACAGCATTACTCCTTTCAAATTTGCTAAGTTACAGTGTACACACAAGGTAACTTTCATGTTTAGACTGAATTAGTCAACTATCATAGATTCTTTATATTTGATTAATATTAGAAGTGGTGCCTGCAGTGAGTGATTATGTGGACATTCAAAGTAAGATACTAATGCTTAATCTTCCAAAATTGTTAACAGCAACAGGATGGGCAACATGATAGGGTTGCATATGCAACTATGCATCATACAGTGTATATTCAGCTCTCTTCTTTCACTGATGAAGGATTACATAGCAATGAAATAATCTACTGATTGGATAAGTCAGTACCACATCAAGACATCTTATGATATCGGTCTATGCAGTTCCCTTGAAAGTCTATTGAAAGTATCTAACAATGCAGACAAGCATTGAACTGAGAACTGGCAACGACCACCATCAAAGACAAGACAACGAGGCCCAAAGAGCAGCACAAGAGAAAAGGGAGGAGCAAGTACTGTAAAACACAATATTTTCACGGCATGAAATCTTCGCGAATTGGAGCCGATGGCCTTTTTCAGGGCATAAAATTTTTGCGAGTTGCTGCTAACATTCAATGCGTATAGTGTAGACAAGAACTCACACATGCATTTTAATTTCGCAAATCTTGGCTCTCGCGAAATTCGCGAAATTAAAATTCACGCGAACATTCCTTGTTTTACAGTATACAGAGAAGGCCAACTTACCGACGGGGACCTCGTTCTCACAGAGGGAGCCGTACCAGCCGGCTACACAGTAGCACATGAAGTCATTGATGCCGTTCCCTGTCTGCACACAGTCTGAGCCATGGAGGCAGGGGTAGCCATCGCAGTTAACTAGGGGAGGAGAATGTTTCAGATGCAATTACATGATTTCATATCGACTGCATGGATAACGGCTTGATCTATTCTGGATTGTATGAAAGAAAATTTGATTGACATGAACTGTGGGGCGCTTTCTTCGCCTAGTGGCACATAAAATGTCTTGAAACTGTTCGCCAATAAATTGAGATTAAAGGGACTGTACAGTACTGGTTGATGTGAGGATTCAGGTTTATAACATTCCTATTAAAGTGAGATAATGAGAAACCTCTTATGACATATGATTTTAAGAAGGATTCAAAGTTTATTTGATGAAAATTGGTTTTTAAATGGCTGTGATATCAAAGTGATGATGATAATAAAAGGCATCAGGCCACGCCTTTTATTAGGATCTCTTTGTTTCACCTTGTTCTTGGATATCTCAGCCATTCCAAAACCGAATTTTCATCAAATAAACTTTTGATACCTCTTAGAATTGCATGTTCTTGGACATCTCATAGAGTGCTTTCTGAATATCTCGCAAAACGTTAAAAGCTACATCCTCACCTCAACCAGAACTGTACACCCCCTTTAATCTATTCCCCTAATCCCAATTATTTCACCATGGTCTTATTGTTGACCAAGGCATATTGCTACACCTGAGTGGGCTTTGTCTTTTACAGCTACAAATGTAGGTCAAGTTTGGATGGATTGCTGCATAATGATAAAAAAAACTTGGCAAGTTAATTAAGCAAAGTACAATGTACCTAGGCACAATAAGGGTCAAATCTTTAGTATCACTGTGATATCATTTTGGCATTGATTAAAACCAGACTACTGATACAATGTATCTCTAAAATTTCATGTCTCCAATAATTGGGAGGCATACTGCTATTAAAAGATTTATGGATCTGATAAAACCATGTGGAATTGCTTGCTATCAGTGTTGGTTCTCTTAGATGACAGGCCTACATCTGAACAGTTAATGAAAATGAAATGATATAATTTCATCCATAGATGCAGCCATCTTTAAACATGTAATTGACAGCAAATAAAGATTAAAAAAAACTATGCCACATGCAATATTTTGACGATACTCGTCAGTGTCATTTCATTGAAACCAAAATGTAACACTTTGTATTGCTATTACACGAGCAAGATTTACTTTTCATGCAATATCCCTCTATCTATATCCCTGTACTTTGACCTCTATTTCTACACTTGTGGAGTTTGTGTGTGTGATGTCCTCTTTTACCATGCTATGGATGCCAGGAACACTTTTGGAATGGGTTATCTGTTTTATAAAATTCACTCACACGCCAGTGCCTCGTCGATGACTCGTATTGAGAAGCCTCTGGCTGTGAAGCTGCCCGTCTCTTCGCCCGTGGTGAAGACGACCCAGAGCTCATTGGAGTCCGAGTTGAAGTTCGCCGGGATGGTGTTGCCCGAGGCCCGCACGACCACCGAGTTCCTGTTGTTGGGGTCCAGGCCGTTGCCAGCCTCGAGGAAGTCCAGGCCCTCACGGGTGCTGAAGTCGGTGAAGATGACCCGCATGCGCCGGTCGGTCGGCATGGTGATCAGCCAGCGGCAGAAGCGGCGGTTGTCGTACTGGTTGGGGTAGTTTGGCGAGAGGATCTCCACCTGGTCGTTAGCAGCCAAGTTAATGGACTGGATGCATTCGTTGGCTGTGATTATTTTGGGATATGACGATGAATAGGGATATCAAATTATTGATGGAACTCATACTTTGCACAAAATTAAGGGTAGCGGTCAAAATACATGTGTGAACTTTCCCTTCAGAGAGCAGATAACAGCATGTCAGTAGGTACATTATACAGATATCTTGAAAATATACTCGGATAGATACATTGTAAACTGAATGTGCTGGATACATACATACCAAGGATAGGCCAAGATAGAAGGCATGACTCTTTAAAATCTACTTTGGATATATAGAATGCTGATTATAGTAGTGCTGGAATTAAGACTTTTAATACTTTTAATAATAAAATCTTATTTTGGCTTTTAAGTATATTTGATGTTTTAAAAGAAATCATGTGTTACTAATCTAAACAATGCAATGACTAAATATGCAGCATGGCATATACACTGTACAAGTCTTCGATGCTGGGCCTAGGAAGGCAAAGCTATGAATGAATTCATAAATAGGCATACAAATATTCACCCTAAAATTATTCTGAATACATCCCAATTAAAGAATTTTGTCAAACACTATGTAAAGGTATGGGTCATTTCTCTATGATTTACGAAGCCTTCATTCTGTCGCTGGCAATGAAACAAACTTAAGAAATATAAGTACAAACCCTCTCAAAGGTTGATGTAGTCTTTATGAATTCATATTGTATGTTTTCAGTAAAATTATGAGAGTAAAAAGATAACCAAAGTATGATTCACTATGGCTCACCTTCCTCACACCTCACACCCGTGAATCCGTTGGGACAGATACACATGAACTCGTTGATGAGGTTCTGACACACTGCCCCATTCTCACATGGGTTGGAGGCACACTCATTGATGTCTGTAGAAAAAAAAAAATGAACAGAAAGCACATTGCAATGAAGCAACATAAAAAAAGTGTATCATATTTTATATACAGAACCGTTACCAAGATGTGATGAAAAAGGCAAAGTATTTTAATGTTTCATAGTTTCTTCCATAACCCACTTATTACGTTTATTTGATGTACCATTTCCATCAAAGAAAGCAAAATATGCACATAGTGTACAAAACAGGGTATGTAATGACATAGCAACATAAAGTACATTGTACACACACACCTCGAAGGCTTGGCAAAGTCTACATGACAATATGCATAATTATTTGATATTTTTTAAATGTGGAAATTATGACTTACTAAATATTGGCATGGATAATTGCATATTCTTGCACAAAATTGTACCAGCTGTATTTCTCCTGGTAAGCCCACAGTGTGAGATCCTGTACTTGACCCCATCTTATACATTTATCATCAGTCATTCTAAAGAAGAAGAAGAAGAAGAAGAAGAAGAAGAAGAAGAAGAAGAATGAAGAAGAAGAAGAAGAAGAAGAAGAAGAAGAAGAAGAAGAAGAAGAAGAAGAATGAAGAAGAAGAAGAAGAAGAAGAAGAAGAAGAAGAAGAAGAAGAATGAAGAAGAAGAAGAAGAAGAAGAAGAAGAAGAAGAAGAAGAAGAAGAAGAAGAAGAAGACGAAGAAGAAACAATCCTGCATGGCATCTTTTCTTGAGTTCTGTTTCCTTCAAGTGATACAATATTGTATATACCTGTCTCACAGAAGGTGCCTTCATAGCCTGGTACACAGTTACACATAAAGGAATTGACCAGATCCATACAGGTGGCTCCATTAAGGCAGGGGTTGTTAGCACACTCATCAATATCTGTAGGGAGGGAAAAGGAATGGTGCTGAATTGACTCATCTAATGAAAGGTTTGTCAGTTATAAAAACGACTAACTACACCAGCTGAAGGATCACCACTGTTGTTCTAAATGTGACTAAGCATATCCTTATTGTTGGTATGTTCACACTGTAAGCATATCTGAGAGTTATGCTAGCATACGCATACGCATATTTACAAGTGTAGAACCTTAATGCCTACACTAGTTTCATGTTGATTCCTTGTATCAAATCCACGGCTGCTGAAGGAAAACACGGTTTGGAAGCCATCTCATTGTTCACATGGAGCACACTATGCAAGCAATTGTATGTAGACCACCACTGTCACACATATTGCATATTGCCAATGTATTTCCCGCACAGAGAAGGCCCAATGAAAAAGATTTAGTGTTTTACAAAGTTACATTTCCACCGACAGAACAAGAAGAGAAGTAGATACAAGTGAATTACATGTACCTGGGACATTATTTGGGCAATGACATGGCAAACACACACAAAACTCTCAGACATACAGTTGTACTGACCTGTCTCACAGTTGACTCCCTCAAAACCTGGTGGACAGGTGCAGGTGTAACTGGAGAAGAACTCGTTACAGGTGGCTCCATTTTCACATGGATTGGACTCGCAGGCAAACAGTTCTAGATAGAGGGCAAAAATGATGGGAGAAATGAGAAGCTGCACACAACATCACAACATGGCCAAAAAAAAAATATTTTGCTGAAAAAGCATGAAATGGTGTGATGTAGTTCTCCCATTCATACAAGAAAAATTCAAGGAATAAAATGTACACTTGTAGCTCTTTGAGATAATTTTTTTTTGAATGATGGATGCAAAGAAAATTACAATGTATATTGTATCACATGTTTCAAAAATATTATACTACATTTGTGTACACTGTATATGTATATTCTTTTTTATTTTAATTTTCTGCACATAGAAACTCATTCAACCTCACAAACCACTTGATGACATCTATCATATTCGTCTTTTTGATGACTTACGAGTTTCGCAATTTGTTCCAGTGAATTCAGGTGGGCAAATGCAGACGTAGCTGTCAATGTTGTTGATGCACGTTGCACCATTCAGACATTGGTTTGGATTGCATGCATCAACGTCTGATAGATTAAAAGTAGATTAAGAAGGGAGAGATCAGATTAAGAAGGTAGAGATCAGAAATATGGTACATGTATGTCATACGGTATGAAAATATGGTGTGACAAAAGGCATGGAATTTGGATCACACAAATGAAACATGCATACGTACCTGACATCTTTCGTCCAAATTCAGAAATAACTTTAACATTTCAAGAATAACTCTAATCCTAAAGTTGTGACATACCCGAGCCTGATTTTGAAAGGTTTTGAACCGAAACAAACAACATGTGATTTATATTGTATGTATAGTAACATACATGTATTTCTCTTCAAGTACATACATGCAAATGTAATTCGCAGTCAATATATCCGTTTAACCCAAGTACTGAATTGATCAAGTTCACCAGAGTGACTACAAGACCCTGGAAGAACTGAATAAAACAAGTTAAGCAAAAAGACACACAAACAGAAAAATAACTTTTTACACTGCAAACCACAAGGGGGCCAAAATATGTTCATCAAATGTATCATTTTTATCATGATTGCTGATTTGAATTTCTATAAGACATATGGAATTTGGAAAGGAAACAAGTATGGAATTATGAATTAAGTATAAGTGAGGTTATGTTGTCATTTGGTACCCATTTCTTTTCTTACCATTTTCACAGTTTGTTCCTTCAAAGCCCGGTGGACATGAACAAGTGTATGAAGTGAAGAAGTTGTTGCAGGTTGCTCCATTCTGGCAAGGGTCGGGCTCACAGGCATTGAGTTCTGTGTCAGATCAAACATGTTTTGTGCAAGGTTAGGAAGAGTCATCATTAAAGACGGGGGGGGGGGGGGGGGGGGGGGGGGGGGGGGGGGGGTAGCTGTTTAAAGACAAGTTTTTGTTTCTCTTCTTTTCGGTGCCATGAATGAGTGCTAACATAGTCCAATTCATGTGATAGTTGCCAAATCTTGCTACTCACACTTTAATGTTGCTACATACATGTACTGTATGACACGCAATATGTTTTTGCATTAGCTGAGATGTAATACTGAGCATATAATCTTGAAGGATTTTTTTCCTTTTTGGGGGGACTACATGTTCTTAAAGTTTTCTCCCAGTGCTGCTGGCAAAACAGAGTGCATCTAGATATATTTTACATATTCACAAAAATAATTAAGCACAATATATCATGCTGTTTATGCTTTGTTAATCAATAGTTGCTTCTTGGGTAAAGAAAAGAATAGAAAAAGAAAAAATATCTAGAAGGAACTGACGTTTAACCTAACAGAAAAGGCCATAAAAAACTGGCATAAAATCATTACATTGAGCTGCAGTACCAAACTCTGTTGTAATAAAAGTGGATATTTTTGTGCGCCTACGTGTAATTTTTAGCCCTCGGCCCTGTAAGAAGAGTTTCATATGTTTTTAATTCCACGGAATCAACGCAGTAAGTACGAGAACATATGGCACTAAAAAATA
The DNA here is from genome assembly GCF_040938485.1 of Diadema antillarum. Taxonomy (NCBI): domain Eukaryota; kingdom Metazoa; phylum Echinodermata; class Echinoidea; order Diadematoida; family Diadematidae; genus Diadema; species Diadema antillarum. Next base: position 1,535,998 of record NW_027271172.1, read on the forward strand.
TTTGCGTGCTTTTACATGTATTTTCGCGCTAGTTTCTGGTTGTGTAAATGTGCGAAAATTTCCACTTTTACAGGACTTCTGGTACCACTGTGCTTCTTGTTGCTAATGATTTACCTGTCTCACAGTTGTCTCCGGTGTATTCCTGCGGACATGTGCAGGTGTAGAATGTAATGAAGTCATTACAAGTGGCCCCATTCAGACAGCCGTTACCATCGCAAGCATTTTGAACTGCAAGAGATCAGATGCATTCTCTAACGTGACACTACGTACATATGTAAGCTTGCTACAAATAAAACAATTTAGTCTAACCCACTCTGTAATGGAAGTTCAGATATTGCATAGGAATCAAACAAAATTGGGAGTGAGAATTGCTGCATAGACATTCCAGTTTTTATCCATGTGTAAATTAACCTTTTGGAAATAAATCTGAAAACTTTCAACTGAATAAGATTTCAACTGTCTTCCAAAAAGTTCTACAAGATGGCAGATCAAGGACTTGACTTTGTGTAAGAAATCAATTGAAATTGTGTTACATCTATGCAGGAAAAATAAATGCAGAAATAAAATCTATCAATGTGTGGAAAGAACAGTTTGGTTCAAAATTTCTGTGTCTCTTAAAAACCTAACAATATTGGGCAAGGAGATTTACTTCTCAAACATTCATAAAATGTGAAAAAAGAGAATCAAAGTTTAGAGCGCACATGATTATTTTCCTACATTGTACTTTGCACTAACAGTACTGAGTAGAGGTCTACTTTTTTTCTCATAAATGATTGCTGTATGCCACATCCTGTAACCATAGTAACATACCATTCTCACAGTCCATTCCAAAATACCCTGGTGGACAGGAACAGGTGTATGAGTTGAGAACATTGGTGCAGTTGGCGCCATTCTGACATGGGTTGCTGCCACATGCATTAAACTCTGCAGAAGCAAGAAGGAAAAACAAAGTTTTTAATATACAAGTGTGTACATGTACAAGCAGAATTTAAAGTGATGAGCATGCATTTGACTTTTTATTCCATTTAATTTCATTTTCAATTTACAATTTGTATGTCCATAATTCTCAAGAGAATAACAGACAAAAAAAGAAATGCAAATCATACAAAAGCTACAAAATACAAATGAGGTGAAAGATTTACCCAAACTTGCATATGCAAAACTATTGCAATATGAAAATAAATGTAATGGACAATTTACAGCGGCATTGGTGACTATAATCTTGCAAAGTACTGTAGGAAAAATGTGATGGGGCCTTCAAAAAAAGTAAGCTTATTAAATGTAGGCCCCAATAAAGAATTGGGTATAAAAATATGTGGCACAGACAACTACTTAGACCAAAAACTTGACTGAAAAAAAGTATTAAAAATTGTAAAGTATACTTATACTGTTTTTTTTAGCCTGTATGTTGTCTTGATAGCAAAAATCAAGGGCAAATGGATTTATGTACCAATACTTGACTAGCCATATGCCAACATAAAAATGAATGTTGAGAGCTAATTCATATTGCAATGTGCAAAATTCAAAAAGTACGGACGGAGAGATTACCACACATGCAATAACTATACCTCTAACTATAATCCCATTGTGATTTGATTCTATGGTGCTGAGTATAACCTACCTTCAGTGCAATTGACTCCTTTCCATCCAGGAGCACATATGCAGATATAGTCTCCCAGATCATTGATGCAAGTTGCTCCGTTTGCACAGGGGTTAGGGTCGCATCCATCAAGTTCTGACAAGAGAACAAAATTGCAGTGTCCCCATCAAATTTCCACTTCAAAATCATGGTCTTTGTGTTAAAGCATCAGGTGTGGAATTGAATTGCTCTTTGACAGATGGGAAGTTCTCTTAGGAAATCCCACAAAACAAAAAAAATATGCATGTATTCTGATGTGCTGGATTAGACAATACTCTGTGATGTATGGTTACAGGAAACCAAAACCTACATATGAATTTGGATTGAGTGAAAGTAGCATTATCAGTAGAATATATCATTTGAAGTTTGAGGAAAATCAGACAGTCAATTCAGGAAGTCATACATTTTTAAAGTTTCACTGCAGTCACTGCTGAATGAGGAGACTACTACACTTCATGATGTCATTGTGGACAACAATATAAAGAAAATATTATGGAGAATTCCACAAAATTTAATTTCTTTATGGAAAGTACTGTACATATTCCATCGACATGCTACTGACACATGTTAAGGGGAATATTATACCCTCTGCTTTCTCGAGGTAAGCCACGTGCTCTTTCATAATGCTAGAAAAGTGAAAATATGTTGAATTTTCTAAATATTAGATATATATTGTTGTCCATAATAACGTTATGAACTGTAGTAGGGTTTTTGTCTAGAGATGATGCTAAAAGAAAACTTTTAAAATTCATAACTTTCGAACAGAATGTCCAATTTATCTAAAACTTTCATTGATGAGTTCAGCTAATATTGCTACTTTTGCTCAATCAACATTTGTATTTGGGTTTTGGTTTCCTTTCACTAAATTTCAGGCTTGATGAAAACAGGGCAGGCTGTGGCATTTAGTCCACTGAAAATTGATATCTTTACCTATTTCACAGAAATCTCCATCGTATCCCTGCGGACATGTGCAGGTGAAGGTGAAGTCTGGGTTCTGGGTGCAGTTGGCTCCATTCAGGCATGGGTCACTGGCACAGCCTGAGTATGCTGGAAACCACAAAGTGCATCAGTGATATCAAGGTTTATGGTATTTAAGGGGGGCAATTTTATGAGTCTTTTGAGGTCTTTTTAGATGATATCTAAAACATTCTAATCTGCTATCATAGCTGACTACGTGTAGGTGAGTAGGGGTTTTCTCCACCGGTGGATGGCTGAATACTGAGTTTCTAAAGAGTTGGCTGCAAGACAAATGTTCTTCATGGACAAAACAACATGTATTCAGTGTATGCCTAAAACTTGTGTCACTTCAGCTGTCTAGTCTTTTAACATAATAAGGAAAATCTCAGGATGTGTGACTGTTGTATCTTATCTCAAAAATAAAACTACTGAGGGTTCTGCATTATTTCAGTCAATGCTTCCCAGGAAATATTGTCCAATCATCTAAAAAAAAAATCCTTCCTTTCAGTAATAAAATGGCATATCCCACTGGGAAAAATGTGTCTTTGCTGCACAGTGAATTAAGTACAACTTACTTTCACAGTTGTCTCCAGAGAAGCCCATGGGACAGTCACAAGTGTAAGACGTCCTAAAGTTTGTACAGGTGGCTCCATTCTGACAGGGGTCTGGATCACACAGGTTTATCTCTGTGGAAAGAATATCAGCCATGGAATAATCACCAGGTCACATGACTTTTTTCTGTTTTCACAACATACTACTCTGCATCTCTTAACATTTCACAAGCAGTACAGAAATAGTGTCCTAAGTAGGAGCTACACAGCATGCCAACAAATGATGCTTACACACGTATTAGTCGTGTAAACAAAAACATGTACAGTGTATCATTAGGGCACTATATGAACAGTTTGATCGCGACATGGGATAAGCCCTGTCTGTCTACATTTTAAAGTAAGTCCATTATCAAATAGAGCAAATTTAAATTTCTCAAATTAACAAAAAATGAAGTTAACTGATTTTGCAATCAAATTCTTCATATGCAATCCTTTGACCGCTAACCTTCCAGGTACCTTGCAAGCATGTCAAAATTGAAAGGCGAATGTAAAACCATGATATGCAGTCTGATATACAATGTAGAGCATTATTAACATCAACATGTTGAACAAGGAGATGATATTCATGTGCGTTTTTCCATATCCCCTATGGTAGTGTTTTACCTAATTGAGCTTGGGATTTCATAAAGACAAGGACTTTTGACTTTAGCTGAATTTCCATGATCATTTTCTGTCCTGATGTACAATTTGTATCATACACAATATAGCATCCATTGACAAGGGATAGCTGCCTATAATAATTTAAAGCAATGTAAGAAAAGTATTGCATATCAGAATGGTTCATACCTATCTCGCAGACGACCCCTTGGAAGCCCGGTGGACAGTCACACCTGTAAGTGTTATTGGACTGTTGGATGCAGGTGGCTCCATTCATGCACGGGTTGCTGTCACAACCGATGTAATCTGCACCATGATAATGCACAGATTTGAGTTTTATTTGTGAGTTTTACAAAAACTGGTTGAATGTAGGAAATGCATCATCCCTCATGGATTTCCCCCAGAATAAAGAACATTAGGACTGACCTGTGAGCAACTACATGTATGCAATACAAATTGAGGAGAATACATGTATAAAGTGTACATTCATATCACATGCACACATACAATTTGTAACATTATACTACATGTGCCTGCACATAAAAAAAGAAGATCTTAACACTGTTAGTTTGTTTTTGTTTTTGTTTTATTTTATTTTATTTTATTTTTTTGCTAGCATTTCATTCAACATAAATTAAAGCATTTGGAGGTGTCTTCATTTTCATCTGATATACATACTGTATACGCCATATATTTCACGGGTCTAAATTCTTCACGAATCGGGAATTCCCGACGATTTTGTGTGTGGTTAAATTCGCGCTCGTGGAGTCCTGTACTGAACGGAGAAATGAACATGCGTATGTCACATTCACATACGCATCAGAGTCAATATTTTCGCATGTCTTTAATTTTGCGCATAAAACCCGACTCACAAAATTTGCGAAAATAAAAACCTAGCGAAATATTCGGCGTATACAGTATGTAAGGTTGACACAAGATGAAGAGCAAAACTAACCTTCACACAGAAGACCAGAAAAGCCTTCTGGGCAGACGCATGTGTAGGATGAGTTAGAACTGACACAAGTTGCTCCATTTTGGCAGGGATCACTGTCACATCCAACATAGTCTGGAAAAAAAAATCAACAACACATCAACATATATAACTATCCATTTGTAAACAGGACATTATGCTTGTATCACCACAGATACACTTATAATGTAAGTTGTGCACACAGTGACTAATTCAGGGATGTCAACCTTGCAGACAGTATTGCTGTATTCTGAGGGCTAAAAAGGCATACCAGGTATTTGGGTAGAAAAACGGTACTTTAACCTTTCCTCCAGTAGACATGAATAGTCATAAAATTTGAAGAAAACAATATTTTCCATGAAACGTTCAGCATTTTTAGACAAAAATGAGCAAACTATTGCAAAGTAAAGTAGCCAACCCCCCATATTCCGCCATGCCATCACCAAAGCCAACATCACCATATATCTCAGTTTATTTGTAAATCAGATTGGGTCAGATTAGGTTAGATTTTGTGATTGATCGCTTTTTTTGTCATCCATTTTTTGTTTTGATTAACTTGATATATAAAGTTATTCCATGATAATGAAACAATGTGTGAATACATGTTCAACACTTATTCTTTTACAAATGTAAAGGAGGTATCAGGCCACATATTAAACCTCACACCCATACATAAAAACTTCAAGCTGATACACTTGTAAATGCATGATGTTTCAGAAAAGATTTGCCAAGTGATATATTTTACAAATGATATATGCACAGTTTGACACAAAATTGTTGATAAAGCTTGATGAAGAGAAAAAAAGGATTTGCATACTGTACCTTCACAGTTCTGTCCAGTGAATCCCATAGGACAGGTACAATTATATGAAGTCCTGAAGTTGGAACAGGTGGCTCCATTCTGACATGGGTTTGGCTCACACAGGTTGATTTCTGCAGAAAATACGCAATATATGTGTGATCAATAAACCTGCAGGAAAATCTGACCTTTGAGAACTGAAGGCTCTCAGTTAGTACATGCCATGACAAGGCAAACAAATACTTCTATAGCACTGTTAATGGGTGTGTGATAAAAGTACTGAACAGACCTTTCCTTACAGTACAGCGCCAACTACAAGTGTGCAATTACTGTACATTGTGTTATTTGTCATAGGAACCTAAAACGTGTTCTCCTGTACTGAGATTCACATCGAATAAATCTAGTAGACAACAAGATTAATGTTAAAAGAAGAGATCAATAGGATTGAAGTATCAAACAGAATACCCAGCACGAAAAAGAAAGTATCTTTTAGACAGTTTTCCCCATTCTGCATTATGTATGTCTCACAAGTAACACCTGACAGGGATTTGTAAGTCTTCATACCCTACTGAACACGTATCATTGGTCACTATACTACAGATGACCAACCTTCTTCACACAGTAGTCCCTGGAATCCCGGTGGACACACACAGGTGTACGAGTCATTGCCTTGCTGGCAAGTGGCTCCGTTCTGGCATGGGTCACTGTCACAGCCTGAGTAGACTGCTCAAAAAAGAAAATAAGTCCATATAGATAAGATAAAAAGTCTGCATTATCTACCGTACAATAAATAAGAGATGAGGGCTTCAGAAAATTAAGAGCTTATTACTTATACACATTCATAATTATAGTTTGTAGTCACAAGTTCTAGCTGAGGCTTATCATGTTGTATCTCTCCTGATATGTTGAGACAGTCTTTACAATCTTCTACAATTTAGAGAGAGACATGACTTCCAGTGATGCAGTTACATTATACATAATTACATGTATCTTATTACACCCAGAGGCTAGGTGGGACCAATACAAATGCCATACCTTCACAGTTCATCCCGGTATACCCCTCCGGGCAGTCACAGGTGTATGATGTCTGGAAGTTGTTACAAGTTGCTCCATTCTGACATGGGTCTGGGTCACACAAGTTGATCGCTGTGGTGGGAAGATTTAATAGATAGTATCATATATTTGTTTTCTTTTGAATAACTACACACCAAACTTGGAAGGTTATAGAATAAGTTTGCTTTGAAAACACTGCCTAGCCCAAATATAACATTTTCTCTATCTTAAGTTTGTAAAGGAATAATACAAATTGTGAAGATTTTATCATCTCTATGGGATACTCACTCAAAGGGTCTGAGTTGAGAGAAACATCATCAATAAAGGACAAACAGTATACAGGTGGATGATTATCCTGATGATTGATTCAGAATATACATCATGTACTTTGGCATCAAATATCAGACAAAGTCGTTACCCCAACATTTACCAAATCATGTTTAATCTTCCAGCTGGCTTGCACAAGAGCAGCCTATACTGAGAGCCTCCTACATGAATGTTATGTTTTGCAATGTAAACTTTTTTCTTACAGTTACAAAGAAAAAAGCATTGTGCTTGTAAATAAGACCTGTACTTACAACTAGAGAGAAACATGTAGAGGATACTTAAGGGAAAGCTTTGGAAACAGAAACTCATTCTCACCTATTTCACACATTGAGCCAGTGAAGCCAGGTGGACAGGCACACATGTAGGTATTGTTGAACTGAGCACATGTTGCTCCATTCTGGCAGGGGTTGCTTACACAGCCAATGTAATCTTATGTGGGAAAAGAAAAAGAAGGGTTACTGTCAAAACAAAGAGTTTACGTCCCTCAAACTCATGTGCCACAGCAGCTGCAAGCACATCACAATTACTTAAAAATCTCATGGCCAGAACAGAATCACTCTGCCATGTTCTAGCATGATTGCATACTAAGTATAAGACTGTGCCTCGAAAAATTTTACAACACGTCTTGGTAAAAATTGTTGCCATTTGAACCATCACAAACACACTTCACACTGATAAGATATCATCCTAATAAAGAACATGGCATTTAAAACAAATTCTACAGTTTGGCATGAAAATCTATAAAAGAAGGGATGAGGAAAACACTTAAAAAAATCATCTGTAAAATCTACATATATGCCACATAGTGGTAATACAAACCTAATGTGCCATCTATTCCAAAGATGAAAAACATGCATTTTTGATCACTGATGAATTGACTGACAACCTCGTTCAATGCAAATATCAAATTCGTCTCAAATTTGGGAACTCTGCAGTGTGTAGTCTCAGAAAACAACTGTCTCTCAAACTACACATATTATACTTGGATACTTGTTATAATTAGATGCATACAGGAAAATCCTAAAATAAAGAGTTCACTTACACTGTACAATGAGGCAATCCTTTTAATGAGGTGAATTTTGCAGCTCCAATTTTCCATAACTGTACTTAGTTGTCTCTTTTTAAGCATGTTTACAACAAGGTACAAAGAATTTGTACACGTTGTACTAGTCATGACAAGGTAAAATTGTTAGTTCAGGTGACCTCGTTATATCATTATAATGAAGGTTTCCCTGTAGTTTTTTTTTTTTAATAGTAATTAGACATCTAATGTAGAAATAATTACCCTGGCAGTTGACTCCACTGAAGCCAGGCAAGCAGTCACATGTGTATGAGATCCTGAAGTTTGTACACACAGCCATATTCTGACATGGGTCCGGGTCACACAGGTTGACCTCTGCAAATATAAACAGTGTACAGACATGATATCAAGTGGGATCTTCCTTTATGACATGATAAATGAATATCTGCAGTGTGTTTCACAGCAAGAGGGATTTTTTTTTTTTTCATTCAGCCAGAGCTAGATGAAGCTGCGACTGGCCAAATGGACTCAAAGACATTTACAAATTTTAATGGTCTACTGTAAAGTGGAAATTTACGCAGTGTTGAAAATGTGCACATTTTGCCCAACCATTAACTATTTCAAAAATAAACTGCAAATATTTTTGCTTGCCATATGTTCCTGCGCGTGATGTCTCGATTACGCAGAATTAAAAAACACACAAAATTCTTCTTACCCGGCCAAGCGTGAAAAATTGGTCGTGCGAAAATATCCACTTTTACAGAGTCAGGTCAAAATGTGACACGTGTTTTGCTGGTGTCATTGTGATTACACACACAAGAATAGTGAATCCTAATTTGCAAATCAAATGACTTGTTTCTACCCATTTGCCAAGATGCAAAGCAAAGACAATATGATGATGTCTTTGATCCAAAGTACCTAAACTGACAGTTCCTTCTTTTTTAGCTTTCAATCTGCAGTAAATTGCAATCTTCACTACAGAGATTACTTTTGTTTTGTTCTCATTTTGTTTTTGTTTTTTCACAGTTCAGCTTACTTACGCTTGGCATTCTGCTTTATCTAGACTACTTTATCAGTTGAGGGCAAGTCTTGAGTATACACGTACTTGACCAAGTGTCTATGGAAAATGCGTGTTGTAGCAAAATCAAACTGTCCTCAACGGCATTAAAAAAAAAAGAATTTCACAATGATTAAACATAAAAGACGTGGGAGAAACATGATATTCTATATGCAGAGGGATTTTTGTTAAAACAACCAACCTTCTTCACAGTTGGGACCTCTGTAGCCAGGTGCACACTGACAGATGTAGAAGTCCAAAGCTTGGAGACAGGTGCCGCCATTCTGACATGGGTCACTGTCACAGCCTGCATACACTGGTGATGAGAATTGATGGGAATACGACTGAATTAAACCATTGTGGATACAGCATTTACTTAACTCAAGCTTGATTGCTTAGAATAAATCTTGAGACAATGGTGGTTGCAGCATGTCTATGTGCAAAACCACCGTATAGCTGCCAATCTTTGTTGCAAGTCCAAGAATCAAAATTTGCATACAGAGACATGTGCATACATTATGGGAATGCTCGTAGCCAGTAAAAAAGTATTGTGCAAAGGAGTTATTGGAATTTGAACGTTATCATTTCACAACGAAGAGTATTAATACAATGTAGATTTACATTTCCTTTGTAAAGACAATTTTCAGTGGACTCATTCTTCTGGCTTTCGAACATACGATGTTTTTAAAAAGCCTTTCCTGTGTAATTCATGGTAGATGAAATAATACTGACATTCATTGCAAATGTACTGTAGTTCAGCATCCTTTACTGCACCACAATGAGATTTATGTTACCTTCACAGTTGGTTCCAGTGTATCCTTCTGGGCACGAACAGTTGTATGATGTCCTGAAGTTGTTACAGGTTGCTCCATTCTGGCAGGGGTCTGAATCGCACAGGTCAATCTCTGCAGTAGACACGGTCCATGTCAAGTAAAGGATGAAAAATATCAGCTATGACTATTGAACATTCTTGAAAAGAAGGCAAACACATATCCAATAGAAATCTAATGAAGATATGGAATTACTAGGCTCTCCCTAACAAATTTGTTCTGCATTCTTTAATATCTTGTGGTGTGAATGTGCTTGATGATGATAAAAACTTCACAAAACCTGGAGTCTTACACTTGTTTAAAAAATTGGGTTCTCTTTAGTTGAATGTGAATATGTTTCTACTGTAAAAGTGTAATTTTTCCTGGTGTTGAAATTTTCACGCATTTCGCGCAACTAGAAACTAGCGCAAAAATAAGAGCATGCAAATGTTTTTGCTTGCCATACGTTCCAGTAGTTGACGTCTTGATTCCGGGGAATTAAAAATTACATGCGAAACTCTTACCATGCAAATATTGGTCGCGAAAAAGTATCCACTTTTACAGTCTTATTTTTGTGATGCTATAGGAAGCAGACAGAATAATGCACTCACCGTTCTCACAAAGCTCTCCTTCATAGCCTGCGGGGCACAAACAGGTGAATGTGTTGTCACTGTTCTGTGAGCAAGTGGCACCATTTTGACACGGGTCACTTGCACAGCCGATGTACACTGAAAGAAACAAGAAGGTATGTTTGTATTGTGTCAGCTTTTTTTTTTTTCAGGCATGTTCAGTTGGTTCAAAGTGAGCAAGAGGGCACAATGTATTTCATTCAAAAGGTTAAAGATTTCAGAAGTTTCACAGGAACCACATCTGTTAATAGACAAAAAGAACAAAATCATAGAGAGGCATGTACTTGTATATCTTTACGAGAATACATTTCCAAATCTGTTGCCAATAATATAATATACTTCTGTATGAAAAATATATGTATCATATTTACCTCAGTATGACTGTACGGTGTACAATGTATATGCATAGTGTTCTGTATTGACATACAGCAAACATACATTCACTTGAAATAAAATGAAGTTTGGAAGTAAAAAATCTAAACAAAACCAGAACTGTCTAGAAACCATCAAAAATGAAAAAGAAAATTGGCTTCAACATGATATTAAAAAATGACTTTCATTATGTATTGCAGATGCACACATCCTGCACATATTTTAAGGACGCAGCTTACTTTCACAATTTGTCCCAGTAAAGGCTGGTGGGCAGGTGCAGTTGTATGAGGTCTGGAAGTTGGTGCAAGTGGCTCCATTAAGGCAGGGGTCAGGGTCACACAGGTTGATTTCTGGTCGGTAAAACAAACCCACATATTAACATAGTTCAAGGGGGTGTTTCATCAACGCTTGTCAGCGCCGACAACTGTTGCTGCTGACCAATTTCAGCAAAATCCTTGGTTTTGATTGGCTGAGATGCTCTGGTCACTGACTGTTACTATGGTGATTCAAGTTGTCAGCGCTGACAAACGTTGATGAAACACCCCCCAGAAGTTTCCCTGCTTCACAAGAGTAATGTACAATTATCTGTCCTTATTCACTGACCACAATAATTGAAATATTTCAGAATGAAAATTGTCTTTAGACAAGTACAAATTGTAGGCGTAGATTGATTAACTAATAAAAGTATACGTACAATTGTATGCATGATAATTGTAACAGGGATTATCAGATTTTTTAGCACTTCTGCTAAAAAGTGAAGTCTCATATGTCACATTTTGATAGAAACACTATACTGCAAAAATTCTTCTTTTTTTTTGAGGGGGGGGGGGGGGCAATGAAGTGTTTGAAAATATCAAAATTTCTTTTCAACAATTGCGGGAATTAGGTTTATATCCCTGTCCTAATGATTTGTACACATAGTTACATTGTTAAAAAAAGTGAAAAGAGCTGACCTTTCCCAAGGAGCAAAAACATGCATTGAATCAATTTAATGCCATGGTGAGTTTCATGTCAATGCAAATATAGGAATTTAATGATAACATCTCAGCCTTACCCAGCTCACAACTGTCTCCCTCATACCCAGGCGCACACAGGCAGGAGTAGGAATCAGTGCTCTCTTGGCAAGTGGCTCCATTTTGACAAGGGTTACTGTCACAACCAGAATATTCTATGAGAGGTACACAAGTGGTTAGAGAAATTATAAAGAAGGATGCATGCATCACTGGAAAAGGAAGTTATGAAACACTGTGATGATAAAAGGACTTTGATGTAGAGATAAAGTAGTTAAAGAACACTATGAGAACAAAATGTCTTTGATGTGGAAGAAAAATATTCTTCTTTTTCAAGATGGCATGATACCAAATCTGTTCATTTCTACACATACACTGTAGAAGGGGCCCTTCACCACTTGAATTTCATGACAACCTCCAATTTTTACAATTAAGTGTCTCTGTAGAAAAATGCAGGAGAAGAATATTGTTGAAGATGGTACATCAGTATCTGTCCAGCACGGCTTGGTTCATGAACATTTCGTTTGTTTTCTCTCTTTTTTTTTTTTACAAAATCTCTAGAAGTACTGCCCTTTTCATAGAGCCTCTTTTCTGTCTTTATCATAACATAAAACATATGGATGAATTGCACAGTTGCACCTCTGCTATTAAAGAGTGAAGATGAATATGTGGATATTTGTAAACATATGTGACCCGCTACAACAAAATGGTCCTAAAGTTGTGCACGGTCGAAGCCGTGAAAATCGAGTTTGAAGTCAGAGCATCAAAATTGGTCAAAACTTACGATTTTCTGATTTTGACATATCATTAGAGTCTGACATGTCTTCTATCATCTGTCGAAATTTTGAAGCAAAATGATGAAAGGAAAGACCAAAAAATAGCGTTTTTCTGGGCCATGTTTTTTGGCGTTTCAACGAAGCAGAAACTGGTTCGAACATTTGGATTGAGCGCCACACAAAGGCTCCGCCCCTAACAACGACCAGCATGATCTCATTGGTCAGTTTGCCGCTTGCCACTAACCGAAGCGTGAAGCTCGCACACTGCCCAGTCGACTAGTGCGTGCTGGCGGGGTGCGCTATGCCCAGCCGGCCCAGCCGCTTCTCCTGGCATCCTGGTCACTGATTGGTCGGTGAGGAGACCGCCGACGCTGTGTTTGAATGAGCATTTCGGGGGTTGCTAGGGCTTACCTTCTATTGTCCGGAGGTGAATACTGACTGCGTGTCCCGTGATCGTGATTGCGTCGCAAGGAGAACTTTTAGGGCGCTTTTCTCGAAACTGTGATTTCCCAGACGTCTTGACATGCTCTCATTTAAACATCGATATCTCCGCAGTCGATTATTTTTATAAGATGTGTTATATATCAATTTAAAGCAGAAAGATTAGGGAATTGTGTCATGGAATTTTCAAATAATCGACCCCGCCCGACTTTAGGATCATTTTGTTGTAGCGGGTCACATATCGACTAACCTTCACAATTTGTCCCAGTGTATCCAATTGGGCAGCGACACTCATAGGATGTCCTAAAGTTTGTGCAATTTGCCCCATTCTGGCAGGGGTCAGGGTCACACAGGTTCACCTCTGCTCATGAAGTAGACATATAAACACATTTATTGAAATTTCTTTCAATACTCAACATTCAGCTTCAATTAGCACTTATTGGGAAACTGTGACAAATTAGAAGATTAATCCCACTTGTTTCCCAGAGCTCAACATTAGTGGTGGTCCGGTTGCCGCAGGCTACTAAAAACTGATGGCGGGTCACTAAATTTCAAAAGAGGTTATCTGTTGAAGGTCTGATTGGGCAACTGAGTTTCAATATGGATTGTTATGCCTATGCCTCCTTTATTTCGGGCTACATGTACCAAAATTTAGCATTTAATGATATCAGTGTCCTGGACAGGTCATCGGAGAGAAAAGGCAGTGTTGAGCTCTATTCAAAGTTATCAGTAGTAGTTATCAGGAGTTTTGATAAAAGGGTTAACACTTCTGTGACTGACTAATGCTTCTTGATGAGCATTTCTTCAATTTACCTATTTCAAAATTGATGAGTGTCAAAATGTCTATGCCAAGGATGAGATTACCTGAAGCACCTAAAAAGGCTTGAACAGATGTAAAGATCATATCGGATCGCTCATGGGGGAATTTTACACACATTAAGGAGTATAACATTAAGCAAAATCATTTCTTACCATTCTCACAATTTGTGCCAAAGTAACCTGGTGGGCAGCTGCAGTTGTAGGTGCTGAGGATGTTGGTACAGTTTGCTCCATTCTGGCAAGGATCGCTTCCACAGGCATTGAATTCTATTAAACATTACATAAGAAAAAGAAAACATTCCAAAACATTTTTGACAAGACTGTAGGACAATTTGTGACACGTCAGATAAACAGTGGGGAGAAATGTCCAATCGTAACACATCTATAACACTGTCATATTTACATAAGGAATTTGAATGTACAGCTTCATTAGCATCATGATTCCCAATTATCTAAGGAGTTATGTCAACTACACAAAACAATAAAATATAAGATATGAATGGCAAGAAATCACACAATTCACATGCATTTTATTCCTTTTCAGGACCGTATCAGTCTCTGCTTTTCTGGGAAACTGAATAACAAAAGCTTCTCTAGAAGATGGAACAATCAGATTTTGATTTGATGCCTGCTCAATCTGTATACCATGGATGATGATCTAGCAACACATTAAAGTAATGACATTTGAAAGTATACCACTTTTAGTAATTGTTCTTTGACTCACCCTCTGTGCAGTTGACCCCTTTCCATCCCGGAGCACACACACAACTGTAGTCTCCAAGATCATTGATGCAGGTTGCTCCATTAGCACACGGGTTGGGATCACAGCCATCAAGTTCTACAGACGAGTGAGAGTAAAGAGCAAATATCAACCATGTCAGTCATACATGTAACTGGGCTGTCACTTGAAATCAAGAGTGTGTGTCATCTATCAAAAATGAACTTTGACAATGACAAAGTTGGTGTAATTACAATTGTACTACGTGTATATGGAATAAAGCACCCATTATGCACTGTGAATGCAGTTTAACATAATATACAACATAATACTGATTCAATGTCTAATCTAATCCAATTCTGACACAATTATGTCTCAAGTTGATCATTACTTGGTTAATGGTGATTTAGCAGTTCAATAATATAAACAATTTATGCTAATGTTCAATGTCATGAAAAACACGCTTTATATGTTCATGAATTAGTGAGTTTATTTGTTTTTGGCTTGACTTTATGTGCTTATTCTCAAGAAAGGTGCCCAAAATGAAATCACAGGCTAAAGATTACAAGCTTTGCACTTTTTGAATATTTAGGCGATGCTGTGTGTTTACGACAGGCCTTACCTATCTCACAGAAGGTGCCAATAAAACCCCTTGGACAGGTACAGGTGTAGGTGTCGTTTCCTTCATTACATGTGGCTCCATTCAGGCAGGGGTTGCTGTCACACCCAGAGTACACTACAACAACCAGAACAGCAGAAAAGACATAAGACATATTAGTGACATTTTATAGTGATGTTGCATTTATTTTTGTCTGCACTCAGGATACCAATATGAGGTGTACAAGACAAACTAATTTATTTGCACAAGTGACATTTTACTTTGTTTGCTTCTGTGCAGGTTGCCTACACATAGTATGATTAAAGATACAGTACCTTCACAGTTTGTTCCTGAATATCCTTCTGGACACGTGCAGTTGTAGGAAGTCCTAAAGTTCATGCAGGTTGCTCCATTCTGACATGGATCAGGGTCACAAAGGTTGACATCTGTGTGTTGATGCAACATGTAAGTGAAATGAAATTATTGATAGTATGCATTTAATCCCTCACAGAAGTTACACATAACAAATGTTCACATACACTGTACAATGTACGTGCTTTATTCAATGAAAAAACTCAGTAGTTTCTTTTCAATATATTTTTATATTCTCTTTTATTCAATTGATATTTCCAGATGTGATTAATGGCATCAAAACTGGAGTTACCAGTATAAACACCTGTAAAAAATAAAAATGAGTGGCACTGACCTGTGCACAGTATACTGATCAAATAACAAATTGTAACTCCTGTATCTACATGTACATGTATATGAATTGAAAATGATATGTGCACAGGCATTGTGAAAAATGACAATATAGTGCTAACTGAAATGTCTCTATATTCTATACTGTAGACATGGCTCGACACTAACTTTTTTGTTTGGTGGCCCGATGGGGCCACAAAAATCCTAAATTTCAAATTTTTGGTGGCCCGAGAGAAAAATTTGGTGTCCCCCCCCCCCAAACAATAAAAAACATTAAATGTCCTTTTTTTTCATGAGTCAAATATTTAAGTTTATGATTGTAAGAATTAGAAGTTGGACATATCTACTCATAAATAAACTTCAACAAACTTGCAACACTCACTCTCAGGCACTCATTCAGTCCTTTTCATCCATCCTTTAAACAAATTCAACTGCAAATTTCCGGCGCAAAAAGTTACGAATTTATTGACATACTTTTTAAAAAATTTTGGTGGCCCGAGGCGGGCCACCAAATTTGCCCTTTTTTGAAATTTGGTGGCCCGACTTTCATTTTTTGGTGGCCCCGGGCCACCGGGCCACCGTTAGTGTCGAGCCCTGCTGTAGATGACCCTAGCTAGTGTCTGTATCCACTTATCCTCCCCAGATTTTTTTCCAAACCGTTGATGTAAAGATAAACTAAATTTGTAAGTGCATCATCAAAAGCTTCTAGTATACAAGTAATCCTAACAGTTGAAGGAGAGGAAAAAAAATGAGAAGTTAGATTGGCCATGAATTTTTACTAGGAATTATACCATTTGCAAATCTTGACAGAGTTATACTACTTAACAACATGAATAACAAAGCAAGGTGCGGGAGACTCAGACACATACCATTTTGACACATGTTGCCCTGATAACCAGGGGGGCACATACAGACATAGGTGTCATTGGCCAGCTGAACACAGGTGGCTCCATTCAGACAGGGGTCACTACTGCAGGCTGTGTAGTCTGAATGGAAGAGATCAGAGAGATACAGTGTAGAAAGAATTGAGTTTTTACTCAGAGTTAGCTTCCTGCAACATGAAGCTACATTACAAACAGTTGTGCACAGTTGATCAGACTGGCAGAATGGGAGGGTACATGTATTTTTTGCTCTTTGTGGATACATTGTATACATGGAAAAGTTAGGCTTGATCATTAACCCGTTGAGGACGTGCTGATATTGCTACAGCATGCATTTCCCATAGACACTTGCTGGAGTATACTTGGGAAACGTCCTCAACGGGCTAATGAAAAGCAGGGATGTTGTGGTCCATGTCTTTATAAATGCCATTTGTGAGTGAAATTCTGAATGTCACATGCTATGCCAAATCAGGGCAAGATGTGCTATAAATACTTGGGACCTAGAAAGGGGGTACACAAGAACAGGGTTAATTAGAATGAATGCAAAGATACACTGTACATTCTGTATTGCAGAAGTTATTACAAACATTGATGTATTTGCTAAAGTACACTGCAATTGGTTTTCTGCAAAAATGACCTGATCTTCAGAAGACTTCCTTCTTGTACACGATGTACATACAAAATATTGTACATGTAAAAGTGATTTTCTAATATTTAAAAACCCCTGAATCTAAAGTGATACAGTGTGTAAAAAATATAAAAACAAAACAAACACACATATTCCTGTTTCGACAATAAGCTGTCAAGGAAAGACGGAAGGTACATGCATTCCCTTACTCTGACAGAGCAGGCCACTGAAGCCTGGAGCACACACACACGTGTAGGAGTCGTTCAGCTGCATACATGTTGCACCGTTTTGGCATGGATCGCTGCTGCACCCATCATAGGCTGGTAATGAAGATAGGAAGAGAAGGCAAGCTTGAGTGTGCACAGTCTTTTCACACAAACTATAATATCTCATTGGTCACTACATTGTATAGCATCACAGCAATTAACCTCTACATTAATGTAAAGTAGAGATCATCCAGTTGAAACGATAAGATCAAGTGTATATTCTCAATCATAGAAGTCACACCTACTCTTATGAAAATTAAACTTTTTTTTTTTCATGATCAAAATGGCAGCTTGTAGTCTTTATCATGTTGATATAAAACTAAGATTTCATTTATCATTACTATGACTTGTCCACTGGATATTACACATAACAAAGCGTTGCTTCTTATATACATAGATATGAGGTAATCTTACTTTCACAGTTGGTTCCAGTGTATCCTTCAGGGCAAGAACAGTTGTATGACGTCCTGAAGTTTATACAAGTGGCTCCATTCTGACACGGGTCTGGATCGCACAGGTCGATTTCTGCTCAAAAGATATGAAAGCTTGCATTGTATATGTGTACATGCATGTTTCTCATAAGACACAAAAATTATGCAGGACAGTTGTTTGAAGACTGGATGTGACTTGTATGGGGATTGCACATTGCAATTAAAAAGCTACAATTCCAGGAACATCTTAAAAGTGAGATATCAATCTAAATTTTTCCAAATACAAACTGTCATTTTGTCCTCATAATGAGGTCATACAGTATGTCATTCCCATCATCAATCATTTTGAGCTAACCTTTGTTTGTTGCTATGCCTGGTAAA
The DNA here is from genome assembly GCF_040938485.1 of Diadema antillarum. NCBI lineage: Eukaryota > Metazoa > Echinodermata > Echinoidea > Diadematoida > Diadematidae > Diadema > Diadema antillarum. The sequence continues at coordinate 1,554,490 of NW_027271172.1, forward strand.
AAATACACAAAATTGGGTATAGTTATAATTTTAGCTACAAAAACATGTCAATATCAATACATGAACACTACATGTATAGTGTTTGAGAGAACTGAAATGGCCCTCTTAACAAGCCATTTGTTGAGACTTTCCTCTTGGCAGTACAATACTTCATGGTTGACAGCTTTGAAAATGCAATAAACATTTCTGTGCAACATTGTAACACAAAGTGCAATGGAACAAGACTCAGGAACGTAAACACATTTGTGCATATGGTATGCCTGAAGGATGCAACACAACACTGCAAATTAGATATTACGTGTACATTGTACATCACAATAATTTGCCTGGAATGCTCTTGAATAGGGTGCAGTGTAAAGCACTTATCAAAATGGAGTGTGGTCCAGCATAATTGGGAGTTTTTTGTTTATCTTAAACAATGTGACAAAGAAGTACAGCAAACTTTACAATGCAGGGCACAAATCAACTATTTCAGACAGCGTACCTTCTTCACATTCAACACCCTGGTAGCCTGGAGCACAGACACATGTGTAGTTGTCTGCATTCTGTTGACAAGTTGCTCCGTTTTGGCAGGGGTTGCTGCCACACCCGTCATAAACTGAAGAAAGGAACCAGAACTGACACGTTTCATTTTGATTGCCACAATAAAAGGCAGAAAATTGTTTGCCGATATCCATTACTTACACATATGTATGAGCAAATGTCATTTACAATTGTACGCTGTATCTTAATTTAATATTTTTCTGTATTAATGCACTTTGAAACGTTAGTAATAAGCACTACAACATGTGTTATTTGTTGTTGTTGTTATACATGTAGCTCTTGTCAAACACATGACATATAATTTATGCCCCTCCACTGTCTTATGTATTAAAATTCTTTACGCGTATCATTTGCATTGACTACACTGTATGTACCGTGGTAGATGCTGAGATTAAGTTATTGTATTTTCCATTCTGTCATGCATACACGTGTACACATAATCATGCACAGTGACAGAAGCAGTTTCAAAGTTTAAGTGACAACTTTCAGCTGTTGTGGAATAACAGTTCTTGTGGGAGTAAAGAGCTTCCTCCATGTAATACAAATTATAATATCATGTTGTGATTACAAACCTTCACAGTCTTGCCCTGTGTACCCCACAGGACAGGTACAATTATATGAAGTCCTGAAGTTGGTACAGGTGGCTCCATTTTGACAAGGATCTGGATCACACAGGTTGATTTCTAAGGGAAAAGTTGTAAAAGTATTTCTAGAGTTAAGCATCTAATGCTGCTCATCAAATGTTCATATATCTTATTCTATGAGATGCCATTGCACATTTAAACAAAAATAACAGAAACCAATTTGTGATACAATTACTCGATTCAAATTTCAGGTATGTACTTTGTGCAGGTTGAATCCAACACACAGAGGACGTTTGGAAATACATGTATACAATGTATAAGCATAATAAGTCTTTCTTCTTTTAATGTAGAACTTTGAAAAGTACACAGTGTATTAAAACATATTTGATAGTCTATTTGACAGTCTTGAAAGTAACCGATAACCTGACTGGCCATCAGGTGTGTAATTTTCACTATGCTTTGTATGCTGGATACAGACAGACAAACAGACAAATAGATAAAAGATGTACCTGTTTCACACATCTGACCAGTGTATCCTGCTGGACACGCACAGACATACGTGTTGTTGACTTGCGCGCATGTTGCTCCATTCAGGCAAGGATTACTCACACAACCGATGTAGTCTGTTCAAAACACAAAAGCATCAACCATGTCATGAGGTAGACTAGAATTTATACGGTGAAGATGCACAAGTATTGCATGCTACAACAAATAAAAGCAATGGTAAAGGTGTATATGCAGGTAGTCGCTGGAGCGACAAGACCTTTATCAGAAATTTTGGTGAAAATGAACTTTTTGGATTAATGGTTAGACAAATCAGTTAAGTGATGTCCTGTCCAAATCCTAGCTGTCTTACCCCCAAAATGAAGCCACCGTGGCATGTCAAAGGAAAGTCTATCCCATTTGATGTAGTGCTTTGGCTGTCATGTTTTTTGCTCTCCTGAACATTGGACATTTTGTAGATACTGTACGAAGTCTTGTCACCCCAGCGACAAATGGCCATCATTATCTACAATGTATGTCTGCAAACAGTCAACAGTGACTGATACAGGTGTAAGTTCAAATACTTTACGCTTCATGTGTGACGGTCATCTCTGCTGTTTGTTTTTTTTTTCTTTAAGATTGAGTATTGCATAGCGGTTCTATTGAATATGAAAGGCTGAACTGTAGCTCTACATATAGAATACTTAATGAAACACATGTTGTTAACTTCCATGCTTTAACTATCTTAGAAATAGGAAATGAGGTGGATTATTTTCCATAGAATTTCAATAGAGCATTCACCAAGGGATATGTTAAACTGATTTCCTATCATAAAAATGTACTGAGCAAATAATGAGTGGATATTGTCATTAACAGACAAACAATACCTTGACAATTGACTCCGCTGAAGCCAGGCAAGCAATCACATGTGTATGAGATCCTGAAGTTTGTACACACAGCCATGTTCTGGCATGGGTCTGGGTCACACAGGTTGACCTCTGAAAACAAAAGACATATCAGATTTATGAAATTCTTTCATCGAGATATCTCGGCAGAAGAATTTCATGATAATTAAGCAGTACCTGCTGCATGCTACAAGTATTAGAACCAGTACTTGCTGTCGAGGTCTAGTGGAGATGACAGCTGTTCAGAGATCAGGAGGTCACAGGTTCGAATCCTGCTCGAGTATGTACGCCCATGATTTCTTTTATCATGGCTACTACAAAAAACACTGATCAATTCAGTGCTAATTTCCGTCAATGTAGGGCACTTTGTCACTCAGATGCAGTTTGGATGAGATATAGCATGTTTGGTTCAGAAAGTCATATTTCTTTTTTGAAAAGAAAGTGTTTTGGGTGCATATGAAAATGCAATATTTGTCACAATGTAAATATGTATGTACATATATCAAATATTTCTATTCGATGAGCAATAATGTATCCTTGAGTATATTTGGTGTCTCTTGGAAAGGATGTGACTGCATCCATGCTCTTAAAACTTATCTATTATGTAAAGATATGTTAGTCTGTTCTCAACTTGGAGACAATGTGTTGAAATTATAAAATTATGTTGCACCTGCAACAGAATCTGCTGAAGAATCGTTACATACCCAGTTCACAGTTGTCTCCGGTATAGCCTGGTGCACACTGACAGATGTAGAAGTCTAAAGCTTGAATACATGTGCCTCCATTCTGACAGGGGTCACTGTCACAGCCCGCATACACTGCAGTGGGGAAAAAATATATATATTTCAGGATTTCAGATAGATCTTCAGTTTTCTTTCCTGAGGTTATGGGCAAGAATATCAATGTCGAATCTGTGAGGCAAAAACAAGATTTCTTTGTCTTTCTTTTGTGCATACTTACATAATGGGGAACTAGAAGCCCATCATGTTTAGCTGCCAACAATACACATTCAGTAATAGACTGCTTTGCACGATACTGTATACGCCATATATTTCGCAAGTCTAAATTTTCGCCAATTGGAAATTCCTGACGATTTCGCGAGTGGTTAAATTCGCAATCATGGAGTCCTGCAGAGAAGAGTTCATGTGTACGTCACATTCACATTGGGATCAGAGTCAATATTTTCGCGGATCTTTAATTTCGCAAATAGCACTTGACTTGCAAAATTCGCGAAAATAAAAGCTTCGCGAAATATTCGGCGTATACAGTATATTATGTAACCCATAATTACACAAAAAACATAAACTGATATATACGTGTACAAATGGCCCTCAGACTTAATAATTATAGGCAACATTAATCTGCCATTAATGTTCTCTTTATATTAACAATGAATGAAATAATATGAATCGTGAAGACAGCAGTTTGATATTTACAGGGCAAAACAAGTTCATCTTCACACAGTATTTCAGAGTGTTCTACAACGATATCTACAAATGTAGTCTTCAGACATTCCATTACAGACATTCAGTCTATTTAGTGCAATTAACATTTCTGAAGCCATGATTTCATACCTTCACAGTTGGTTCCTGTGTATCCTTCAGGGCACGAGCAGTTGTATGATGTTCTGAAGTTATTACAGGTGGCTCCATTCTGACAGGGGTCTGGATCACACAAGTTGATTTCTGCAATGCGTAATTTCAAAGTAGAACAGGGTTCAGTTGTACATCATTGTTTGCATAACAGAGGGAGGATGAGAATGGGAGAAAGTTTCATAATACCATTAGGTATGAGGAAGAACCTGATTTGGAATAATGTGCAGATTTACCCTTTGAAAGCAGCAAAGAACAAAGTCACACCAAAGTGAAAAACAAGAATCCATTAGACACGAGATATAAAATGTAATAGCAAGTAATCTGCCATGAGAGAATATGAACTACAGCACAGTGTATGATTTCATTTAGCCTTTTGTATAAACTTTGAGTTATCAAGAAAACAAGCATGTAAACATTACTGGTAATATTGCTGCAATGCAGCACATAACGCACTATTTTTGAATGAAGTAATTGCACAAGTTACTCACCGAGTTCACACAGATCTCCTTCAAAGCCAGGTGGGCACTGACAAGTGTAAGTACTATTGTCTTGAACACATGTAGCTCCATTCTGGCATGGGCTGCTGTCACATCCAATGTAGTCTATCATGGGAAAAAGCAATATGAACAGCAAGGAATGAGTTATATTGTGAGAATATCATACATGTATGCCAATACATTTCTATCAGCACACTGTAAATTCAACAGTTTCTGGTCTGTGATGCACTACATTGGTAAGGAAATATCAGCAAATCAATATTAACAGATCAATATTTCTTTTGATTTTATGTATTTTCGATAATGACATTGATAGCGTATTGCTGTATATCATGTCTATATATATATGTTATATGTGTGCTTTGTATATGTATGTATGTATCGATGTATACATGCAAACAAAACAAATTTCCAGAAACGGACAATAAAATTGAATTGAATTGAATCTAAGTTGCAAGATTGCATTACAATATCTATGCCAAAGGTACGACTGACAAGGAGAAAGCATTTGTAATGTAAAACCCAGCTGGTAAACAGTCACATATCTTCTCTGTATTGCCAAAAGCACCAAAACATTCCATTAACTATAAAACCAATTCACACCTACTAAAACACTAAGACTAAAATCACAAAATACAAGTACGCAATATAATGTAATGGGGAGACATGATGATAATAGTTATGATTGTTTTGTAGCAGCTTTTCCACTGGATAGGAAGTGCTTCAGATGTCATCCCTGGGTCAGCAGTTATGTCAAACTATGTACAAATTACCAGACAGTGCAAGTCAAATGGTATACAACATATTTTAACTGTCGAAACAAGTAGGTAGGCATTGTACCGGTATACAAAATCATGACTTTCAAGATGATGGTTGTACCTATAGTGTAATTCCTCTGTCTCATTTGATTGTTGTCTTTTTATATCAAACTCATACCTTCACAGTTGGTGCCTGCAAAACCTGGAGGGCAGGTACAGTTGTAGAATGTCTGAGAGTTTGTGCAGGTGGCTCCATTCTGACAGGGGTCAGGATCACACAGGTCTGTGGCTGTGGGGGGATTGGAAAAAATGTGCCATAATTCAGTTAAGCACACTTCATGGGTGAGTTGAGAATACATCATTATTCTATGTCTGGTCCTTGCGTGAGCAAAACAAGTACTCAATTCAGCAAAGTTTAACGTGAACAGTTTACTACTATAGAAGAAAAGATGTTTACACATCATAAACAAGAAAACGGTCAAAAGAATTGGGTATTATCAGGTAGATGCGAAAATTAAAACAGACAATGAAAGACAGATTCTTGAGTGTATGGACCTGTCACCATGACACCAATTCAAAGCCATCATAAAATCAGACTCTACATTGCAAGCTTGATAACCACCCTGTGCAAATCATTCTCTACAGCTGCTGTCACACCACGCAAAACTATCCAGTTTACTTCCTGATAACTTTCAGAAGTTATTGGGATGTCAATATTACATTGATGTAGGGCAACTTGTTAATCAGTTGCAACTTCCAGAAGTTTAAGCACGTGGTCACGCGACAGACAAAACTAAGCAAAGTTTGAGCGATGCAAAAATAATCATAGTTTGGGTCCACATGGACCATACTGACAAAAACTGCAGGTCCTCCTTGAGTATCAAAAATGCAAATGCGCAACAGCTTGCAAAACAATGCACGATGTGCATCACCAACTTGAAATGGATCTAATCACATTACAAACTTCTCAAAGTTTCAGCCATGCACAGTTTTGCTAGAAGTGAGAAACTCCCAAAATGCATGAGGAAGTTTTGTGGGAACTTTTGCTGGTAACCAGTCTCTAGTCAATCTGCCCATATTACACAAAGCTAAGTAATGAGTGGTGAAACTATGTGTAATTTTGTGTACTGTGAAAGCAGCTATTGTCAAAAATTTGCACAGGAAGGCAGCACAATGATGTATGATGATGTATAAGTCATTGTCTGGCTGAGAATGATAAAAGGCCACTGGGAACAGTGACAATAATCAAATAATGGTCAAATTGAATACATCAGGTGAGATGAAAGTAACTTTGAGTTAGTAGTCAGTGACATGTGCACCTATTGATAAACCTCAGTTGTTGATGCAGAGTGTTATCATAAATAGATGTGATATATACAAAAGGAATGAAACAAAATATGCAAGAGCAAGGATTGCATCTTGGATTACCTGCACAAGAGAGAACAAAAGAACACTGCATTAGACATAACAATACTTAACAAACACATACAGTGTAATGACAGTTACATGCTCCACACAAGTAGTTATTTAGATGGCAAGTATTTCTTTTTTTAATTATCTCCTTTAAGATCTTATCAAGAAACTGTAATGTTACTCTTGCATGCAAAAGATGGAAAGACAAAATCTTTTCTTAAAATGTTAAAACTCTAGGAAATAGACAGACACTCATATAATAATATGCAATATTCTACATGAATGGACATCTGTACATCACATGTTCTGTATGCAAGTACAATCATATTTGCTTCTTGGGTAGAATCATCATAGCAGCATGATTGCAAGGAGAAAACTTTCTATTTAGATGAATAGATTTGTAATCGCTTTGCTTTTAATGGGGTTGACAATGACCACAACATATCAGTCAAACAAATTGTTATGATGGATAATAAAGACTTTTTGGTAAATTCTTCTCCTGTATCTTTTTATCTGTTTCTTCATTCTTTTCAATCAGTTTCATACTGGAGACTTGGAAATGTGATAGCAAGGTACAAGGAAACTGGTATATAAACATGTCAACATGTACCAACAAAGATGCGTACATACATGTACAACATATACGTATTGTGCATGAATAGACACAAACACACATGCATACGTACATACATGATTTAATATACACACAAACATGCATATGTACAGGTTTCTTTAATACATATTCAGTTAATTCAACACAGTCACAAGAAATGAGATTTATTACAAATAAGAACAAACAAACATGTTATGAACAAAAGAACTCATGAAACAGGAGCCCTGATAAAACATATCCAAAGTTTACGTATTATCATCGAGATCATGAAGGTGCTGCTGTCCATAAGAATTGCATCAGAGCTCCCATTTAAAAAGGAAGGAAGGTCCTGTAAACCTACCTATCTCACAGTTCTCCCCTTCCCAGCCTGGGGCACACACACACTGGTATCCATTGATAAGCTCTGTGCATGTTCCTCCATTCTGACAGGGGTCGCTGGCACACTCAAGGATTTCTAGAGGGGAGTAAAGAAAAAGAAGGAAACTGATGTAACTCTCCTTTTAGATATTCCACCATAACTCTGTTAACCAGTTGAGGACCAATCCAGAGTATATTCGGGCAAGTGTCTGTGGGAAGTGTATGTTGTAGCAAAATCAGCCCATCCTCAATGGGTTAACAGCAACTGTAGACCTGTTCCTCCATGGTGACACAGTGTATTGGTCCTAAAGTCTTGAATGTTTCTTGTAAAAGTGAGAGGCAAGACTTAAAAGTCAACTTCTGGTCACTGGGATATTGCAGTTTATTATGTTACATTCGGGAATATTCAGAAAGCAAAGGCCATCAACAATGGATGAATGTTTAACTGTATTTCAAACCCAGCCCCTTCCCTTTAAATATATGTGTGTGTTTTTGTTGCTTTTTTTTTCAGGAAAAATCAGTGCCACATTTACAATTAATGACATAGACGCATAATATTTTCTAGACAATACAATAAAATGATTAGCAAACATTTTATCCACATAACTTCATAAAAACTAAAACAATGCATGTTTGCATTCACCCCAACCATGCCTTCGGATCACTCTAATCTATGATTTTCAACTTAACCTTTTCAGATAGAGGGTGAAAATTGACTAAATCTGCATTTAATCATTTTTATTTCTTTTTTGCCCTAAGAGTTTCCAGATTCTCACCAATTTCGCAATTTGTGCCCGTCCATCCTGCTAAGCACTGGCATTGGTAGCCATTGATGAGATCTACACAGGTTCCTCCATTTTGACAGGGAACACTGAGACACTCTAAGACTTCTGTGGACAGCAATTGGAAAGTGAGTGACCAGAAAAAAAAAAATGAGAAAGAGATGAAGACATGAAAAAAATTTAGAAATAGACATCAAACTATCAAAACGGACAGTGATGCTGCTCAGATATTTAAAGCTATTTGTGGATATTGTTTTTTATTTCATGATGAATGGAGGCCCATGTGAGTGATATTTTGCGTATGCAGAAAGCAAAGGCGACTACACATTGTATGACTTTACTATGCCATTAAGTACAAATGTACTGTAGCTTACTTACATTTACATATAACACATCAAATGGCCAACATGTGAAATGAAATTTGCAAGAATGTATACCTGGGCCCCATTTTATCAAAAGATACAATCCATTATAAATTTCCTTACCACACAGGCTGCCACAGACTTACCATAGAAATCAACTATATAATCAATCATAACTCTTCATAAAACAGGGGCCCTGGCAACATAAGATTTTACTTTAAAAAGTATGAACATCTCTTGAATCAAGTAAATGCTCATGAAAATACAGTCATTCTTCTAAAAAATTGAGGCAATTCCAGTCACTTCGTTTGGAGACTCCCCATTGGCAAACAGCAGGTAGAGATGGCTCTTAAGGTAGATTGTTAGATACTTGTAGGATCAGAAGTTATGTATGAGGTCCACCTCACCTGTTGCACAAACTGTGCCAGTCCAGCCTGGGGCACAGATGCAGACAAAGCCTGCCACCTGGTCCAAACACGTGCCATTGTTTTGACACGGATCAGAAGCGCACTCATCGATGTCTGCAATGAAAATTGCACGATTGACGTAGGTCTCGTCAATTTACATGTACTGTCGCTATGAATGATTACCAAACAACATCTCCAGTTACAATGAAAGCTTAAAAACTATTGTTCCAGATGTTACACATTTAGAATAACTGCAAGCATAATCTATAGTGACTTTCACTAAAGGCCGGTTATAAGCATATCGTCAAAACGTTAGACCCTGCATTCACACTATTAATTAAATGTCATGTTCACATAAAACCTGAAGCAAAGTAATGTGTAAGACATACATGTACATACAGTAATAGAATTACAAACTTCTGTTGCCTCAGAGCACATCATTACAGAAGATGATGAACTTACCATTCTCACAGTGTGTACCATTAAACCCTTCAGGGCACACACACTGGTAGCCATTGACTTCTTCAACACAGGTTGCTCCATTCTGACAAGGGTCACTAGAACATTCCAGAATATCTGAGAACAAAGAGTCAGGAGAAAACAAAGTTATGGTTATTTGTGATGGCATAAGAGTCCAGTTTAATCTTGTCTCAGGCTACATGACTAATATTCGGTACTTCACTTGATATGTAATGGGATCATGTATCCCGTCTATATGTGAATCCGAGGACAGTGTATTTCAGTGATTGAAGCAATTGGGATTTGTGTCACAAAAATGAGCATGAATGTGCTGTGTGTTATGTCAGGCTGTGTGTTATGCCACATTGACTAGAACTTGTCATGGCAGAACAGTGTTTCAAAACATCCAAAAATTGCACAAGGCTCTGTTTCATATACACAGCACAACAAAACAAGAAATACAATGTAGATGCAATGGGATATTCATATAATGTACTTGAATGTTACACAAAATACACTTAACACAAAAGTTGCATGCATAATACAGTTCCCTGTTTCCTACCGCTTACACAGTACACACAGTACTCACAGTGTAGTAGCTATGGATTAAATGTGACCGGATAATCAATAAAAAAAGAAACACACAAAAATTCTTACCAGTCTCACAGTGCACACCAGTCCAACCATGTGCACAAGTGCACTCATATCCATTGGTAAGGTCTACACATGTAGCGTTATTCAGGCATGGGTTGCTCGCACACTCCAAGATGTCTAATCATAAAATGAAATGTACAAACCAATGTGCTGATGTGAATTTCTGATTTTGTGAAAACTGCATTTAAACCATCATTGTAGTTCATTAATATTCTCTATTGCCTATTGGTTGAAACTTATGCAGTCTATGTATAGGTATGTTGCAGGATTTGAACTGCACTGTGATTTCTAAAGTGTTCCATGTTACTGCACTGTACCAAGTTTTATAGCAACCTGCTTTACTAGGACCAATGTCAAACATCTGGTACTTACATACACTTTATAAAATCCAATGACCAAGCAATGTGTTAAGCTCCAGATTGTTTCTAATGAATAGAGCAAATTTCACATAGAATGTATTATCATTTTCAGTAGACACAAACTATTTTACTCTTGATAGTGCATTTTCATCCAAGTCAGGAGAGAATTGTACAACCCACCAGATGACTTCATACCTGCCACTGGCAATTGGACAGGTAAACGACCTAATTGGGCATAACAAAGACTCACCAAACTCGCAATGGACACCAGTCCAGCCTTCTGGACAGATACACACGTAGCCTGCTATCAGGTCCACGCAGGTGGCATTGTTCATGCACGGCATGCCCATACACTCCAATATTTCTGTGTTGGAGAACAATCACACAGAACTGACTGAATGTAAACATGTCTAAAAAATGATGACAAAAAGTTGATGCTTGCCTACACCTGTATGTTCATACAAATGGTGTGGTGTAAAGTGACACTCACTATGGTTCAGACATGTTGACTTGGCAAGTCTACATCACATGTACTTGTCATGTAATAAAGATGACTACAAATGTAAGTTTAGCAGTGAATGACAAGACCATATCGGATGTTGAATATTGTCTAATTACTGGGATCAGCCATCATTTTAAAATGATGAAGCAGATTGTGATCAAATGACTGGTTAAAAGCCTACACATGACCAGGCATTTATTTTGCCATCAAACACATACAGCTTTGATTTCCCTATGACTGGTCATTAGCACTTCCACATCTTGACGGTGACTGGACAAACGTTATTATGATTGATGGATGACCCTTTTAATAAATTCAAGTAATTGTGACAAAACAACAACAGATTGTTGGTCTTGAAGTAGATTATGCTCTTGATAAAGAGCACAGAAGTTACACATAACTTATAGTTGGACTCATTTTGTTATGCCTGGTTTAGATTCAATGATGGATCTTAGTTAGATGTCGATCTACAATGTAGTAACATGTGAACTTTAAGATGAGGGTCATTTATCAAATGGCAAAGATCTGCTTCATCATTCTATAAAACAAATAATACACATTACTTTTCTTTTCTTTTTGTTGGGCATTAGTATAACTACTAACACTCTCTACCTCTTAAACAGTCCAAACACCCTCAGCCATCACCTTAGGTGTCTTACGACTGTTCCACAGGTACACTGTACATACAACTGTATATGTACATGCAGCTTGTGTGGGTAATTCTTACTAATGTCCTCATGGACGTGTACAAAGTATTACTCGTATTCTGTTTCCTATGACTACAAGAAATATCAAAAGAAATTTTATAAGAGAGAACCTTTCAAAGGAAATTGTTTCTACCGGAGAGGGTATATATGTCTAACGTCATGTCAATTCATATTAAAGGAAAAGCGTTTCCTGCTCACCAACTTCACAGTTTGTTCCGTTCCACCCAGGAGCACAGACGCACACATAGCCTGGTCCAACAAGGTCCTGACAGGTTGCCCCATTCTCACAAGGGGTACTCTGACACTCGTCAATATCTATCAGACAGGATGATAAATAGGTAAGCGATGACAATGAAAATGATGAGAGTGAAGACAAAGAGAATAATGGTGCTAGAAATGATAACGTGGCAAAGTACAATCTGAGATCCCATCCGTAGAAGAGCTGCAAGTCATACAGTTGTGTAGATGAACACACAGCTGAACATACAGTGTGTGGCACTAAAAGCATACCTGAGCTGATGAAGCGTCGAGTGAAACCGTTCTCGGAATTATAACAGCAAGTCAAGATGAATTGATTTCAACCATTTGTTTAAGTTTGTACCTTTATTGAACATTACCTGGATGACTCTGAACTTAAACCAACTGATATCCAGCCACTGTTCATATATGTACTGGACACACAATGTAATGTATACTCCAAATATTTTGCAAGGTTTTTATTTTCGCAAATTTCACAAGTCAGGTGCTATTCAGGAATTTAAAGACAGGCAACATCATCAACTCTGATCAAAATCTGAATGTGATGTGCACAAATACATTTCTCCGTTCAGTACTGTACCTCCAAGATCACTAATTAAACCACTGGCAAGATCGTCCGAAAGTGCAGATTCGCGAAAAATTTACACTCACTATTATATGGCGTATACAGTATGAAGTGTTTGAGATAAGAAAACTTTGATAGAGTCCAATACCTATCTCACAGTTGACTCCAGTCCATCCCGTGGGGCATATGCACTGATAGGACCCAACCAGATCTACACAGGTGGCTCCATTCTGACAGGGTACACTGCTGCATTCATCAATTTCTGAGTAAAAAGAAAAGATATTGACAAAAGTTTATGCAAATATCATAAACTTCCTACATGATTGAGCCTCAAATGTACAGAATGCATTGCACTACTATTACAGGCATACAGTGATGAATGTGGTAAAAATTGTGCATTTGGTGGTTTACAGTTGGACAAGTCACATGAGAAGTATCTTGAAAAGTTTACATGTCATCATCAATAAGTAAGAATGCATCAAGACTGGAACATGAGTAAAAGAATGAAAAATCTCCTACACATACATGTACTCCTGTACTTGCCAAATGTGGCATTCACTGCTGTGTAGTACCACATGTATCACTGAATTCAATCCTGGGAAGCCTGGCCCCAAACTCACCTGTCTCACAATGAGTACCGGTCCAGCCCACGGGACAGACACAGGTATAGCCATCAACCATGTCCACACAGGTGGCATTGTTGTCGCATGGGTTGCTGCTACACTCGAGGATGTCTGAGGGAACGAAATTACAATTGTGTATTGATCAGAATTAAGCAGTGATATGACTGCAATTCATGCTAGGTACATTGTAACAGGCTAACATTAAGAATGGATACAGATTATCTTTTAGCTTTTACAGCAGGCATAACCTGGAAACTATAGGCGACAAATTAATTATTCTGAATATGAAATAGAGAAGATTTTAGTTTTCTAGGCATCTATTTCTGAAGCGTTGGTCATTGAATGCACTGTTTGGATTTGAAAATGGGATCTCTTCTATATCAGATTATCTTTTAGATGAAAAAGTTTGGCCTCAAACACTGCAAAACTGTAAAAAAAAATCATTTTATGATCACAACACATATATGCAAATCGCCTAAAATTTGATGGCAGTTTACCACACCATGATCATATCAATTCAATGTTGATTGGCTTTTTTCCAAAATAATTTTTACTACCAGAGCTGTATCTCTCATTTACTACAGTGTATTTTGAAGGGTACATGTAGGTACATGAATAAATCACATCTCCAAGGGCTTACCATTCTCACAGTTTGTCCCAGTCCAGCCTGGAGCACACACACACTGATAGCCAGCAATTAAGTCGGTACAGTTTGCACCATTTAGGCAAGGGTCACTGTCACATTCCAAGATTTCTGTTAGAATGTCAAAAAAAGACCACAGCAATACCCTCTTACAATGTATCTGTTCTAGAAAGTTGGATAAATCTTACTCATAAATGACCACATTCTTTCAAAACCGCATCGGATACCTCAACTCAACATTCAATGAATGTATATACTTCATGCTAGTCTGACAAATACACATATATGAAGAAATTGATATACATTTCATGATTTTCAAACTACACTTTGTAATGCAAGTTGAAAACTGAGTGTATGAAATGAGACCAGTTTTATTGTAGATGTTCTCTAATCATTTGATTATCTTATACATTTTATTGATCGAATGCATTGTTGTATTAAAGGGAGTAAGGCAGGTTTCATCTGCACTGTTGATGGGTGACCTCCATGAGCAACAAACAACATTATTTGTACAATGCAGTAGTAGCAGTATAATGTATATTCAAGTAATTGATATGACCCAACACTACCAGTGCTATAACATTAATAAGACAAGTGTTTTTATGAATTGTCTAAAATAGAATATATATATATGTATATAAACAGAATCTTATCAATATGAATCCATATCTATTGTAGTGCTAACAGGGTTTGCATGACACAAAAATTGGGAGCAAAACAACAGGGGAAAAAAAACATAAAAAACTCACCAGTTTCACAGTTTATGCCTGTCCATCCTGGAGCACACACACATGTGTAGGCTGCAATCTGGTCAATGCAGACTCCACCATTCTGACAGGGATTACTGGCACATTCCAGTATTTCTTGGGGCAAGAGAATCATTTGTCATTATGTGCATTGGTTAAAATTTACCAGGTCACCAAGAACATCAATGCATTGTCAGGAAAGATACAAAAGAATTCATACGAATACATGTACCTTGTGGACTTGCAGATGATGAATTAATGTTAAAATGGATACATTGGAATCTCCGCCTATTGTTCTTTGGAGAGAAATCATCAAGCTTGTGGTAGTTGTATTGCAGCTTTTTCGCTGTTGCAGCATTGGCACCTACTGATTTCAAGCGCTGCGCAAGTGTTCTTACCTGTCTCACAGAATGGACCAGTCCAGCCAGCAGGACAGATGCACTCATACCCGTTGATGCCATCAACACATGTTGCGCCATTCAAGCAGGTGTGATTCACACATTCATCAATATCTGTCAAATAGGAAAAAAATTCATGCATTTGAACAGGGTGGTCACATACAATTTGTATTTAGAGCAGCATTACATACTGTAGGCAGAAATGTATTTGGGGATTTGATTTACATTGAATGCATTGATAAATGCAAGACATTCATAGATATCTGTCAAATCAGAGAAGATTCATACATTTGAACAGAGTGGTCACATATTTGGAGCAGTATTACATAGGTAGAAATGTCCTGATCTAAGGATTTTATTCTTATATTGATTAATGTAAGAAATTTATCAATATTTGTTACGAGAAAATTTGTAGGTGGTCACATACTTAGAGCAGCATTACATAGGTGGAAATGAACTTGGGGATTTTGATTTATGTATTGATTGTACTACATTTCAAAACAAGTATTGAACAGTCAAGCATATGACTGTCGATACAAAAAAACTTGTTGGTAGAATGTGACATCTTTGTAGGGCAATGGTAATTTAGGTGTACAGCAGAGTTCTTGAGGGCAATATATCGACAAAGCACTAACTTCTTTTCTGTGTGTTGTATACAGGATAATGGCAGGCAATTCTCAGTCTAACACATGAGACAATTTTTTTTTTTTTTTTTTTTTGTGGGGGGGCAAATTGCATTAATTTTATACAGTTGTCCTATTCTTTTCAACTTACCACTAATAGGCTAAGGGGAAGGCATTGAATACACTTCTTAAAAAATCAGTGTAAAATATGAGCTCTCAAGGGATATGCATTTTTCATGTATGTACATGTACAACTGTATGTTTCAATCTCTTTTTTCCTTCTCTACATGTACTGTGTACCTCTCTATAGATGTATGCCCATTTGTGAAAATGCATTTATATTAACACACACAATCATATATGTGACCGTGCACCTCAAAACAAACATAAAGTCGCACTCACTGATTTTGCGTGAGGACTGAAAGTAAGTGAAATGGGTCAACCTAGCCAAACTTGACTTTTTCATATTTTCTGAAAGAGCGGGTCGTCTTTTACATTATGCTAAAATTTGGTATCATAAATGGGCAGTAAAATGTGCTTTTTTAGCAGTTTATCTCGAACATTTTTGGTAGAATAGTGTGATTAGGTGTGTCTTTAGAACCACTTTTTCATTTCTGAAAAACCTTGTCCACACTCTTCACTTTCAACTCTGGTAACTTTTGAAAGGATAGTGCTACTGCTTTGAAAGTTGGCAATAATTATGGACAGAATGTGTCAATGAGGCATGCTTAATTTCAGTTTAATCTGATAATCCCTTCATTGTTGTTACTCTGGTGGTTTACTTCATGTTTTTTGTTCCATTCATCACACAGCCAGCACGGTTTGGTAAAGATTAAGTGCTTGAATAGACACTGTACTTCAGAGCCTCTTTTCTCAGTTCACACCTTTCCTGAGTTTGTGCTTTCTTTCCAATAGTTAGATAGGTTAGGAGAGTCCATTTGATTTGAGTTATACATCATTTTAAAGCTTAAAGTCTGATCTTTCAGAATATGGTCTTAACTAAAAATTCATGTTTGGCGACTTTTTGTTTGTTTTGAGGTGCAGGGTCACATATATTGGTATGTGGAAATATATATGTGTGTGCTGCTATCAGTGGGTCTGGTGGTTCACAATGAACACATTTATCATTCTTGTCAACATTTACCGATCTCGCAGTTGACCCCTGTGAAGCCTGGTAGACATGTACATTCATAGAACGTCTGGAAGTTGTTGCACGTGGCCCCATTCTCACACGGGTCACTCGCGCAGAGATCGATGGGAGTTTCGCAGTTGACACCAGTCCAGCCCGGCTGACAGAAACAGACGTATTCGTCTTCTTGATTGCTCTCAAAACAGCGGCCGCCATTTTCACATGGTGAGCTAAAGCACGGGGGCAGATCTGGGTGTGTAAAATCAAGAATATGTAATTATACACGGTAGCTGTTGTAACAGTCAAATATGATGCTTATCATAGCAAGCACAATAGTTGCAAAGTGGATCATATTATTGGTGAGACAATGGGTAACATAAGAATACAGGCACATGTAATGTACAGTGTTGTACAGTCCTACATATCAGAAGAATCATATATATGTACAGACAGTATCATTCACCTGTATAAACCTTGGAGCCTCAGTACTGGATAAAAGAAGTTCCAAGAAGTCATCTTTCAAATATGTCTCACATGTGATGACCATTAATGTCACGATAATGTCATTCCTAGAATTTTCAAAGCTTTGACATTATTCATCATTAGGTGACTCTCCTTTCTAGACAAACAAAATATTTACCCATAAGCTACACATGTACAAGGAGGCCCAAGAGATTACTGGTGTACAACAATGTCATGTAGAAAATCACATGCACTTGATGAGTAATGATCCCTCTTTCGAATGCAGATTCAGAGAGTTGATGTGAATCTTACCTGTTTCACACATGGATCCAGAGAATCCCATAGGGCAGATACAGCGGTACGAGTCAATCAGATCAATGCAGGTGGCACCATTCAAACATGGATTGCTTGAACATTCCAAAATTTCTGGACATTGGTAAGGGAAACATAACATATGGTGATGAAGAGTCACTGGCTAATTCAGTGATACAGTACAGCCATGTGTGCAGATTGTTTTCAGAATGACTCTGCCAATTATCTGTTGTAGAAATTGGCACACAAACTAAGGAAATACATAACCACTGAAACAAGAATAAAGCAATTCTGCTGCACACAGTCAACTGGAATCCCCTGCTGCTCATGCAATCACCCTAAACGTGTCATACAAAAATGCTGTACATGGCTCATCATTTACAGTTTGCTGAGGCTATGGTGTATATTGAACTTGATCACTTACCGAGGATTGACCTTTCGACCTCCCTGCAATAAGAATGTATTTTTTTGTTTCCTATTTATTCCTATCAATTACATCAAAATGCATTCTTCTTGGACTTATCAAATCCTAGTGGAACTTAGGGGCAGATTTTTGTTAAATTTTGATGACATTTGACTCCAACCTTGAGTTCATAAGGTAACTATTATATTCTTCGGAGATATCATCACTGACACATTCCAAGCTGATGTCTTAACTGGACAATTACAATTTGAACAAATGTACAGTGACCTTTAAACCTTGACCTTCAAACTAGTACACTTATGATGTTCCTGCAAATGATTATCAGGACACATGTACTTCTACCTTGTGCACCAACTCACGTCATCACTAGTCATTCCTGCAATGTAGTTGAAGCACTAATGATTTGATATGTTACTTTTCTGCTGCAAAAGTACAGAGACTTTGATCTCCTCTTTTCACCAATGTCATTCATGGAAATGAATATCCATCCTAACAGATTATAAGATGATTCCTTATTATAGCTGGAAATGTCAATTTCAGCTAGACTTAAGTATAATCAGCATAATCAGCATATTTTAACCTCTTTTAGCATGTCTGGGCCAGGTAATAAAAAATTTTGCTGAGCCGTTTTTTTCATGGCCATTTTTCATCGCAAAAACAAGATGCGAGATGAACAAGTGGAAAATCTGAGAACACAATGCCTTTGGCATCCTTCAAGGAAGAGGCATAAAATGAGGATCCCCCTCTTTCTTTATATGCCAGATTGAGAATCTTGAGAATACTTGCTACAACCTCAAAGAACAACTAAATAGGATGCCACATGACAAATCAAATCTGTAATGCAATCAAAAGATGATGAAGCCAACATACAAACCTTTGTAGGTCCTATTCTGAAACATCAAACATGCATGTATTATACAAATGTATTTTTATTTCTGTTAGGCATTAGAATGTACAAAATAATCAATGTAAGAGCAACCAGTACATGATTACAAATTATGGACCAATAGTAGATATGTTGAGAAAGTGCACTTACAGTTGTTATAATATTGGTTTGGACAACTAGATGTTTCAACGATGTGCAAAATGAAATGTTGTGCATTGATATACAGTTTGCATATCTTGTTGAACACACACTCCATCTTCAGATGATGCATCCCATGAGTTATACTTCGCTTGGGATCATACAGTAGTTGCCATGCATGCAATGAATATTATGTAATAATGACACATGCTGACAAATGACATTAGCACATAATTCATCATTAGGGGTAATGCCATAATCTTGAAAAATGCAGTAAGTTACATGCAATGTACAGTCACATGATGATTAGTGCCACCTGTCATGCACATTTATCCTTTATATCACACTCTGATGTAAATACAATATTTACTTATATCTTGTATGAGGGCTCAGCTGTTATTATAAAAAAAACAACAACAAACAAACAAGGCAGATTAGACTTGGATGACAGGTTAGCTGATGAAAAACATGCATGATGGTTGTTGATAACTTGTACAAATGGGCTTGGTGGCATGGCCATGAGGTGCACAAGACATAAACTTGGTGCATACTGGTACCTGTCTCACAGAACACTCCTCCCCACCCAGGAGGACACTGGCAATTGTAACCATTGACGAGCTCCACACATGTAGCATTATTCTGACAAGGGTTACTTGCGCATTCTAGGACGTCACTCTCGCAGTTGACTCCAGTCCATCCTGGTGCACATTGACAGGTGTAGGCATTGATCATATCTGTGCAGGTTCCACCATTCAGGCAAGGGTTGCTGCTGCATTCCAAAGTCTCAATCTCACAGTGAGTGCCCGTCCAGCCGGGCAAACAGCTACACGTGTATCCATTGATCAAGTCGGTACAGTTTGCACTATTCTGACATGGGTTGCTGGCACATTCAAGTATCTCCAGTTCGCAGTTGATTCCAGTCCATCCTGGAGCACATTGGCAGGAGTATGCATTGACCAAGTCTGTGCAGTTAGCTCCATTCATACATGGATTGCTCGCACACTCCATGATGTCAAACTCACATATTGTTCCATTGTAGCCTGGTAGGCAGTGACAAGTATAACCATTGACAAGGTCGGTACAGTTTGCACCATTCTGGCAAGGGTTACTAACACATTCATCTATCTCCTCCTGACAGAAGGTTCCATTAAAGCCTGGAGCACAAACACACTCGTAGCCATTGATCAGGTCAGTACAATTGGCTCCATTTTGACATGGGTTACTATTGCATTCAAGGATGTCTACCTCACAGTTAGTACCATTGAAACCTGGTGCGCATAAACAGGTGTAGCCATTGATATCTTCTGTGCAGTTGGCTCCATTCTGGCATGGGTTGCTTGAACATTCCAGGATCTCAAATTCACAGTGGGTTCCATTGTAGCCAGGTGCACAAACACACATGTATCCATTGATGAGGTCAAGGCAGTTAGCACCATTCAAACAAGGATTCCCAGAGCATTCTAGGATTTCGTTTTCACAGTTCGTTCCATTGTATCCTGGTACACACATGCACTCATAACCATTGATCAGCTCTGTACAGTTGGCACCATTCTCACAAGGATTACTTGAACATTCCAGTATTTCTGTTTCACAACTGGTTCCAACAAATCCAGGAACACATTGACAAGAGTAGCCATCAACGAGGTCTGTGCATGTACCCCCATTCAAGCAAGGGATGCTTGCGCATTCATCAACATCAACCTCACAGTTGATTCCAGAGTAACCAGGAGGACATTGGCAGAAATAGCCATTCACCAACTCAGTACAATTGGCTCCATTTTGACATGGGTTGCTTCCACATTCAAGGATCTCTAACTCACAGTTAGTACCATTGAAACCTGGTGGGCATAAACAGGTGTAGCCATTGATATCTTCTGTGCAGTTGGCTCCATTCTGGCATGGGTTGCTTGAACATTCCAGGATCTCAAATTCACAGTGGGTACCATTGTAGCCAGGTGCACAAACGCACATGTATCCATTGATGAGGTCAAGGCAGTTACCACCATTCAAACAAGGATTCCCAGAGCATTCTAGGATTTCGTTTTCACAGTTCGTTCCATTGTATCCTGGTACACAGATGCACTCGTAACCATTGATCAGCTCTGTACAGTTGGCACCATTCTCACAAGGATTACTTGAACATTCCAGTATTTCTGTTTCACAACTGGTTCCAACAAATCCAGGAACACATTGACAAGAGTAGCCATCAACGAGGTCTGTGCATGTACCCCCATTCAAGCAAGGGATGCTTGCGCATTCATCTACATCAACCTCACAGTTGATTCCAGAGTAACCAGGAGGACATTGGCAGAAATAGCCATTCACCAATTCAGTACAATTGGCTCCATTTTGACATGGGTTGCTTCCACATTCAAGGATCTCTACCTCACAGATAGTACCATTGAAACCTGGTGCGCATAAGCAGGTGTAGCCATTGATATCTTCTGTGCAGTTGGCTCCATTCTGGCATGGGTTGCTTGAACATTCCAGGATCTCATATTCACAGTGGGTACCATTGTAGCCAGGTGCACAAACGCACATGTATCCATTGATGAGGTCAAGGCAGTTAGCACCATTCAAACAAGGATTCCCAGAGCATTCTTGGATCTCGTTTTCACAGTTCGTTCCATTGTATCCTGGTACACAGATGCACTCGTAACCATTGATCAGCTCTGTACAGTTGGCACCATTCTCACAAGGATTACTTAAACACTCAAGAATTTCTATCTCACAATTGGTTCCTACAAATCCAGGAACACATTGACAAGAGTAGCCATCAATGAAGTCTGTGCATGTACCACCATTCAAGCAAGGGGCACTTGCACATTCATCAACATCAACCTCACAGCTGACACCAGAGTAACCAGGAGGACATTGACAGAAATACCCATTCACCAACTCGGTGCAGTTGGCTCCATTTTGACAAGGGTTGCTTCCACATTCAAGGATTTCTAACTCACAGTTAGTACCATTGAAACCTGGTGCGCATAAGCAGGTGTAGCCATTGATATCTTCTGTGCAGTTGGCTCCATTCTGGCATGGGTTGCTTGAACATTCCAGGATCTCAAATTCACAGTGGGTTCCATTGTAGCCAGGTGCACAAATGCACATGTATCCATTGATGAGGTCAAGGCAGTTAGCACCATTCAAACAAGGATTCCCAGAGCATTCTTGGATCTCGTTTTCACAGTTCGTTCCATTGTATCCTGGTACACAGATGCACTCGTAACCATTGATCAGCTCTGTACAGTTGGCACCATTCTCACAAGGATTACTTAAACACTCAAGAATTTCTATCTCACAATTGGTTCCTACAAATCCAGGAACACATTGACAAGAGTAGCCATCAATGAAGTCTGTGCATGTACCACCATTCAAGCAAGGGGCACTTGCACATTCATCAACATCAACCTCACAGCTGACACCAGAGTAACCAGGAGGACATTGACAGAAATACCCATTCACCAACTCGGTGCAGTTGGCTCTATTTTGACAAGGGTTGCTTCCACATTCAAGGATTTCTAACTCACAGTTAGTACCATTGAAACCTGGTGCGCATAAGCAGGTGTAGCCATTGATATCTTCTGTGCAGTTGGCTCCATTCTGGCATGGGTTGCTTGAACATTCCAGGATCTCAAATTCACAGTGGGTACCATTGTAGCCAGGTGCACAAACGCACATGTATCCATTGATGAGGTCAAGGCAGTTAGCACCATTCAAACAAGGATTCCCAGAGCATTCTTGGATCTCGTTTTCACAGTTCGTTCCATTGTATCCTGGTACACAGATGCACTCGTAGCCATTGATCAGCTCTGTACAGTTGGCCCCATTCTCACAAGGATTACTTGAACATTCCAGGATTTCTGTTTCACAACTGGTTCCAACAAATCCAGGAACACATTGACAAGAGTAGCCATCAACGAGGTCTGTGCATGTACCCCCATTCAAGCAAGGGATGCTTGTGCATTCATCATAATCAACCTCACAGTTGATTCCAGAGTAACCAGGAGGACATTGGCAGAAATAGCCATTCACCAATTCAGTACAATTGGCTCCATTTTGACAAGGGTTGCTTCCACATTCAAGGATTTCTACCTCACAGTTAGTACCATTGAAACCTGGTGCGCATAAGCAGGTGTAGCCATTGATATCTTCTGTGCAGTTGGCTCCATTCTGGCATGGGTTGCTTGAACATTCCAGGATCTCAAATTCACAGTGGGTTCCATTGTAGCCAGGTGCACAAATGCACATGTATCCATTGATGAGGTCAAGGCAGTTAGCACCATTCAAACAAGGATTCCCAGAGCATTCTTGGATCTCGTTTTCACAGTTCGTTCCATTGTATCCTGGTACACAGATGCACTCGTAACCATTGATCAGCTCTGTACAGTTGGCACCATTCTCACAAGGATTACTTAAACACTCAAGAATTTCTATCTCACAATTGGTTCCTACAAATCCAGGAACACATTGACAAGAGTAGCCATCAATGAAGTCTGTGCATGTACCACCATTCAAGCAAGGGGCACTTGCACATTCATCAACATCAACCTCACAGCTGACACCAGAGTAACCAGGAGGACATTGACAGAAATACCCATTCACCAACTCGGTGCAGTTGGCTCTATTTTGACAAGGGTTGCTTCCACATTCAAGGATTTCTAACTCACAGTTAGTACCATTGAAACCTGGTGCGCATAAGCAGGTGTAGCCATTGATATCTTCTGTGCAGTTGGCTCCATTCTGGCATGGGTTGCTTGAACATTCCAGGATCTCAAATTCACAGTGGGTACCATTGTAGCCAGGTGCACAAACGCACATGTATCCATTGATGAGGTCAAGGCAGTTAGCACCATTCAAACAAGGATTCCCAGAGCATTCTTGGATCTCGTTTTCACAGTTCGTTCCATTGTATCCTGGTACACAGATGCACTCGTAGCCATTGATCAGCTCTGTACAGTTGGCCCCATTCTCACAAGGATTACTTGAACATTCCAGGATTTCTGTTTCACAACTGGTTCCAACAAATCCAGGAACACATTGACAAGAGTAGCCATCAACGAGGTCTGTGCATGTACCCCCATTCAAGCAAGGGATGCTTGCGCATTCATCATAATCAACCTCACAGTTGATTCCAGAGTAACCAGGAGGACATTGGCAGAAATAGCCATTCACCAATTCAGTACAATTGGCTCCATTTTGACAAGGGCTGCTTCCACATTCAAGGATTTCTAACTCACAGTTAGTACCATTGAAACCTGGTGCGCATAAGCAGGTGTAGCCATTGATATCTTCTGTGCAGTTGGCTCCATTCTGGCATGGGTTGCTTGAACATTCCAGGATCTCAAATTCACAGTGGGTTCCATTGTAGCCAGGTGCACAAATGCACATGTATCCATTGATGAGGTCAAGGCAGTTAGCACCATTCAAACAAGGATTCCCAGAGCATTCTTGGATCTCGTTTTCACAGTTCGTTCCATTGTATCCTGGTACACAGATGCACTCGTAACCATTGATCAGCTCTGTACAGTTGGCACCATTCTCACAAGGATTACTTAAACACTCAAGAATTTCTATCTCACAATTGGTTCCTACAAATCCAGGAACACATTGACAAGAGTAGCCATCAATGAAGTCTGTGCATGTACCACCATTCAAGCAAGGGGCACTTGCACATTCATCAACATCAACCTCACAGCTGACACCAGAGTAACCAGGAGGACATTGACAGAAATACCCATTCACCAACTCGGTGCAGTTGGCTCCATTTTGACATGGGTTGCTTCCACATTCAAGGATCTCTACCTCACAATGAATGCCAATGAATCCAGGAGGACACAAGCACATGTATCCATTAACATCTTCTGTGCAGTTCGCCCCATTTCGGCAGGGGTCACTTGCACATTCCAGGATCTCAAATTCACAGTGAGTACCATTGTAGCCAGGTGCACAAACGCACATGTATCCATTGATGAGGTCAAGGCAGTTGGCTCCATTCATGCAAGGGTTCCCAGAGCACTCTTGAATGTCAAATTCACAGTTTGTTCCATTCCATCCAGGTGGACAAATGCATTCATACTTTGCTTCTAAGTCTAGACATGTTGCTCCATTGAGGCAAGGGCTGCTTACACATTCTAGAATGTCTGAAATTTGGCAAAGGAGGATTAGATAGGAGGAAGAAGCTAAATTAGATTAAAAAAAAGATAGAAAAAGGTACAAATTCAAGTAGCCATTTATTTACACTGTATAGCTGCATAGAACAATATCAGTTTTGTGTTCTCATGGGGTTCATCCTAGAAATAAATAGAACGAGCTAGAGGATAATTTAGCATAAAAAGAATAAAATGCATGTGGATATAAAGGATGTTATGATGCTCATTCCTGATACTGGAAATATCACTTGCAGCCTCTATTTTTGTTTCCAGGGCCAGGCACATTAAAATTCACACCAGCAGATGCTGTTTGAAAGCAACGAGTGCCAAATAGCTCACACATTAGATGCATTTAAGAAAGGTTGCAGTGTAGTGATCATAGAACAGCACATAAATGCAAAAAGCGTTGCAGACAATGGAAGAAAGCATAAAAATAGAAGGAACAAATCAAGACTTATAACAGATCAGAAACATGCATCTAAGCAAAGTGAAGTGTAAGATTTAATTGAGCAGCAATATGCATGCATAACTGAGGCAATAATTCTGTGTTGCATGCAACTTTCAATCAACTAGCACTTTACATGCATAATGTGTTCAGCTTGGCTAGGATGCATTACATTGCAGCATCTGAAAAACACACCATAAAACATCACTAACCGTTATCAAATGCATGAATAACAATTGAATTAATCATTTTGCAGACATTGATAACAATGTGATAGAAAGTATACATGTACATACAGTAGTATACAAATGGCATCAATTTGTAACTTGGGTTGTAAGAGGGAATCGACTATATAAAGTTGAGTTGAATACTCTACGAAAATGTACCCACCAGTCTCACAGTTGACTCCAGTCCAGCCTCGGGAACAATCACAAATGTAGCCAGCAAGTTGATCAATGCAGGTGCCATTGTTTGAACATGGATTGCTTGAGCACTCCAGGATTTCTGAAATGTGCCCAAAGGAATACATGGGGGTGATACAAGGTCAGCTGTATCAGAAGTTTGTTTCTTATTTGAACCGTTAAAAATACCTCAGTTGTCTCTTCTTTAGGATCATATCACTTTTGAGATGAAACATTACATTGTTTCACTTGAGAAAAACAAATTCCAGGACAAACTTACCATCTGGAGCACTTTATATTGTACATTAGCCTGCATGCATACAATTATGCAAATTATTATGATTATACATTGCTTACATTGAATAAACTGCACAAATACAAGTCACAATTTACATTAATGTGTTTATGCCTATATTATTGAAAAATAATGCAGTCTTTTACAAACTCCACAAACTACTGACAGATTCAATTAAACACAAGCACCACACAAAGGAAAATATCAGCTTAAGGTATTGCAAAGAACATCATGATTTATTTCAGTGCATAGAAGACATTTATCTTGTCAGCTGAACAGACCTCAAACTTTCAACAAACATTTTTTCCCATAATCACAACAACATACAAGTACTTTTGCAATGTTACAACACACAGATCTTAGAGTGCAATATTATCTAAGAAACAACAATCATCGTGATCTCTGAAGAAGCGAGTCAGTCTGATCACCAGTCTTGAAGGCCAATTTCCAAGCCCTTTTATTTCAGTTCTCAGGCTGTGATAAATCTCAGCATTCTTCTTCGGTGTGATGAACTATTTTGTTAGCACAGGCAGGATCTCAGAGATTAGTTTCTCTGGTCTTACAGAAAGTGCATTACCTTGAAAACCGCACCAGTGCGAAGAAAGAACACGATCATGCAGCAGGCAACAAGAGAGGTTCTAAACACACAAGTGCACTAAGAGACTAAAGAAGACTTCAAACAATGTTAAATTCTATATATTAAACTAAAACAGTCATATTCACTTCAAATAACTTTCACAAATGCACAAAGACTTCTGTTAAATTGTAAGATTACGTCTGTTGGGAAAAATCAAAGCAAAACTTGGCAATCATTGTAACTGACATTTATAACTGAAAAAGATGTTCAGGGTAAAACTTTGTAGCCATACTACTGCAGCATATATCATAGCACAAACAATAGAATAATACATATACATGTACAATCAGTTGGATTAATGCATGCTTGTATTAGAATTTGGCAAGATGAGGATAAGTGACAAGATACTGCGAGTGAGGATGGTTGTGAGTATTAAACAAAGAACAATCAAATCATACAAAGTTAAAACTGAAATCACATGAATAAGATTGAATCACATAAGCCCTACCCATTTCACAAAACGTTCCATTCCAGCCTGGGGGACACTGGCACAGGAATTCATCGATGAGCTCCAGGCAGGTGGCTCCATTCTGACATGGGTTGCTCTCACACTCCAAGATCTCAATTTGACAGGTGTCTCCAGTCCAGCCTGGTGCACAGATACACTGAAATCCATCTACGAGATCTAAGCAGAGTGCGTCGTTCTGGCATGGATTGCTTGAACATTCTATGACGTTGACTTCACAGAAGGTGCCATTCCATCCTGGGACACAGAGACAGGCGAAGCCATCTATCAGGTCATTACAGGTTGCATTATTCTGGCATGGGTCACTCTCACATTCCAGGACCTGAACCTCACAAGTTATTCCGGTCCAGCCTGGTGCACAGACACACTGGAATCCTTCTATCAGGTCCATGCACAATGCATCATTCTGGCAAGGATCACTGGAACATCCCTGGATGTTGATCTCACATCTGGTGCCATTGTAAACCGATGGACAGTCACAGAAGTATCCATTGATCAGGTCAGTACAGTTTCCTCCATTCAGACAAGGGTTACTAGCACAGTCCATGATGTCTACTTCACAGTGAGTGCCATTAAATCCTGGCTCACAGATACACTGGTAGGCATTGATTAGGTCTACACATTCTGCTCCATTCTGGCATGGGTTACTGCTGCATTCAAGGGTTTCCGTCTGACAGTTGATTCCTTCCCAGCCTGGTAGACACTGGCATTCATATCTTCCGATCAGATCAAGACACACTCCTCCATTCTGACAAGGGTTGCTCTGGCATTCTAGTATCTCACCTTCACAGAATGTCCCATTCCATCCTGGTGCACATATGCACTCAAAGCCATCTGTAAGATCAATGCAGGTTGCATTGTTCTGACATGGATCACTTTCACACTCAAGAAGCTGGATTCCACAGGTCACTCCTGTCCAACCAGGAGCACATACACATTGGTAGCCATTGACAAGATCTAAGCACAATGCATCATTCTGACATGGATTACTAGCACAGTCCATAATGTCAATTTCACAGTGGGTGCCAGTCCAGCCTGGCTCACATAGACATTGATAGCCATCAATGAGCTCTATGCAGGTAGCTCCATTTTGGCATGGAGAACTTGTGCATTCGAGAACCTCTTCTTCACAGAAGGTGCCATTCCATCCTGGGGCACAGAGACATGCGAAGCCATCTATCAGGTCATTACAGGTTGCATTATTCTGGCATGGATCACTCTCACATTCCAGGACCTGAACCTCACAAGTCATTCCAGTCCAGCCTGGTGCACAGACACATTGGAAACCTTCTATAAGGTCCAAGCATAATGCATCATTCTGGCAAGGATCACTGGAACATCCCTGAATGTTGATCTCACATCTGGTCCCATTGTAACCTGATGGACAGTCACAGATGTATCCATTGATCAGGTCAGTACAGTTTCCTCCATTCAGACAAGGGTTACTGGCACAGTCCATGATGTCTACCTCACAGTGGGTGCCATTAAATCCTGGTTCACAGATACACTGATAGGCATTGATTAGGTCTACACATTCTGCGTCATTCTGGCATGGGTTACTGCTACATTCAAGGGTTTCCGTCTCACAGTGGATTCCTTCCCAGCCTGGTAGACACTGGCATTCATATCTTCCAACCAGATCAAGACACACTCCTCCATTCTGACAAGGGTTGCTTTGGCATTCTAGTATCTCACCTTCACAGAATGTCCCATTCCATCCTGGTGGACATACACACTCAAAGCCATCTGTAAGATCAATGCAGGTTGCATTGTTCTGACATGGATCACTTTCACACTCAAGAAGCTGGATTCCACAGGTCACTCCTGTCCAACCAGGAGCACATACACATTGGTAGCCATTGACAAGATCTAAGCACAATGCATCATTCTGACATGGATTACTAGCACAGTCCATAATGTCAATTTCACAGTGGGTGCCAGTCCAGCCTGGCTCACATAGACATTGGTAGCCATCAATAAGTTCTATGCAGGTAGCTCCATTTTGGCATGGAGAACTTGTGCATTCGAGAACCTCTTCTTCACAGAAGGTGCCATTCCATCCTGGGGCACAGAGACATGCGAAGCCATCTATCAGGTCATTACAGGTTGCATTATTCTGGCATGGATCACTTTCACATTCCAGGACCTGAACCTCACAAGTAATTCCAGTCCAGCCTGGTGCACAGACACATTGGAAACCTTCTATAAGGTCCAAGCACAATGCATCATTCTGGCAAGGATCACTGGAACATCCCTGAATGTTGATCTCACATCTGGTCCCATTGTAACCTGATGGACAGTCACAGATGTATCCATTGATCAGGTCAGTACAGTTTCCTCCATTCAGACAAGGGTTACTAGCACAGTCCATGATGTCTACCTCACAGTGGGTGCCATTAAATCCTGGCTCACAGATACACTGGTAGGCATTGATTAGGTCTACACATTCTGCTCCATTCTGGCAAGGGTTACTGCTACATTCAAGGGTTTCCGTCTCACAGTTGATTCCTTCCCAGCCTGGTAGACACTGGCATTCATATCTTCCAATCAGATCAAGACACACTCCTCCATTCTGACAAGGGTTGCTCTGGCATTCTAGTATCTCACCTTCACAGAATGTCCCATTCCATCCTGGTGGACATACACACTCAAAGCCATCTGTAAGATCAATGCAGGTTGCATTGTTCTGACATGGATCACTTTCACACTCAAGAAGCTGGATTCCACAAGTCACTCCTGTCCAACCAGGCGCACAGACACATTGGTAGCCATTGACAAGATCTAAGCACAATGCATCATTCTGACATGGATTACTAGCACAGTCCATGATGTCAATTTCACAGTGAGTGCCAGTCCAGCCTGGCTCACATAGACATTGGTAGCCATCGATAAGCTCTATACAGGCAGCTCCATTTTGGCATGGAGAACTTGTGCATTCGAGAACCTCTATTTCACAGAAGGTGCCATTCCATCCTGGGGCACAGAGACATGCGAAGCCGTCTATCAGGTCATTACAGGTTGCATTATTCTGGCATGGATCACTCTCACATTCCAGTACCTGAACCTCACAGGTCATTCCAGTCCAGCCTGGTGCACAGACACATTGGAAACCTTCTATAAGGTCCAAGCACAAGGCATCATTCTGGCAAGGATCGCTGGAACATCCCTGGATGTTGATCTCACATCTGGTCCCATTGTAACCTGATGGACAGTCACAGAAGTATCCATTGATCAGGTCAGTACAGTTTCCTCCATTCAGACAAGGGTTACTGGCACAGTCCATGATGTCTACCTCACAGTGGGTGCCATTAAATCCTGGCTCACAGATACACTGATAGGCATTGATTAGGTCTACACATTCTGCTCCATTGTGGCATGGGTTACTGCTGCATTCAAGGGTTTCTGTCTCACAGTTGATTCCTTCCCAGCCTGGTAGACACTGGCATTCATATCTTCCAATCAGATCAAGACACACTCCTCCATTCTGACAAGGGTTGCTCTGGCATTCTAGTATCTCATCTTCACAGAATGTCCCATTCCATCCTGGTGCACATACGCACTCAAAGCCATCTGTAAGATCAATGCAAGTTGCATTGTTCTGACATGGATCACTTTCACACTCAAGAAGCTGGATTCCACAGGTCACTCCTGTCCAACCAGGCGCACAGACACATTGGTAGCCATTGACAAGATCTAAGCACAATGCATCATTTTGGCATGGATTACTAGCACAGTCCATAATGTCAATTTCACAGTGGGTGCCAGTCCAGCCTGGCTCACATAGACATTGATAGCCATCAATAAGGTCTATGCAGGCAGCTCCATTTTGGCAGGGAGAACTTCTGCACTCTAGCACTTCTACTTCACAGAAGGTGCCATTCCATCCTGGGGCACATACACATTCAAAGCCATCTATCAGGTCATTACAGGTTGCATTATTCTGGCATGGATCACTCTCACATTCCAAGACCTGCACCTCACAGGTCATTCCAGTCCAGCCTGGTGCACAGACACACTGGAAACCTTCTATAAGGTCCAAGCACAATGCATCATTCTGGCAAGGATCACTGGAACATCCTTGGATGTTAATCTCACATCTTGTCCCATTGTAACCTGATGGACAGTCACAGAAGTATCCATTGATCAGGTCAGTACAGTTTCCTCCATTGAGACAAGGGTTACTGGCACAGTCCATGATGTCTACTTCACAGTGGGTGCCATTAAATCCTGGCTCACAGATACACTGATAGGCATTGATTAGGTCTACACATTCTGCTCCATTCTGGCATGGGTTACTGCTGCATTCAAGGGTTTCCATCTCACAATTGATTCCTTCCCAGCCTGGTAGACACCGGCATTCATATCTTCCGATCAGATCAAGACACACTCCTCCATTCTGACAAGGGTTGCTCTGGCATTCTAGTACCTCATCTTCACAGAATGTCCCATTCCATCCTGGTGCACATACACACTCATAGCCAATTGTAAGATCAATGCAGGTTGCATTGTTTTGACATGGATCACTTTCACACTCAAGAAGCTGGATTTCACAGGTCACTCCTGTCCAACCAGGAGCACAGACACATTGGTAGCCATTGACAAGATCTAAGCACAATGCATCATTTTGACATGGATTACTAGCACAGTCCATGATGTCAATTTCACAGTGGGTGCCAGTCCAGCCTGGCTCACATAGACATTGGTAGCCATCAATAAGCTCTATACAGGCAGCTCCATTTTGGCATGGAGAACTTCTGCATTCAAGCACCTCTTCTTCACAGAGGGTGCCATTCCATCCTGGGGCACAGAGACATGCAAAGCCATCTATCAGGTCATTACAGGTTGCATTATTCTGGCATGGATCACTCTCACATTCCAAGACCTGGACCTCACAAGTCAATCCAGTCCAGCCTGGTGCACAGACACACTGGAAGCCATTTTGAAGATCAAGACACAGTGCATTGTTGAGACAAGGATTACTGTCACATTCAGAAATTTCTCTTTCACAGTTGATCCCAGTGAAGCCAGGTGGACACTCACAACTATAGCCATTAATGAGGTCAGTGCAATTTGCTCCATTCTGGCACGGGTCACTTACGCACTCTATGATGTTGAATTCGCATTCAGTACCATTCCATCCTGGCGCACAGATACATTGGTAAGCGTTGATGAGCTCAATGCAGACTGCGCCATTCTGGCAGGGATTGCTGCTGCATTCTAAGACCTCGTTTTCACAGTTGGTTCCCTCCCAGCCTGGTTGACACTGGCAAAGGTACTCGTCGATCAACTCCACGCACAATCCTCCATTCTGACATGGGTTGCTGCTACATTCCAAGACCTCAACTTCGCAGAAGGTCCCATTCCACCCTGGAGCACAGAGACAATAAAAGGCACCCTCAAGATCTGAACAGGTGGCATTATTCAGGCATGGGAGGCTGGCACACTCATCCACCTCAATGCCACAGTTTGAGCCACTCCAGCCATCAGGGCATTGGCACATGTATCCATTGACCAGTTCACTGCAGGTTGCCCCATTAAGACAGGGATTGCTGGCACACTCCAAAATTTCAGTCTCGCAGTGTGTACCCTCCCAGCCTGAAGGGCATTCACATTCATAAGATGCCACGAGATCTCTGCAGGTGGCACCATTAAGGCATGGTGTGCTTGCACATTCTTCTGTGTTCCTCTCACAGTATGTGCCCTCCCATCCGTTGGAGCACAAGCACACATACCCACCTACCAAATCTATGCATGTAGCACCATTCATGCAAGGTCCAGCATCACACTCAATTATTTCTGGAGGTGAAGAGAAGGGACAATACCATAAGTTACAAAAATGTGTCATGCATAATGGTTTGAAAAGATTCACCATCTATGTTGTCACTGGAAAATCAAAGGTGATTTAGGAGAACTGTTTAAATTTAATGCAGTGTGTTACCTTATCACACATATATATACATGTTTGTGCACTTGGACGTAAGAAATACAGAGGCACACACACACACAGCTTAACATTTTACATTTTGCACACTTCAATACAGCAATTGATAATGCACTTGTAATTATCTGTAACATCCTGTCATGCCGATGTGCTGTTCTACTTGCAATATCCTCCTACCTGACTCTTGATAAAAGCGTACCTTGTTCACAGTTTGTTCCAGTGTAGCCGTATCGGCATATGCAGTCATAACCATTTACCCCATCAACGCAGGTAGCACCATTAAGGCAGGGGTTACTTGAACATTCCAGAATATCTGTTACAAACACAATAGTGGCAGAAAATATCAAATTTGACATAGCATCAATAAACATACACATGTAAGCTGTACCACCTGCTTCAAGTGATATTAGGAGGAAGTCATTTTCAAAGATAGAGTATAACACAACCCTGGTAATGGGTGCAAATCCAGTGTCATGACCTGAAAACAAGGCAAAAGTAAGACCCCATGTGGTTCATTCAAGAGGACTAGCATGCAGTCTTGACTGAACATATTGTGCCATACAAATGAATGCAATGGATTCATTCATCGAATAGTAAAATCGGCGACTCCTGTTTCTATTGATAACAAAGCATGAAAGATGTGTGTTGCAGTTGTACTTTATTCATAAGTCTTTATCTGAATCAATCCTGCCACAGGTATACCTGTACCATCAAACTTCAGGAACATCTGCAATGAATGGTTTGATTGTTTTGTTTTTTTTATTTCCATCTGACGAGATGGCTGGGTAGTCCGTATTCAGCTCTACTAGCTGGTCTTCCATGGGTTATGTAACCTGCTCTTCACAATGAATGAATGAAGTGAGATATTCTATGAGCATGGTTTGTAACTCGCTCACACATGGGACCTCTATTTTATGTCCTATCTGAGGGACAGGGTGTTTTGCCTCTAGCAGAGGGGAGAGCACAATAACATACAACATTGCTCAGTAAGACACAATTTGATTTGAATCCACTCCCAAACCTGAGCAATTTGATGAAAAGGCAGATGCACTACTGACTGAGCCACCTAGATGCCTGTTTAGAGGATCTTCTCCATGGAAGAAAATGAACATGATGTATACTACTGTGGCTTACCTATGGTGCACATTATGCCTTGCCATCCATCTGTACAAACGCACTGAAAAGTTCCTTGTCCATCAATGCAGACAGCACCATTCATGCACGGTTGACGAGCACATTCCATTATTTCTTCAAAACAAAAAGAAAAGATGCAATGAATCACTCAACAAGGTTTCCATGAGAGTCTTGACATGAAAATTATTTTTCCCCTGAACATACACTGTACATTGCCCTAGGCCTCTTGAGACATAAATATGTACATGTTGGGCAGACTGAAAGTAGAATTGTACCTGAAGCAATTGATGGTTTCACTTAATAAAAAGGACCAATGGTGCATACAAAGTGCCAAAGAGTTAACATTTCCTTTGAAGAAATGTATTCCTATGGTCAGAGCACCACCTTCTGTTGTCACAGCAAATGCTAGGGGGTTTAGATAGTAGATACTGTTCTTACCATCCTGACACAGGTCTCCTTCCCAACCTGCAGCACACTGACAAAGGAAACCATTGAAGAGATCTGTACAAGCTGCACCATTCAGGCAAGGGTTGCTCAAACATTCATCAGCCTCTGCAAAGGGAATGTGACAGATTCAATCATTCAAAAACCATAGGAAGCATAATGCATGTCATTAGTTTTAAGTCATTATGATTCACACAGTGCTACTGATTCAACATAAAGTGTGAAATATAGTGTAAATGGTGACATGGTAGTTTAAAAATCAATTTCTAACAAACATGATCTTATTAAAGATACACCTTGTAATACAGAATACAATGTTATAGCTATTTGCATGGCAGTGATTTGTACAAAATAAATGTTTATAAATAGGTAACCAATTTTGCAAAGATCTACAGAGATATTCTATCACAAGGCAAACATAAGTTGATCCACTAAACCTTACTTTACAAAGACGAAACAAGCAGAGAGAGAAATGTTCCAGATGATCAATACATCAAACAATGTTTAGTTAGCTTGAAACTGCGTCTGTGTATTCACTCTTTACCTGATTCACAGTCGGTCCCATTCCATCCTTCCTGACACAAGCACTCGTATCGTCCAATGAAATCCAGACATGATGCCCCATTCTGACAAGGGTCACTGGCGCACTCAAGAATTTCAATCTCACACAGCGTGCCCTCCCAGCCAGCTGCACAGTCGCATCGATATGCACCGATGAGGTCTACGCACATAGCTCCATTTTGGCACGGATCGCTTGCACATTCTTGGACTTCAAATTCACAGAGATTCCCAGTGAAGCCTGTGGCACACTGGCAGGCAACGGCGTCTATTCCATCGATGCATGTGGCTCCATTTTGGCATGGATCACTCTCACATTCTTGGATATTCATCTCGCAGTTGGTTCCATTCCAGCCAGGAGCACACACACACTCATACATAGCAATCTGGTCTATGCATGTAGCTCCATTCATGCACGGATTTCCAGCACATTCCATTATTTCTGTGCATGTGAAAGACAATGAAATGCAGGAGTTGTTTGACATAAAAACAATCGTACAGTACATGCTAATACCACAGATCAAGTCCATGTTTTGTAGAGGAAGAATCAGAGTGAACAAGGTGGCATTGTTTAAAGTAATACCATATACCATATAACTACAAGCACTGTAATAAAAAATGATAAAGTATACAAGTTTCTATACATTTCATTTGCTGAAGTGTGATAGCTGCAATTTAAGAGGTCATAATGATATATAACAAACACTCACCGATTTCACAGTTGGTGCCATTCCATCCTGGGGCACAAATGCATTCATATCCGCCCAAGAGATCATTGCAAGTGGCTCCATTCTGGCAAGGGTCTGACTCGCACTCATCAATTTCAATCTCGCAGTGAGTGCCTGTCCATCCTGCTGAACATTCACATTGGTAGCCAGCAATCAGATCAACACAGGTTGCTTCATTCAGGCAGGGATTACTCAGACACTCTTGGATCTCTGTGCCACAGAACTGATCTGCCCAACCTTCGGCACATTGACAAGTGAATCTATTCACCTCATCAATGCAGGTGCCTCCATTCAGACAGGGATCACTGGCACACTCATCAATGTTTACTTCACAGTTGGTTCCATTCCAGCCTGGTGGACATTCACAGAGATAGCCAACCTGAAGGTTGGTGCATGTGGCGCCATTCAAGCATGGATTATTCAAACAATCATCTATCAATGTCTCACAAGTTGTTCCATTCCATCCCGGAGCACAAATGCACTCATAACCACCTATCAGCTCTGCACATGTTGCACCATTCTGACAAGGGTTACTGGAACATTCCAGGATCTCTGTCTCACATCTTGAGTCTTCCCATCCAACTGCACAAAGACAGACAAAGCCTCCAACAAGATCCACACAGGTGGCTCCATTTTGGCAGGGATCACTAAAACACTCTGGAATGTCAACGTCACACAGGATTCCTCCATAGCCTACAGGGCACTCACAGATGAATCCATTGATCTGATCAACACATGTGGCACCATTTTGACATGGGTCACTGGCACATTCTTGGATGTTATCTTCACAGTTTGTTCCATTCCAGCCTGGAGCACAGATGCACTCATACATTGCTAGCTGATCAATACATGTAGCTCCATTCATGCAAGGATTCCCAGCACAGTCATTGATTTCTATTGTGAATCAAAAGAGAGAACGAGGACTCGAAAATTTGTCATAGTCATCACGGAGAAACAAAATTTGTAGATTCACACACACACACACAAAAAAAAAAAAACCCCACACAAATAGACAATAGTGACCAAAAAATCAAAACCATATCAAATGAAAGATGAAACAAAGGTGTGAGGTATCAACTTATTTGCTATTCACATCATATGGTTGTCTTCAGTATCTGAAAGACAAATGACTGAAAGACTGACTTGAAGACATTGAAGATACACAAGGGCAAATCTCCACACAATATTGGATACACTCGCAAGCTTTGACCACTTCTAACTCAGTGCACTTTTCCACTCTTGTAAAAGGCAAATATATAGCAGAAAGCAATTACATATTGTCTTCCCTCTCCTCCATACATTTGTACATGTAGTTCTTGATTGGTGAGTAACGAACCCCAGTTCACACTATGGAATTGATCTCAAGTCAAATTACTGACATATTTCATTAATAACATCAATACCTGCCACTGCATCTTGCAATTTATTTGAAGATATGAATTTTCTGAGAAAAAGCTTTGTGTGTGTTTCCTTACTTATTGTTTTTTTTTTTCTTTAATTAATACATTTGTACAACCATACAACATGAAAATGAGTAAACAGCACTTCAACCAAAATCTGTGTAGGGTAGCTTACCTAGTGAACAATCTGTGCCATTCCATCCTGGTGTACAAAGACACTGATATCTGCCAATCAGGTCAACACAGGTGGCTCCATTCTGGCAAGGATCAGATTCACACTCTAAGATCTCAACCTCACAGTGGGTGCCTGTCCATCCTGCTGAACATTCACATTGGTAGCCAGCAATCAGATCAATACAGGTTGCTTCATTCAGGCAGGGATTACTCAGACACTCAAGGATCTCTGTACCACAGAAACGACCTGCCCAACCTTCGGCACATTGACAAGTGAATCTATTCACCTCATCAATGCAGGTGCCTCCATTAAGACAGGGATCACTGACACACTCATCTATGTTTACTTCACAATTTGTTCCATTCCAGCCTGGTGGACATTCACAGAGATAGCCCACTTGAAGGTTGATGCATGTGGCACCATTCAAGCATGGGTCCAACACACAATCATCTATCAACATGTCACAAATGGTACCATTCCATCCTGGGGCACAGATGCACTCATAACCGCCTATCAGTTCTGAACATGTTGCACCATTCTGACAAGGGTTACTGGCACATTCCAGGATCTCTGTCTCACATCTTGAGTCTTCCCATCCAACTGCACAAAGACAGACAAAGCCTCCAACAAGATCCACACAGGTGGCTCCATTTTGGCAGGGATCACTAAAACATTCTGGAATGTCAACGTCACACAGGATTCCTCCATAGCCTACAGGACACTCACAGATGAATCCGTTGATCTGATCAACACATGTGGCACCATTTTGACATGGGTCACTGGCACATTCTTGGATGTTATCTTCACAGTTTGTTCCATTCCAGCCTGGAGCACAGATGCACTCATACATTGCTAGCTGATCAATACATGTAGCGCCATTCATGCAAGGATTTCCTGCACAGTCATT
The DNA here is from genome assembly GCF_040938485.1 of Diadema antillarum. Taxonomy (NCBI): domain Eukaryota; kingdom Metazoa; phylum Echinodermata; class Echinoidea; order Diadematoida; family Diadematidae; genus Diadema; species Diadema antillarum. The sequence goes on from NW_027271172.1 coordinate 1,593,360, forward strand.
GATTTCTGGGAGAGAACAAATTCAAAAGAGAAGTGTTAATTCATGATAAATCATGTCTATGAAAACAAAACAAAACAAAGAAGAAAGAGCTTTGAACAAATCTATACAGTATTAGTATGTTATGAACAGATTAATTCTCCCTTGAATGGCAGAAAAACAATTGCAATTGTCATGCTCTTGAGCAATTTTCAATTCAGTATACCGTCTTTGTGGGTTGAATTGGCCAAATGAGTAAACAATACCCCCTACAAGACCCCATTACAAGGGGCTGAATTTACTCACAGATACGATAATCCTTTGACACAGAATAAAATTACCTGTGCTCTGAAATACATGGAAAAAATCATTACTGTTTTTCAAGGGTAAGAAGGTGATACTAAAAAGAAAAGCTATACATTATAACACCCTACCTGTTTCACAGTCAGTGCCATTCCATCCTGGTGTACAAAGACATTGGTAACTACCAATCAGGTCAACACAGGTGGCTCCATTCTGGCAAGGATCAGATTCACACTCTAAGATCTCAACCTCACAGTGAGTGCCTGTCCATCCTGCTGAACATTCACATTGGTAGCCAGCAATCAGATCAATACAGGTTGCTCCATTAAGGCAGGGGTTACTCAGACACTCAAGGATCTCTGTACTACAGAAACGACCTGCCCAACCTTCGGCACATTGACAAGTGAATCTATTCACCTCATCAATACAGGTGCCTCCATTCAGACAGGGATCACTGACACACTCATCTAGGTTTACTTCACAGTTGGTTCCATTCCAGCCTGGTGGACATTCACAGAGATAGCCCACTTGAAGGTTGATGCATGTGGCACCATTCAAGCATGGATCCAACACACAGTCATCGATTAATACGTCACAGATGGTACCATTCCATCCTGGGGCACAGATGCACTCATAACCACCTATCAGCTCTGCACATGTTGCACCATTCTGACAAGGGTTACTGGCACATTCCAGGATCTCTGTCTCACATCTTGAGTCTTCCCATCCAACTGCACAAAGACAGACAAAGCCTCCAACAAGATCCACACAGGTGGCTCCATTTTGGCAGGGACTGCTGGAACATTCTTGAATGTCAACCTCACACAGGATTCCTTCGTAGCCTACAGGGCACTCACAGATGAATCCGTTGATCTGATCAACACATGTGGCACCATTTTGACATGGGTCACTGGCACATTCTTGGATGTTATCTTCACAGTTTGTTCCATTCCAGCCTGGAGCACAGATGCACTCATACATTGCTAGCTGATCAATACATGTAGCTCCATTCATGCAAGGATTTCCAGCACAGTCATCAATTTCTTGGAGAGAACACATTTATAAGAGAATTGTTACCTGATGACAAATTTTATGTTCTGGATTTGATTTGAGCTATCCAAGAAGTACAATACTAATCATTCAGTTTGAAAGAGAAAAAACCCCATCAACAACAACCAAGAAAGGAGAGCTTTGAAAATTTGTATCATATGCTAAATGGAGTTCTGACATCTGGTCAGGTTGGAAGCTTAACTCCTGTGACTGCTTTGTTATTTAAGCAGTTGCTATTTTTTATCATAAATAATAATCAAAGCTCTAACAATTGCCTGTGAGAAACAGTCTCACTTTTCTCTATCTGCAAGAGAAATGCTTTGGATATTTTCATATTCTTCATGTACAAGTATAGGATGCTCTTTCTCAACACATAGATCTTATCAGACACACATTTTTGATAATTTTTCATGTAAGACATGTAAGCACTTTGTCATAGTTTGAGTATAGTCATATGAGCTGTTCTCATGCATCATGCAGCCACAGAATATCACAGAAGGAGCTCTTCTGTTACCCGAGTCATCTGAATTCCTAGCATAAAACGTGCTGTCACTTCAATATCAAATAATTCTTGGCTTATCAGAGCATTCATATCGGTTTCGTTCAAAGTTCTTTGAAGATTCTAGCTTCAAGCATAACATTAGTATAAGCTTCATTTTACTAAAGATTAAATTCTGTTCCAAAATGCTAAAAACACAAATTTGAGGACTCAGAAGAAAAGTTTATGCCGGGATATCAGCAAAAAAAGCCAGACATTTTAGAAAATTTTAATTCGAAATTAAGAAATAAAATGACTTAACACACCCTCAAGACATTAACAACCTACCTGTTTCACAGTCTGTGCCATTCCATCCTGGTGTACAAAGACATTGGTAACTACCAATCAGGTCAACACAGGTGGCTCCATTCTGGCAAGGATCAGATTCACACTCCATGATCTCAACCTCACAGTGGGTGCCTGTCCACCCTGCTGAACATTCACATTGGTAGCCAGCAATCAGATCAACACAGATTGCTCCATTCAGGCAGGGATTACTCAGACACTCAAGGATCTCTGTACCACAGAAACGACCTGCCCAACCTTCGGCACATTGACAAGTGAATCTATTCACCTCATCAATGCAGGTGCCTCCATTAAGACAAGGATCACTGGCACACTCATCAATGTTTACTTCACAGTTGGTTCCATTCCAGCCTGGTGGACATTCACAGAGATAGCCCACTTGAAGGTTGATGCATGTGGCACCATTCAAGCATGGATCCAACACACAGTCATCGATTAATACGTCACAGATGGTACCATTCCATCCTGGGGCACAGATGCACTCATAACCACCTATCAGCTCTGCACATGTTGCACCGTTCTGACAAGGGTTACTGGCACATTCCAGGATTTCTGTCTCACATCTCGAGTCTTCCCATCCAACTGCACAAAGACAGACAAAGCCTCCAACAAGATCCACACAGGTGGCTCCATTTTGGCAGGGATCACTAAAACACTCTGGAATGTCAACGTCACACAGGATTCCTCCATAGCCTACAGGACACTCACAGATGAATCCATTGATCTGATCAACACATGTGGCACCATTTTGACATGGGTTACTGGCACATTCTTGGATGTTATCTTCACAGTTTGTTCCATTCCAGCCTGGAGCACAGATGCACTCATACATTGCTAGCTGATCAATACATGTAGCTCCATTCATGCAAGGATTTCCAGCACAGTCATTAATTTCTAGGAGAGAACAAAGTCAAAAAAGAAGAATTACTCAATTGACAAATAACACTTGCATAAACTTTGGGTTAAATGAGAAAAGTCACCTGTTAGTATAAGTAGTGGCACACCATTTTTCATTGATATAAATACAGTGTATCTGTACATGTATTTCAAAGATAGGTGTAAGCTACAAATACAATTTTAATACATTACATAAAATGAAATGCAAGAAACTTGCTAAACTGCTCACTGAATTCAAGACTTTTTTATGTCAGACAGGTGGTAGTTTTAACTTGTGTACTATTTCAAGTTCCGACATATCTTAGAGAAACACCATCTGCTTTTTCTCAGTTTGCCATAGAAGTATCATGGACAATGCTTTCATGTGCATTTTCGGTAACATATACATGTACACTTTCTTCCTCCCTGCTTGTCAGTAAGTTTGCAAACAAGACCCATGAGGCTTGACAAGATCAAAGGATGATGCACTTTGTTACAATAGAATTCCACTTACACTGATTCTCCTTTGAATGGTCCATATTCCTCACCTCTGAGTTGGTGACATAAAAAATTCTACAGTATCATCTTTTCAATTTGAACAGAATTACTTACACTCTAACAGACATCAAAGATATAATTACATCAGTTCAAGGGTTACAAGATTTATTTCTAAATGAGACCAGGGACTCACACTCGCCCAAGTATTGCAAGTTCACCTTCCATGCATTCTTGCAGATTATTACCTGAGAACATTCCAAACTTTGGGGCAGCTTTGAGGACCTACAGGGGGGCATGGCGTCCATTTGTACGGTGTATATTGTATCACACTGGTAAAAACACCTGCCAAGCACACTGTATTATGAAAATTTGACTACGCAGTTTCAATGAAAAAAAGAGATCAATTTGGTCCCACCTGACCCCTGGATTTACCATAAATATCCTCAAAAGTACATTCACAAAAGGTTAATGTATTTACTTTAATAAAGTTCTTGGGGTCTTCAACATTTTTTTTAGACTCTCTAATTAGGAGGTCCCGGATTCCTTGTGTTCAAAATACATTTATACTGTCACCCTGGTGATAATGCCTGCCAAGTTTGGTGACAAACACACATACCAATGTGCAGTTGGGTGCCCTCAGAAGTAGGGAGTTATGCCCATTTGTACAAATACATTTTCTACTCAGTCATGTTAAACACCTATTAAGTTTGGTGGAAATCTGACCATGCATTTTCAAAAAGATGAAAATGTGAAAATTGGGCCCCAACTTGAACCCCCCCCCCCACCAGCCTACCTCCAGATCTACCCTAAACAAACTTGAAACTACAGTCATCAATCTATTTATTCATAGCACGAACTTAATTCATCCCTTCTGGTTCTTGAGAAGAAGATTTGTAAGGACTTCTTAATTTTTTGGCTTAGCCATCCCCCCATACATATAGATATTCTATCACACTTACAATAATCAATGCCAAGTTTGGTGAAAATCTGACAATCCATTTTCCAGAAGAAGGGGAAAAAAATGAATACTGGCCCTAATTTAGTCCCCCCCCCCCCCCCCACTCCCCAGCCCTTTCCAAATTTGCCATGAACAAAGTTCAACCTACACTTGCCAATCTCATTTATGTATAGCACTACCTTGAGATTTGTAAAGATTCCTTCATTTGAGGGTTTTGTCTATCCCCCCCCCCCACCCCAGTGCAACATGCTCCAGAGGAATCCCACATTGGAAATGTTGCCTATTTAAACAAATCAATGCCCTATCTCCCTAGGGGTGCTACAGTTACCTGCCAAGTTTGGTGAAAATCTGTGTTGGGGTTTTCAAGAAGAAGAAGAAATTGTACAAAGTAAACAGACGACACATGACGCATGATGCACGATGGACGCTATGGAGTGAGTGATAGCAATAGCTCACTTCCACTTTTGACACAGGTGAGCTAAAAATTTATACTTAATATGAACAACCTACCTGTTGCACAGTCTGTGCCATTCCATCCTGGTGTACAAAGACATTGGTAACTACCAATCAGGTCAACACAGGTGGCTCCATTCTGGCAAGGATCAGATTCACACTCCATGATCTCAACCTCACAGTGGGTGCCTGTCCATCCTGCTGAACATTCACATTGGTAGCCAGCAATCAGATCAACACAGGTTGCTCCATTCAGGCAGGGATTACTCAGACACTCAAGGATCTCTGTGCCACAGAAACGACCTGCCCAACCTTCGGCACATTGACAAGTGAATCTATTCACCTCATCAATGCAGGTGCCTCCATTCAGACAGGGATCACTGACACACTCATCTATGTTTACTTCACAGTTGGTTCCATTCCAGCCTGGTGGACATTCACAGAGATAGCCCACTTGAAGGTTGATGCATGTGGCACCATTCAAGCATGGGTCCAACACACAATCATCAATTAATATGTCACAGATGGTACCATTCCATCCTGGAGCACAAACACACTCATATCCGCCTATCAGTTCTGCACATGTTGCACCATTCTGACAAGGGTTACTGGCACATTCCAGGATTTCTGTAAAAAGGACAAATCAGGTGTCATTTTATAGTGCATGCAGAGTCTTTGCCAAGAGTATTACAAATCTAATCATCTTGAGATCACACAGAAAAAAAAAATCTGCTATAGTCAGGTTATTTTCAAAGCCAAATCTGAGTGATGTACCTTCACAGCAAGGCTATTTTCAGCTTTAAAAAATGAGATGCAAGAACTATTATTGTGTACCCTTACGAGAATAAAAATGGCAAATGTTATTTGTTAAAAAAGTGGAGCTTGAAATACAAGTTATCTTATCATCTTGAGATCACACAGAAAAAAAAAATCTGCTTTAGTCAGATTATTTTCAAAGCCAAATCTGAGTGATGTACATTCACAGCAAGGCTATTAGCAGCTTTAAAAAGAAATGAGATGCAAGAGCTATAATTGTGTACCCTTATTATGAGAATAAAATTGGCATATGTTATTTGTTAAAATAGTGGAACTTCAGATACAAGTGCATAAAATAGCAAAGCATATTGGTTTTCTCTTGGTGTATACCATTTTCAAAAGGGCAAATTTACAATTTAAGAAATCGTAATCCTGGGTATTGACCAGTCATTTGCCATCTGCTTGAATAAACCACAGACTAGAAAATTTGAAGTCTAGCAATACCTGTACAATACTGTGGGCAAATTAATCGTTGACGCATCGAAAACACTATTCAAAACATGCCAATATTGCCATTCTTAGTCAACGCATGTACAACCTACATGTAGTTGATAACGTGTCCTCTAACAGTCTAGTAAATCATAACATATGAATGTATACTTCTATGTGATCCAATGTAGGGGTGTAAATGTCCATGAGACATTTTAATAAAGGGAGTGAACACATAACACAACATGTGTGTGAAGGGGAAACATCATACTTATCTTGAAATTGCTGCTCCGTGAGGTTAGATATTGGCAGGCTCCATTGTTGGGGTTAGACACTCAACGCAGAACGGGTTAATCGCAAAAAAAAAAAACGAGTATATGGTGGTGGTGTCAGTCACTGACTTGGTGCAGGGGGATTCTGACGAGCATGCGGCATCAGTTTTAGTGGCTCACTCAAAATGTTACGGGTCAATCACCACATGACACAGTTACAAGTTGCGCAAATGCCGTCTGCTAGATGTCGAACAAGCAATCTGGCAAATATGCCCTGTCAATGCGTGCAAATATATATGAGCGTTTGTCCATATACTTGCATTTCACTTTACAAGAGCACAGATTTGCAGAAACAGCACATGCATTGTTATAGTTAGAGACTGCCAGGAACAATGCATCACTTATCAATTGCACAGAATGCTGAATAAATATATATGAGTGCAAAACACACGTTTTAGGCATGCAAAACTTTGAAATGACAGTATTACACACTTCACATGAAGGCATACACAGGGTGTGGTTATTGATCTAATTCATGCTCCACTTTTTGTAACTTTTGTTTCACGAATTAATCACTGAAACAGATATTCAAGAGCTTTCGGTAGGTTGCGTAATGCTATACACAACAGGCATATGCAAATAAGGACTCACATATTAAGCCATTTGCAGATTTTTGACTACGTTTTGTCCTTGCGTGCAAATAAATTTGACACCAACAGCTGAGTTGAGACTGAAGATAATGACATGTGTGCCACATGATTCATTTTCTATTTCCCCTTCTCTCTTTTCCCCTTCCTTCTATGATATCAATAGCTTAATTTCAATTGTCTGTTAGTTTGTCTCGGGCATAAGCCTCAAATGTACAACATATTGGTAATGTGTCATGTTTGATGTATGATCAAGATCTGTTCTTGATCAACATATCAAAATGTTAACATATGAGAACTACAGTGTATGCTACTCATGAGACACTTTTTATTTGTCAAGATATTGTCACATATCAGGGAGGGTACCAAGGAACACTACACACACATGCAAAGTTATGCATTATTTCTGCAAACTACTCATTACAGGACAACATAAAAAATGGTGGAAGGCAAGCACTACGAAACAGACTAATCTAAGTTAAAGTAAGTTGGTACGATCGTGCATTGATTGTGCATAAACATGCAGGTCATGACCTGTATGCAGGCCTTAAAAAATCATTTAAATGGGGAACATCAACACCACAATTCTGATCTACATGAATGTTATGACATAAATTGTAAGAGACATGCAACAACAAACTACTAGAATTACTGAATTGAACACGTTAAAACAAATTTCACGACAGAAATAAAATAAAAGTGACAGGGAACAAATCTACGAAACACAATGAATCCATAGAACACATGAAGCTTGAAGTTCGTACCTTGTTCACAGAGGGTTCCAGTGAAGCCCAGAGAGCATACGCACACGTAGCCATTGATGAGCTCCTCACAGGTTGCACCATTCTGACAGGGGTCGCTGGAACATTCCAGGATTTCTATGCAATTTATGTCAGAGACATAATAAGATGATATTTCCTTGTATGTGAACAGATAGACAGCTTTTCCACCCTGTACACTATGTACTTGACAGCTCAGCACACAAGGAAAGCATATCATATCACAGGTGACAGATAAATATCACTTTCTGCCAGTGGTAAAAGTTCCCTTAATACATTGCTGAAGACAGAAGTTGCTTTATACACTATCAAGTGAAAATGCTTCGCTGAATTTGTCCTATCTTGACAGTGTTAGATAAGTCACTACATGAAGATTGTGAATAAATGCCTCTATTGTATAAAGGAATTCATCACTTGTGTAGATTACATGAGCATGAGGGCAGAACAATTATTATGGCGCTCTTAAGATATCACTGTAGACTGTGCAGTGTTTCAAATCTACTCTAGCCACACACAAACCTCAAAACAACTATCTATAAAACCTACTACATGTATCATCTCTTAACAACTGTAGTGTCCACTCTCACCAGCATTAGCGGTTTCATCTCCTTCTTGTATTTATATTTGTGCATCTAGAGCACTTAAAAGCTAAGTTTTTTTTTTCCATAGTTGAAATCTATCTTTCATTTTGGAAGTGCAGGTCTACAGAAAAAAAAAAAGACAGAAGAGAAAGTGAGGGAAAGAAGCATGAAGCAATGACGAGAAGACCAGTCCTGACTTCATCATCTTTATTTTTTTTTTTCTTCTGATGATAGACTGTACCTGTTTCACAGTTGACACCAGTCCAGCCAGCAGGGCAGCGGCACTCATAAAAACCAATCAAGTCCAAGCAGGTGGCTCCATTTTCACATGGATTGCTGAAGCATTCCATGATTTCTTTAAATAATGTGAGAAAATTAAAACAGAAAAGAATATTGCACGTGTTATAATCTGGAAAGTCCTTCTGCTAGAAACACTGTATACATTGTACATGTAAGTTATGTGTTTTGAAAGTTTAATTCTTTGGGAATTGGGAATTTCACAAATGGTTCAAATGCAACTGAGAACTGCGGCTGTGGAATGAGAAAGTAGTATTTGTCTCTTTCAAGAGAACAATTAATCTGCAACAATCCCAGACATTATGCAGTGCATACATACTACCAAGGGCAAAATTTCTAACCGTGACAATTTCATGAAACTCACAATAAAGATAAAAAGACTGTGAAATGTACACTGTGTATACAGTACCAGAAGTGATGTGAAACCATTGTTTTTTAAATAAAAAATTTTGTTTAATTTGCTTATAAGTAAACATTACATTGTACTTGGCCAACTACAAAAGTTTCTGTGCACTGTAGGTCCTCTTTCAAAATATCATGGATTATACATGTACACTTGTATGTACACCCCTGCCATTGCTGTTCTTGAATACTATATGTACAGAACTGGCACATGTCCCCTATTAGATTGCATCTTCTGTGCAGACTCACTTTACTGAGAGCATCCTACTTTACTCCATGCAACCCGAGTGCTGAATCAACCAGTCAATGCATGGACTGCCTTCTAAAAATCAAACAGGAACCCATACACAGTGAAAAAAAGGCAACACAATGTACACTTATTGTTTTCTTTCAGTTGCTGTTCCTGCATCAATGCCAGTACTACCACTACAAGTATTACGGTGTGGATGGATTTATGATTGAACACAAATAAGATTTAGAGGAGGATGAGGACCCACCATTTTCACAATGTGTTCCAGTCCAACCTGTTGCACACAGACATTGGTAACCATTGGTGAGGTCTACACAGGTTGCTCCATTGGCACAGGGGTCACTGGCACACTCCAGAATGTCTGAACAAAGAAAAGGGAAGTGACAGTGTTAAATACATAATTTACCATTTGCAGATGAAACAAAAACCCAGCATTGGTGCTTTAAAATGGTTATAAAATGTGAGTTCGGAATAGAAACAACCACTGTAAAAATTTGAATCAGTAAAATTGATGTTAAATAATGTTAAATACACAAAATGTGACCTATAGTTATGATAAAAATGTTTCCAGATTAAACCATCTACAATTACGATTTATTGAGATAAATACTGATATCTCCTTATACAATGTATTATGCATCAAATATGATATCTTGAACATTTTTTTTAAATCACTGCTCCCAAAGGTAAAGTGGACCTTTAATGCTTGACATGCTATGTTATTTTTACTCTTGCATGTTATTAAGACAATCAAATGAAATCTTCCATATTTCTTAGATAAGTACAGTACTGTACAATACTGGACCAAGAGCAACTTAAAACTGATGCAGGCCTACAGTATATGATTTGTTTTGATGAATAACACTGCACATTATTAATTCTTACCACAGGAGCCCATCAACAAGATGTATGTAGCTGTAGTAGCCATAATATCGCGCCATGTACAAAATCAGTTCACAAAATACCTTTGTGAAGTAGCAGCATACACCTTACACATGTACAGTACACTTGAAATGAGGCTGACTGATTTATGATGGATTGAAAGAAATTAAAAGTGACTTTTGAAAGGAAACTCCATCATAAAGAATTAAATATTGATGTTAAAAAACTTCAGTGTGACTGCTAAGATACACACCATTGTGGCTTTAATGACGCAAGGTATAAGAATTCTACTTAATCATGAGTAATACGATCATAATACAATCAATTGTTTAATTCCACTAAGAAAAAGACTTATCTTGAAGTTTGTAAGATAATGTCCTTTTTCATTAGTTACTGTACACTTTATTATTGTTTGTTTTAGTTTATTCTATGTATCTTTTGTATGAATATTTGCATCAGGCAGTGCCTGCATTGTTTGTGATTTTATAGAAATAGATTTACATTTGTATAAAGCATTATCCATAACATACATTTACATTTGTATGCAAATTGTATTTGATATGCTGATATCCTGTATATATTTGTGCTATACATGTATATCTGTTAAATTTTATTTGAAATTATTATATTTTGTACAAAATAATTTGCAATTGGTATTGTACTCCCACACCCCATGAGGGTCATTGAGTCAATAAACTTCAACTTCAACTTCAGTCATTGAATTTGTCTTTTGCTTAGTTTTGTAGTTACCTGAAGATGGATCTACCACATTTGGATGTTTGTCAATAAACTATTCCATCATTTCATCTTGACAAAGTAATACTGCTATCATCTTCCATCCAGAATATGTAGGCTACTCACCAATCTCACAATTTGTACCAGTCCATCCCGGCTGGCAGACACACTCGTAGCGTGCAATGCCATCTACACATGTAGCATTATTTTGACAGGGATCGCTGTCACATTCCATGATTTCTAAGGACGAAGAAACACAAGAAATATGAAGCAAACATTGTCAGTGGGAGAATATCTGGGTACTTGTGGCACATACATTGTATGTGGGTCTCTTTGAATTAATAAACAAAGATCGAAAAAGATGGAAAAACCAAAAACATGTACATGTACACTTAGTTGGCAATGTTCCAGAGTTCACTACAGCATATTAACCTACAATGAATTTACTGCAGTCAACTTGCATCATTTTATTTTTACACTTCCATCCACTGTGAGCAACATAATGTTTGTACAACTGTAAGTTACGAAGAAAGTAAAAACGCCATGTCCTCCCAAGTAAAATTGTGTAAGTATAAATGTTATACACACTTCAAGGATTTCAGGTAATGTTCACTATTTCATGAGCTGTTTTATCTCACAGTGCCATTTTCAAATAAACATCAAGCTTGTGCACAGCATCTGGGGGGCATTTCATGAAGGAACTTGTCGGATAAAATATCTGACAAGTCAATTATATCTGACAAGTTTTGAGAAATTCTTTAGTCTGATTGGCTGATTTCTCTGAACTTGTCGGATATAATTGACTTGTCAGATATTTTATCCGACAAGTTCCTTCATGAAATGCCCCCCTGACCTATATAAAGAGGATATGAAGGAACATTACCCCAATCCAATGCACACTGCACAATACATTGTATGTTATGATTCTAGGGAATATACTAAATGTAGTCGTACGTATATCACAAAAGCTCCCTCTATAGGCAGGAGGGCACAGGCACACAAAGCCAGCAACCAGGTCAATGCAGGTGGCTCCATTTAGGCAACTCATTTGCTGGCATTCGTCGATCTCCGTCTCACAGTTGCGGCCTTCCCAGCCGTCTTGGCACAGACACTCGTATCCTGCGCCCCTGTCGATGCAGGCCGCACCATTCTGGCACGGATTGTTCACGCAACTGACGACAATTTCGCAGAATGTGCCATTGTAGCCCGGTGCACAATCACAAACAACCCCATCCGTGAAGTTATAGCACATGCCACCATTCAGGCAAGGGTTAATAAGGCACTCTGAAAATTCTAGGACAGTGAATAGGTAGAAAAGAAATGTGCATAAAGAGAGAGCTAGCAGATAAAGTATATCAGCAAAGCAAAGTGTATCATTCCGAAGGTAGTATATTCTAACTGTGCATAGATTGACAGCAAATATGTGAATAACCATGCATGTTAGCTCGAATATGCTGCAAATTATTCCATTCCAAAGTGATGACTAAAGAAAAATATATTCATCTATTTTCCTAAAGCTAAAAGGATTTGTTACATACGTGTAGACATGAAAGTGTCAAAACAGAAATAACAACACCGTTATTGCAGAATCATTCCAGAAGAAAAGGAACTAAGGTGATAGAATTGGACTACTGCACCACTATTCAAATGTTTTGTGCATAAAGGTTTTCAATCGAAGGAGCAAGGACTCATCTCACTGTAACAGTTGAAATGCAATACAAGATACAGGCATCCATTAACGGAAGATTATAGACACATGCCGAAGGTGTAATCAGAGTGTAAGACAGTAAAGCTGCAAAGGTTGAAACTGCACTGCAAAGCTCATATATCATTTTAGAAAGAAAGAATAAAAAAATAAGAGGTTCAACGTAGATATGCTAGAAGCCATCACAGCTGCACACTGACACATTTTAAAATGATAGAGTGCAAAAAAAGAAGAAAGGTAACTTAGTCGTCAGATTATTATTCTAAATGTTACAAAGAGCATCACACAGCACACTTCATGTGCAGCAGCTCACAGATTCAACAAGGTTGATTTGAAACATAAACCTGCCAAGAGAACCTGGAAAGAATTACGCACACACGAACACACACACACACAAACACACACAAATGATTTTTTTTTTACCTTCTTGACAGAGTGTCCCTGAGTAGCCAGGGGGACAAAGGCAGACAAAGGCCTGGTTGATATCCACACAGGTGCCGTTGTTCTGGCACGGGTTGCTGACACATTCCGCTATGTCTGTATAGAGTGTACACAAACAATATAATGCACGTATTGTCATCAGCAGGGGAAACGAGAACATTGAAGAAGAATTTATCCATCTCAAGATATTTTTTTGACTACATACACTGTAATGGCTAATATAAACATCTTTCATTATATTTGAATATTAAGTCTTATTGGTACATTGTACTTCATAATTCAGAAGTGAACACTGGCTGAGTATGATTGGACAATCTCAGGGCATATCCTACAATTTTTCGGATGTGCAGAAATCATATCATTGACACTGTGAGTGAGATATGTACCGTACAGATTGTGTGAAAGGAGTTTTACCATCAGCACATGTGGTTCCAGTCCAGCCTGGAGGACACTCGCAAAAGAAAGATGCGATCCCTTCAGTACAGGTGGCTCCATTCTGGCACGGGTTGGGGTCACACTCGTTGATATCTGATGAAAAGACATCCCCAGTGAATAAAACATTACTTGCACAACCAACCAATAAAATCAAATGTAATGTAACAACAGGAGGGCAATACTAGTCTTGAGCAATACTGAGCATCTTTCTGTGTAAATGTAGCTGCTTCTGACGCTGTAATCCCTAAAATGTGGATGTTTCATTGTAAACGGAATATTTCAATGCTTCTGAAGAATCCATTTCACTGTAATTCTACATCACATTTTGTGGTAGATTGTTTTACAAACACCCAATGTGTTGCAAATAGAAAATCCCATATTGTTATAAACAAAAATCTCAAAGAAATTTGCAGGGGATCATGTAAATGTCAGTCGTCAATCTGTACAGGACTATACATAGCTGAATATTGCAGTGCCATATTACAAGCATCAATGTCGACAAAATTTTATTGAAGACATGCAACTATATGATTTAAGGCTCTACTGAGATTAAACCTTTATAAAGTTTAAGCTTACCCCCATGGATGTTTATACAATGTGCCCTTTCATTAGATTGCAAAATGGATTACAAACAAATTTTACTTCATTGGTCAAACATGTAGCTGTGCAAATCTTTCCATGGTCTTTGATCAGCTGCAACAAAGAAATGTCATAACCCACTGTCTGACTGGCATGGTTGAACACACTGTGCATCAAACCCGAAAATTGCTGACATTGGATCTATAGAGGGCTCACCTCCTTCACATAGTGTTCCTTCGTAGCCAGGTGCACAGACGCAGAGAAAGCCACCGGTAAAGGCTGTGCATGTAGCTCCGTTTTGACAAGGGTCACTGGAACAAGCAGTATCCTCTGCAAATACACATTTAATTAAATTTTATTTCATTTATTCATTTTCATTTTCAACAAAGAGTACATGTAAAAGTATATAAAACATAATGTGTTTAAAAAAACATGATAAGAGGATGGTAGTATTTCATGCTTTTTGATACACTGGACATTTATTCATTATCTGCACACTCTAATGTGTTAACGGCTCATGAAAAATTTATATCATTCAAACACTTGATACCACTTTAACTGTTAACTCCATATCCAATAACAGTCACATATTTATTTGGGATGACAAATGATTGATACACTCAAATACTGTATGCTATTTGCATAGATGGTGTATCATGAGTGAGTGTACTCCTTTGTGACAAAATAAACTTTGGGATTAAATGATAAAATTCCTAAACTGATATCTAAAAAAAATTCAAATCCCATCCCCCCCCCCAAAAAAAAAAAAAAAAAACCTAACAACAATCAATCAGAAACACACATGTTCATTCTCTCTCCTATAAAATGCCATTGCACACGCTACAAAAATGCCTAAATACAGGTGTACTACACAAGTACCACATTGCTTGAATGACTTTGCACCTGTCTAATGGGGAAAATGATTGGAAAATGCATCCATGTGTACCTAGTTCACAGTTGGTTCCTGTCCATCCCTCAGCACATTGGCACTCATAGCCACCAATAAGCTCAGAACAAGTTGCTCCATTCTGACAAGGACTGCTCATGCATTCTAGCAATTCTGTGGTGATGTAGAATGTAATAAACTGAAATAATTAACTTGAACAAAGCTGCACATTTCAGATATTCAGCAGTTACTTTAAAAGGGGACTTTGAAATAGCTTCAATACTTTGTTTATTATCATTCAGATTGACTTGTATTTTCTTTTAATGCTTACACTTGTACCAATGCAACGTGCAAAAAAACATTGCTTGCATCAAAAGACTAAGCAAGCATTGTTAAAATTTTGTTACAATACAAATGGAACTAGATTGTAAGAATTCTTCGGGCATCACAGCATAGGCAGTGTACTACACGATGTAGTACACTAAGAAAGAATAAATCATTTTCAGAGCTGCTGAATGTTCCAAATAAAAGCAAGTGATTGCAAAGGCTAAAATTCACAATTCAGGAGTGCACTGTCACCTGGGGAGTTATCACTCATCAATGGCACAGCACATCAAAAATAACCAAAGATTATTTTTTTAGTATGGCACAGTAGCCACAAATGGCAGGGGACAATTGTGCTCAGGTTTAGTGCGGCATAATGACACAAGGAAATATGCACATTTGTGCAGATATACAAGTGCTGCATTTCAACACACCGGAGAAAATTTTTCCACATAGACACTTGTGATCTCAAATTACAATGTAAGTCTGTAAAATATTTGAAAAAAATTGATTGACATCAGACAGATTATGAATGATGTCACCAGAACTCTTCATGTGGAAGCTCAAAATGACTTCATAAAAGTCAGAAATTATCTGAATAGCTCTCTGAGGCTACAAAGAGTCACTGTCTTTATAGTCAAATTACTCTCTCTCTAAAATAACAATATTTTTTTCACTTTCTGTCCATATATCTCAGTATCTTAAGAACCTAATGTTTGTAACCTATCATGGCAGTATTTATCTTGAAAAAAGTAAGTAATAAGTCTTTTAAGTCATATTTTGTTGCAAAAGAGATCAGGAATGATACACAAGTACCATTGTTATGGTATTGAGTAATTCTTGGAGGTGCCCATGAGATAAGTGTTAATCAACAGACTTGGAAATTTCACACATATTTCATGACTTAATGTCAAAATAGTCAACACTCCAATAATTGATATAATTCAATACTTTTACCATTAATTGCACAACTAATTTGTTCTACAATTTCAGTGACATCATTCAACTTCTCTTTTTTTCTTCCTTTTTTAAAACAATTTCTGCTTTGAAATCGATCCCTTTTTAATAAAAAAATAAACACACTTATCTTCTTCTACAAGGACAGTGTCTTTTCATAAGCTTGTTTGTTTTGTCATTAGTTAAACTTTGTATGTGAACCAAACCAGGAAGCGAGTGCATGCCTACCAATCTGACAGACAGTGCCATTCCATCCCTGGGGGCACTGGCATTGGAAGCCGTTTGTGAGGTCGAGACAGGTCGCTCCATTCAGGCAGGGGTCACTGGCGCATTCCAAGACATCTGGAGCAGCACATCAAAGGGTGTGCGTGCATGTGTGTGTGCATGTGTGTGTGGTGTATGTGTGCGTGTGTTTGGAGAGACAGGACATCGCAGACGACAAGGGAAAAAGGGGAGGGATGATTCGTGAGGGCGGGTGGACAGACATAGACCGGAAATACCACGATTAGAATTTGCCACATCCACGTGTGACATTAGTAACAGGACATTACACCGCGTAATGATGGACCAGAGGGATTATACAACAAAATGTGCCACAAAAAGACAATGATAATACAATAGTAGGATAGAAGTGGAATGAGTACACATAGATATACATGTAACAGTGGGTAAAGAGAACAAACCTTGATTATTAGATTACAATATAACCGACATTTTGCCTTAAATATGCTACTAAAAAATCATCTTGTTTTTCTGGAGAAAATATGGTCTCAAAACAGTCCTACACAGCACATTTGAAATGCAAAACACAAAAGACAATATTATGCAGCATTGTGTATGCAATAATGTAGCATTTAGAAGTCGGAGTACTACTATGAACACTATTTCCCCACACACACACAGCAAGGTCTGAGATAAATTTTGAATTGAGGTCATGCGCATGCAGGGCTGCCTGCATTCACATATTATGAAAATCGAAATCATCGAGATTCCAAAGAGCTGTCGTGGAGATATGTACTTGTGTGCTACACACAACTGAATGGGCAAAAAATTATTCCCAAATCACAAAGATTTTCATATTCTCTCAGCCAGACAGGAAGAGATACATGTATTAAGGCTTTCAGGAAGCCTCCTGTACAATCAGGGGCACTCAGCAGCTCTATCTACACATGACAGTGACACAAGACAGTGCATATTCAATAAAAGTAATATCAAATGATAAGATTTGATGCTTACCAAGCTCACAGTTGATGCCTTCCCAGCCTGCCACACATCTACACATGTAGCCTGGTAGAAGATCCACACAGGTGGCCCCATTTTGGCATGGATTGCTCATACACTCCATGATTTCTTGAATAATAGATTCAGAAAAGGATAGATGTGAGGAATCGAAAACATCAGTTTTACAATTTCGTGGAGCTAGCTCTACAAAAGAGGAAAGTGTAAAGAAGAAAAAAAAAACAGAAAAAAAACCCTGAGGTGAATATTTTCTTCAGTTTGTCTCCCTCTGAAAATGAAATTTGTAAGATTGCAACTGCTGATCTGATTAATATTCTCTTGCTTAAAACAAGCAAACAAACAAACAAACCTGCCAAACGTGAAAAAGATGATGACAGGAAGTACAAAGGTCCTTGTAGCTGAATAGGCGGTGTCACTTCTTTTTAGGTTTGAACGTACATTGTATATGTTGGATGAAGATGCAAGAAGTACATGTATAATAGTACAAGTTGTATTTGGGAATAATGATAAGGGGTATGTGTTGGGTGTGTATGGTTTGTGTATCTGTCTGTCTGTTTATGTACTATTCTGTATCATGTTGTGTCAGTGTATTGTCAATGTAATGTCCCATTGTGTCTTACCTTCATCACAAGTGAAACCTGTCCAACCTGGAGCACATGTGCAGGTGTAGCCATTGATGAGCTCATTGCATGTTCCCCCATTCTGGCACGGATCGCTGGAGCACTCCAAGATCTCTGTGCGGTGAAAACATCATAAAGCAATTGAAGAATGCAGTTTGGATGATACTTTGATGCAAGCCATGACATTGAATTTTGGGTAGATTTTATGTGGCATAGTGAGTATAAAAGAAAACAAAACAACAAGACAAAATAAACTCTGTCCAAAGGACTCAACACATTTCTCATGGTGTAGGAAATAGGACAAGAGATGTCAGCATGCATATGCATGTAGATTACATTTACACAAGATCTCAAAATATCAGTGGGTTATTACCACATAAGAGCACTTATGGTGTCTGTTAAAGGTCCTGTTTACCTTTGGGAACAGTGATTTAAAAAATGTTTGAGATATATTTGATGCAAATGTGTAGGTCTGTTGTATCACAAAACATCCTACCATAGAAAATTTACGCAATAAAGCCTAAAATACTTGTATGTGGAGATATCAATATTTTTCTCAAACCATAACTGTAGACGGTTTAGTTCGGAAACATTTTTATTATAACTACTGTTCACATTTTGTGTATTTAACAATAAATATCGATTATAATGGATTCAAATTTTTACAGTGGTTGTTTCTATTCATAACTCACATTGTAGAATTATTTTAAAGCACTAAAGCTGGGTTTTTCTTTCATCTGAAAATGGTAAATCATGCCTTTAATAGCAGGGAAGTACTGGTCCATAGCACAACATCTCCTGATAAATCCAAATACGAAGATAAAAGACGTGAAAGATTGGGTGTTTACCTTCCTCACAGCGTAGTCCTTGCCAACCAGGTGCACAGACACATTCAAAGTTGGCCAAGCCCTCGATACAGGTAGCTCCATTCACGCAAGGGTTGGAATCACACTCATTGATGTCTATACAGAGGGAAACAAGTACACATAATTATATGCATAATGATCATCTTGAATCAAATCAGACAATCTTTTTTTATTCAAACACTGGAAATTGATTATGCAGCAATGTACCATGAAATAGTGTTCTGGCCTGCAGTAGGAGCTACTGTATGGCATTTGGAAAACACTTTATTGAACTAGTATTGAACGAAGTAGAATAGTGACAGAATGTTGGTTCTTTAAAAATCACAACATTTGGTCAAACTGAAATCATACTGAAATTACTATCACTAAATGGATTAGGCTTGAACAAAATGTTAGGGACTGAAATATTAGGGAGATTGTAGCCTTTTTCACATGCACTTTATATCCAGTTGATTCTACCTTGTTCACAAAGAGTTCCCTCATATCCTGCTGGGCACTGGCACACATATCCAGATACGACATCAATACAGGTTGCTCCATTTTGACAAGGGTTGCTGCCACACTCATTGATTTCTAGAGGAAGTGAGCAGGATATTATGAAATGAAATGAAATTGAATTTCGCTCAAAGCATGAAAAAATAGTGGTGAAAAGAACAGAATACAACAATTGCATCCATAACTTTATGTAATGAATGCTACAAATTTGAACTTTACCACAATGTTAACTTGATGTAATAAATTGCTACAAATTTGAACTTAAGTAAGATTTTAACTTGATGCTACAAATAAATTAAAGAATAAACAAATGCTTCAAAATCAAGCCCATTAGGCAGACAAGAATAAGCAAATGCTTCAAAAACATGCCCATTAGGTTCCTAACTCTCTAAAGATTTAAAATGTGGGAAAGTTCCTCAGTTTCCCCAACTGATGGATTGCAATTATCACATAACTTGAACAGAATCTGCATCCAGCTACCAACTGTATCACACCCTACACAATGAAAAACACTCTCTACTTATGCCACGTGCATGCAATGTATCTTAATCTAAGCTGTACAAGAAGAAAATGAATAGATGTGCAATCACTTCAAATGTTAAGGTCACTTCAAGCAAACAACAATAAAAAACAAAACAAACGCTAGCTGCAACTGGCTTACCTTTCAACCGTGATTTATCACACTTAAACTAATTCTTATCCAGAGACACATGTTTACTGTGAGAGAAAAAGTGCAACATTTTCTGTAATATGTCATTTTCGTGACAGCTGATGAGAAAGGATGAAGTTATTGACAAACCCTCTTCACAATCTCTGCCCGTCCATCCATCAGCGCAGACACACTGATAGCCAGACTCCAAGTCGATACAGGTGGCACCGTTTAGACAGGGATCTTCGGTGCAATCTACGACCCTGATCTCACAGTTGGTTCCATTGTAACCCTCTGTGCAGTTGCACTCATAACCGTCGAAGAAATCTGTGCAGGTTGCATTGTTGAGGCAGGGATCCGAGAGGCATTCGTCGATCTCAAATTCGCAGTTGAGTCCCATCAGTCCAGACGGGCAGCGGCACTCATAGTCTCCAATCAGGTCAATGCATGTTGCACCATTGAGGCACGGGTTACTCATGCATTCCAGGATTTCATTCTCACAGCGGTTGCCGTCCCACCCGCTGGCACACTGGCATTCATAGCCGCCCACATTGTCTCGACAGGTGGCACCATTAAGGCAGGGGTCGCTGGCACACTCGTTGATATCCACCTCGCAGTTGGTGCCGTTGTAACCGTCTGCACAGATGCAGGTGTAGCCGTCGGTGAGCTCAGAGCAGGTTGCATTGTTCAGGCATGGATTGCTGGCGCATTCCAAGATGTCAAACTCGCAGTTGGTTCCTTGCCAACCCGCGGCACAGACGCACTCATAACCTCCGTCAATGTTGTTACATTCTGCGCCGTTCTGGCAAACATCTGCTGCACACTCGTCGATGTCCTCCTCACAATTTGTGCCGGTCCAGCCCACTGGACACTGGCACTCGTATCCATCGATGAGATCTACACAGGTTGCTCCATTAAGGCAGGGACCGCTTTCACATTCCATGATTTCTGTTAGTGTTTTGGTGCAGCACAGCAAAATTGCACCAGAAGAGTTTGGGAAAGAGAATAAGATGGTAGGGTGGACAAAACAGATTGAAGCACAGCAATTGGACACAACAATTCACAAAGTACATCAAGCTTCCTTAAACTTCAAACTCCTTTGCAGAAAAGCCACAACAAACTTTCAGGACTATGTGCAAAAAGACCTACTCTGTGACATGTCTAGACAACAGGTAACACAACTATCAACTGTAAACAAGTGGAACATCAATTGTGAGAAAGGATGAATGATTGACATGCTACCACACACACTATTACTCACAGTCAACCTACTTGGAATTTGACACACAGTACTATTTGTATTTCATTTGATGATACAGCCATTATATGTTGCTACTATGTGATTTGCGTACTTTGACATTGTGATATATCCTTCTGCTTATTTCTACTCTGCAGCAGCACTTGTAAGAACACATTATTTTGGTAATTTTACATTACAATGGTAATCGTAGGAATTACAGCACAAGGGAAATATCAATATAGATGTGTGATTTGATGGTAAAACAGAGAGAGGGAAAAAGAGAGGTACATTGTACATGTAGAGAGATAGAAAAAGAGGGAAACAGAAGTATATAGTAGAATTATACAGTTATACGCTTCAGAAGATCAGGAAGGTGCATTTCACAAGATTGACCAGTCCAGCCAGGAGGACAGAGACAGAAAAAGCCACGCCCAGTTTCAACACAAGTTGCCCCATTCAGGCAGGTTGCATTGAGGCAGGAAAGCACCTCTATAGTGTGATGGACAAGGGAGAAGAGAAAGTGCATGCACTCACAAAAACATTGTAGAGGTTATTACGTTTGTCACCACAGAACCACTGTATGTGTGTCTGCATGTGAGTGATTGTGTGGGTTCATGTTTGCAGATATTTGAGCATATTTTTGTGGTTTGCCAATGCTGGTAATTTGCCACAAGGGATCATTCATATTTAGTTTTGTAGCTTTATATTCCTTTGTTCCATATCATGTTGCTATTTGTTGGTAGAAATGCAATTTGTCTGGCTATTCATCTGACAATGAACCTCTGCCAAAGTCATAAGATGACTGTATGGTTGCAGATAAAGTTTCTTGATACTCCCAGTGTGAAGAATGACTACAAGTACTGACATTAGAGTAAGACTGCAATCTACAGAGGTAAGGCCTTATAAAGTGCAGCTGTGTGTGGTACAGTGTATCTTAGCAAGCCTATGGGATGAATGCAGACTTAATCAGTGTAACAAAATAGAAGGGACAAATATGGGAACAAGATGATAGAGTACTACACCAGCACAGCACAAATGCTTAGAAGAAAGAAAGGAAACAAAATAGAGTCCTGCACATGTCTCTATATCATAGCAGGACATAGAAGAATCCAAGAATACATTTACAGTAGAAGAGAAATGTAATACACACACTTCAGTGATCCTGATAGAATCAAGCTGTGTAACATTAAGTCTTGTTTAGTATCATAAGACTGGAAAATTGAATATTTGCAGGGCTCTTGTGGTGAAAAAAACAGAGATACACAGTCGTGAATAATACGTGCAAGCAAGAAAAGTGATTGAAGATCTCTATGACTTACAAAAAGAGTGCAGGAATTTTTATCAGTAAGAAACAGAAATAAGTTCACACTCATGCAATTAACTCTTTATATGCCACGTTCGCATGTCCGACTCAGTCGACGGCGTGCCAACTTCGCATATTCTGCTCAACAAACAAAGCCGCCAAGACCGATCGATAAACCGCTAATTACTGCTAATCCTGAGGCACAATGAAAGCGTTTCTCGTGCTTTTGTTCCTCTCATAGACGGCTTGCATTCTATGTGGTAGTCGGCTATCAAGCGATGTTCCCAACTAGATTTGCTCGTACATTCTAAGTTTCTGTCATGGTTTTATGTGCAAAAGTCATGCCTTTACAGTAATGTAGCAACTGGTCATTCAAAAGAAAAATTGAAAATAGATTCGGCATACAATTTATATCAAAACGAAGTTTGACATTCCACTTTCCTATAACTTTGCCTACTATTATGCCCATCTTAACAGAAATTTGTAGAAGTTATATAAATTGGAAAAACAGAATTCTTTCACAAAGCATGACTACCTTCGTGTCTCAGAATAACGTGGCACACAGGGGGTATCCACCATGGCACATAAAGAGTTAACAAATCTTCAAGCAGTGGGAAAAGAAGAAGCAATGTAAAAACTGTGAGTGAAGCATCATACACAATAAACATATGAAAATCTCATTCCAAAGGAGGAAGAAATATACCTTCTTCACAGTTTGTTCCATTCCAGCCAGGAGCACAGATGCACTCATAACCCAGATGAGCATCCACACAGGTCGCACCATTTAGGCAGGGATCACTGGCGCACTCCTGAATTTCTGTTTATAAACAAAACGAAACCATATGTACAAATCTAGGATTCTTTACCGAGTATCTATTTGTTAGAAATCTGCACCAAACATTAGAGTCAAATGCACATTCCAGCATGTCTGTTTATGAAAGAAACCAAATCAAACCAAACATTCAATACGACATTTTACAACATTGCCTTTCTCTCACCAGACACCACTTGCACTGATAGCGATGTGAGGTGTAACACAACAGAAGAAAAACATTGGACATCGAAACACATTTGTACGTAAGGCTGATAATTTATACAAGTATTTTTTTGTAACACAGTTGTGCAGAATACCAAATGTTCACTGGCGTAAAACCGCTGTCATTTTCTCTTTCTTACCTAGTTCACAGTTCCGGCCTTCCCATCCTGCAGGGCAGACGCACTCGTAGGAGCCGATGTTGTTCATGCACGTTGCATTATTCACGCAAGGATCTGACAGGCACTCATTGACATCTGCAAAATAGCAAAGAAAGGTGTGGTTGCACATAAATGGCAAGTCCTACATATGACAAATGATCGAGTGTAGACAAATTCTGTATTTTTGTGCAAACTTTGTAACTCAATAGTATAAAAGCCATATGCATATATGCTTTGGGATAAAGTTTGCATTCTATATTTCTATTTTAGGTGAGCATTTGCAGCAAAGTCAAAATCATGGAAGAAATATTTTTGCAAGAAGTTATCATACATGCTATTCCTTTAAACAATTTGGTGATATCTACCTCCATTTTAAACAAAGGTCAAGAATATATGTCTTCCATTAAAGCTTTGCTTTAGAATGCAGCACAGAGCATTGAAAATGATTTAGCTTATTATCATTTGAAAATTTGTTCACATGACTTTGCTACTGTATCGTTACTGATCTATGCTCCCATTGTATGTACAATGTAATTACATCATAATCATAAACACACATGCACACACACACAAATGCACAGCTAAAAATACATTGTAAGTGCTACTGTAAAAGTGGTTTCTTTCGCGTACAGAAACTTTCGCGGTTTCCATCGGTGCGGACTTTTTCGCATGTGTTTAAATTCGCGGTCGGTAATGATAGCGTTGTACAACCGACGAGTTCAAAACATTTTCGTGTGATGTTAAATTCGCGGTTCAACCTCAAAGCGCGAAAATAAAACCACCGCGAAAGAAACCATTTTTACAGTAATTTAGATATGTGCAGCTAAGCCAATTTCTCACCAGTTTCGCAGAGAACCCCAGCCCAGCCTTGGGTACAGAGGCACTGAAACTGAGCCAAGAGGTCCACACAAGTTGCTCCATTCTGACAGGTTTTAAATTCGCATTCGTCAATATCTGCATATGAAGAATACAATGTTCCCAGTTATCTATGTACAAATCCTCTGAAAACAGATAGTGTAAGAATGCAAACTGATGTATACAGAACACTATGCAATAGCAAAGCAGAATGATATGCAACCAAAAGGCTGGACATTATTAAACAAAGTATGTATACACTGTATAGGTAATGATTATAAAATCCAAATGATAGTACCTGCCAAGCAGATATTCAAATATTTTCAAATGATATTTCTGCAGGTCAGCAAACAATGAAAATAAGGTATAAGTTATTGTAGTTTGAAGAGATCACAAAATCTGGGTAAAACATTTAAATTCTCCAGTGTATGACTACAGGAAACCATATGGTCCAGAAAACAACTTACCAATTTCACACAGGTCTCCTTCCCATCCTGGTGTGCACTGACAGAAGAAGCCATCCACGTAGTTCAAACAGTTGGCTCCATTTTGACATGGTTCACTGCTGCATTCATTCATTTCTGCAAGAAGAGGAAATACAGATTTGTCATTTCTGCTCATATCTTCCGTCTATTACATAGACACAGAGGTACATGTTTCTTCTTCCGCCTTTTTTAAAAAAAAACAATTAACTTTCAAGGAACTATTCAGAAGAGAATCGGAGCATTGTCTTGGATATACAAAAGATGATTTGTGAAAGAAAAGTGGTAGTCATATAATTGCCAATTACTTGTCTACTCTTATTCACATCCAAGACAGAACTTTTTTTTTTTCGATCACTGGAAATTACAATATCAATGCAAAATGGCACATGTACCTCTATCATACAAATGATGCACAGGACAGAGTAGATCAGTGAAAATTGGATGCACAAGTTTAACTTTGGAACTGTTTAAACTCACGAGCACAGCAAGTGGGTTTGAGACTGTTTCCAAAGTTGAATGAGAGCATCCAATTTTCAGTGATCCATGAAATAGGTCTGTGCATCATTTGTTTTATAAAATGGGCCCATAAATGCATGAAATTCAACCTTTTTCCCCCCATCATGCTCCTAGTACACCTACAATACTATACAAGGCTTGAGTCATGTGTTAGAATTTTACCAGACACGTGGATCAGTGTGGATCAGTAAAAATCAATGCATGATAACTGACCAATCATATTGCAGAGATTTTAAAGTCCATTTTATAAAACAAGCTACAGCTGTAAACAGACCAGCTTTAGTATAACACATAATGATGGGATGAAGTCCTACCAAGTTCACATGTGACTCCTGTCCAACCCTTCTCACAGATGCAGCGGAAGCCATTGATTTCATCGACGCACTGTCCTCCATTCAGGCAGGGCATGCTGACACATTCGTCCAGCTCTGTGGGGGAAGTGGGGAAGGGGATGGGGGAGAGATGGGTGGGTGGGGTGCAGGGTGGTCAGAGTGGCAAGGTGTGTGGTGTTTAGGTGGAGAGAGGTGGGGTTGGAGGGGTGGGGTGGGTGGGAGGGGTGAGATGGGACACATTGGGGTGGAAGTGAGGCCAGATGTGAAGCCAGATGTGACAGAATGCAGTGAAGTTGAGATGTTGCAGAAGAGTTACATAAGTTTGATTAAACAGAAGAATAATGGAAGGAGATATCAAAGCCAATTTGAGGCATATGAAATATATATGTGTGATATGAGTGATCAGGGAATGGGTAGAGGGAGATTTACAGTGTAGCGAGAGAGGGGAGAGAGAACAGAGGAACATTGAAATTATATTTTTGATACAGATTATGGAACCATCTAATCATTCAAGACTCTACGATACAGGATTGTAGCCATTGTACGGAGTATGCACATGCTCATGCAACATCTAGAAATGCTATCACCCTCTACAATCAATATGAATTTCAATCCTTCCTTTATACACTACAAGTAATGTTCAAAACTTTCAGGAGTCAATAGTCAAAGCTGTAAATACAATGAATACTCAAGTCTGTAGCGGAAAGACAAAATGTAAAAAAAAAAGAAGAATAAAAACATCACAGAATGAACTGTATTGACACACTTTATAAAGTGCTGCAAAATCAACAATATAATTGTATTACATACATGTCATTCATAGAGGGTAATACCTACTTTTGCAAAAATATATGTCATTATCTGTAGAGAGAAAAAGACCTGTTCTCACCTATGAATTTGTTAAAAATGCCAGAGAAGATGCGGTGTTTCAAGTAAACACCATTTATTTTTGAGCAGTTTACATCTTGTAGTTTATTGCCATGGTAAATGATGTAGATGTACATATAAAGTTGTAACTGTTATATCTGATGAATCTGCAAACCTTACAAATGTTGATATCAGAAAATGTACTGTAAATACAACAAAAAAGGAAGATGGAGAAATAATGCCCTTTGTTTCCTCAAGGAAGAGGGACAGACACAATGTGGTTCTAAAATCAGTCGTTGATAGAGTACCTGTTTCACAATTGGTTCCTGTCCACCCTGAGGAGCACTGGCATTCGTATCGTCCAATCAGATCCAAGCAGGTGGCCCCATTCAGACACGGATTGCTGGCACATTCAAGAGTTTCTGTAGACACGCCATACACAGAGTTGGATGCATTACAAAACACAGCAGCATAACACAAGGATCCTGAGTTATCTTCACCATATATTGCACAGTGTAGGCATTGAGTGTTCAATATTAAAACACAGTGGGAAAAATACTCAACAGCAGTTCACATAATTATATTGTGTCACCTTTTCCTCTTATGCTTTGAATATGGTGGTGCAAAATACAGTCCAATCTACATATTGGTCTACAGTGACTTCATTTTTCAACACACAAACTCAAACACAATTACAAGCCCAAACACAGAAGCACACATGCAAAATTTCTTATGTTATTCTCCATGTTATTTAAGACCTACTTTATTCAGTCTGCAGAATGGGCACAATATAACCACACTTCATGAAAACGAATCTCTGATTAACTCAAAATGAACAATTTTTTTTTATGACTGAAACACTTGGCTACAAGTACCTAAGATTGCACAAACCTGTTTCACAGAGAATCCCTTCATATCCAAGGACACAATCGCACTGATAGCCATCCACAAGGTCTATACATGTTGCTCCATTAAGGCAGGGGTCACTTGCACATTCATCGATGTCTGAAATTTAGGGCAATTGATAATGCAAGCTGTAAAACAAATCTTTAATATTTGACATTGCTGTACAAATTCATTCTTTGCTTCAACTTTTCATAATGCAGAGTTGTCTTCTCTATACAGTAACACTTTTGAAGAGTGTACACGTGTGGAGGTGCTTAAAAAGGAGTACACTCTCTGTTTTGTAGAAATTGGTGCATGATTGAATAGTTTTGATTGTACTTTGACTGGATGCAATTTATAGGTAGATTTGCTTATAATGTCTCAGAGGATTTATATCTCGAAATTTATCTCTAGGCATATTTTGAATATTTACCTCTGGGCATATTTTGAATATTTACATCTGAGAATGTATGCACATTTCTTCATGTCTTTACACACTGGAATTTTCTTTGCAGAAATAGGATGTGGTGTGACGACAAATAATTACAATTTCACAAATGTTGTATGCCCAATGTCACACACCACTATGATAAATCTGACATACTGTAACATCATCTGCTACTACATAATGTCTGAAAAAAGACACATTACAATTTCCACAGACTGGAATTTTACCCATAGTTTCATTCATTGTATCTCCGCAGACTCTGTGAAGATTGATGCAACTGTGTTCATACACATTAACATGACATGGTTTGTCGGCAGAGACCTCTGAGCACACACATACCTATTTCACAACGCTCTCCTGTCCATCCGCTGTCACAGAAACAGGAATATTCCCCGATGAGATCCAGGCATATGCCTCCATTCAGACAGGGGTTGCTGGCACACTCTTGCACCTCTGTCCCGTCAACATCAACAAAAATAGAAAGAAAGAAGGAACATGATGAAATTCCAAGCTTGCCATTTACCTTCAAAAATACATACTAATATCAAGTAGCTGCACAGACAACTCCAAAGTGACACATTCCAGTGACAGGATATGTTTGTCCATAATGCCTATTAATTGTTCCTTAATTGTCTTTATGAGCACTGTTCAATGCTACTAGTCTATCTTCTGATCAAATGATTGTTTCCAGCTGAATAATCTATATGGCAATATCACCTTTGACTTGTAATTACTAAGATGACTTAAAACATGCATTTAAGAATATGGATATATGGTGAAGGAAACAATTACACACCAATCTGTTTTCATCTGTTGTGGCTACCTGTGTGTATGGGCCACCTTTCTACAAAGATTAAAACATTTTCTTCTCTTTAAAATTGTTTGTCAGTTAATGAAAATTGCAAAAAAAAAATCAGTTTTGGTCTTCAAAAGGTCACTTTATCCTTCCCTCATGTGACTTTTG
This sequence comes from Diadema antillarum, assembly GCF_040938485.1. Classification (NCBI taxonomy): domain Eukaryota; kingdom Metazoa; phylum Echinodermata; class Echinoidea; order Diadematoida; family Diadematidae; genus Diadema; species Diadema antillarum. The sequence goes on from NW_027271172.1 coordinate 1,622,693, forward strand.
CAGACAAATATCACTTGTGAGAGCATTGATTGACAAACCTTGTTCGCAGTTGATTCCTGAGTATCCAAGGGGACAGGAACATGTGTAGGAAGTGAATAGGTTGTTGCAGGTGGCATTGGACAGACAAGGATTGGAGTTACACGGATTCAAGGCTGCAGTGACAGAATAAAACATATAACACAGTCACAGAGATTGTGTCATTCATGTGGTATACAGCGTATGGGCCATTTTTTGACCATATGACACTGACATACAATACAATATTGTTCATTGTGTCAATCATGTGGTCAATGAGATATGATAGTAACATACTGGTGCACTGTGTCAATCATGCGGTCAATGGGCCATTATTTGATTTTTAAGAAAGTTTTTGCATCTCAAGACATAAATTCATATCAAACATGGTTTTATTGCGCCTGCTCAGAAAATCGGAAACTAGTGAATGCTTTATCTGTTAGTAGAAATTTATCAAAGTCTCTATGAACAAGGAAAAAGGAAAGGAATAATATATCTTAATCATCAGTACTATAGCCTGTTCCCTTATTTGTAACCATTGGTAAGGCTCAACAGCTATAGTTACCCCTGCAACAATTGTAATGGTGTTTCAAACTGAAATAATCATGGCTTGAAAGCATTGCAGAAAGCATCACATGAAACAGACTTTGGAGAAACTCATTGCATGCAGGGAAACTCACCAATTTCACAGAAATTGCCAGCGTGGGATATGGGGCAATCACATCGGTAGGAGTTCAGAAGGTCCACACAGATACCACCGTTCAGACACTCATGTCCAATGCAGTCATCCACATCTAGTCGTAGTAGAGGTAGAAATGTTTCAACAATGTCAACAAAAATGTACAAAAAGACTGCAACATCAAGGGCATGGGGTACTACTGTACATGTATTTTAAAACTGCTTAAAACATCAGAAAATCACTCTGTCATTAAAGTTTTTGCATTTTTTCTTCTTTCTTTGCCCAAGGACTTTAATCACTGCAGACTTCTGAACTGCAATAATCCCCCTGACCAGTGTAGCATACTGTGCACATCAATTTTGATAGTGCTTAGGCCTACAAGACTTGCAGGCACGTACAAAAAGCACAGATACCTTCGCTTCAAAGGGTATTAAGAACATTTCTGATCAGAGCTTCATGTCAAGAAGCTGGAACGTCTCGCAAGAGCCCATAAACTGACAAATCTACCATACTGCACTGTAAAATACACATTTTTAGGGTCACACATATATAGTGCTACACATGGATTTAGATTACACAAACACAATAAAAAGCATGGTGGTTAAGTTTGGAAGAAATTGAAGAATTGTATATCTTCTTACCATTATCACAGTTTGTGCCATTGAAACCTGTTGGGCATTCACACTCATATGTTGTACCCATTTCCCTACATGTGGCTCCATTCTGGCATGGATTGGGGTTACATTCATCAATTTCTGCACAAAAAGAAAACATTACATTAATATTATTGTGAAGTACATGTTCAATATTAATAAAACTACAAAGAAGTCATATATACATGTAAATGCATCAAATTGATGTCAGAGTCAAGCTATATTTCTTACCAAAAAGCTTTGATCCCTAGTCAAAATTGCATACATTGTATCTTGTGGAAAATATCTGCACAGGAGCAATAATGCACTATTTACGAGGTGTTTAAATTCTCACCTCCCTTTGCTTTGCTTTGAATCTTCCATTTACAGACTGAAAAAGAATTGTTTTTAATTACATGAGATAAAAGGCAGTCGTCAAATGTCAAGAAAGATAGTGCCACAATTGTAATGTATGCTGTTTGTTATTTTCTTCAATGTTGTCATGTTTGTATATGTACACATATTTATCTGTTCATTTTTTAAAGTGCCATGAGCACTGAAGGGTAGACCTATGTGGTATGCAAGTACAATGTAGCCACTGCTACAATATTACAAACTGTACTACACTTATGATCAAAAAGTTAGGACCGTAAAGTACTATAAGTCTCTAGCAGTTTAAAAACAATTCAGAATAACACTTCTATGATTTTATCCATCTGATTTTACTCAATCTATTTAAATCAACTTGGACACTGTGTGGAATAACACTCAAATCAGGTAACAATCTCTAAATGAATGCTTTACTACGATATTGTATGTATAACATATATACAACTGTACATGGTACACGTACAATGTATATGCATCTTGATTGAGCTACAGTGTAGTACACAGATTTTTAATAGTCGTGGTTTTCCTACCAATTTCGCAGAATTCGCCAGCGTAGCCCACTGGACACAGACAGTTGTGAGAGCCCACAAGGTTCTGACACGTGGCGTTGGCCGAGCATGGGTTGCTTAGACACTCGTCTATGTCTGTTGGAGCACAAAGTAAGAATCAGTGAGCAATACAGAATAATGAACACAAATGGCAGAGTACAAATCATTCCCCATACTCCATACTTTCTTTTCACGAAAAGAAAAAAAAATTACAGAAATGGGTATATCTTACATGAAGCACGCATTCTACAGAAATGTTACAAAATTCTGGATATGCAACTGATTGACAAATTGCCCTACATTGACGTATTTACGTTGATGTAGGGCAATTTGTCAATCAGTTGCAATGAAAACACCTCGACGGAAGAATTTCATGAATTTGAATTCTGGATATGTGATAACAGGTTAATGAACCAAAACAAAGAAGGATTGAACACTTACCAGTCTCACAAATATTCCCTGTCCAGCCCTCATCACAGATGCAAGCAAAGCCATTGAGCTGGTTCACACATGTGGCATTGTTGAGACAAGGGTTGCTTTCACACTCGTCAATATCTAGAATACCAAATAAAAGAAATATCAGGTAATGAAGCTCACAGCACAGCTACATTGTACAAATGTAAGTCTCTGTTTAAATTTGGATGCCTGAAACAAGCAGCACTAAATTCTATGATAGTCAATGGAATGAAATGCAGTGTACATAATGTTCAAACAATTAAATTTTTTGATGAGTAGAGGTTGAAGAAAACTTTTGATGCTACAAGTGGTGATTTGTCTTCAAATTTTGAATGATCAATATTACTCACTATACTGTGTCAATGCAAGACGATATTTTCTATGGAATCTACTAGAGGCTCTCTGAAAATATCCTGTCTGAGTAAAACAATCATAAATCAAATACAATGAATGATGGAGAGAAATAAGGCATTCATTCTTATTACAAGGGTACAGTGTTTGAAACACACTGATTTCTAGCATGGCATATGGTATGTGCCTTTAATGTTAAAAACACTTCCTCTACTCACTCCCTTGCAATACGGGCTAAAATAATTGTGATATACTCAAACAACAACATTTTCTGCAAGGTACTGTATACGCCGAATATTTCGCGAGGTTTTTATTTTTGTGAATTTCGTGAGTCGGGTGCTATTCGCGAAATTAAAGACATGTGAAAATATTGACTCTGATCCCCATGTGAATGTGACATACACATGTACATTTCTCCGTTCCATACAGGACTCCACGATCGCTAATTTAACCACTTGTGAAATAGTCGGGAATTCCCGATTCACGAAAATTTAGACTCGCGAAACATATGGCTTATACAGTAAATGAGATAAATGGCTGTATGGACAAGCTTTTGTTTCAAATCTTACCAATCTGGCACTGTTTGCCTGTCCAGCCGGGCTGACATGTGCAGATGAAGGAGTCATACTGGTTCAGGCAAGCTGCTCCATTAAAGCAAGGATCTCCGATGCAGGCATCTTTTGCTGAGGGGGTGTGAGGGGAAGGGGCCAATAAAGCATGATTTGTCTAAAAACAACAATACTGATGTAAGTAGCAGCATTGTTCACGGTATTGGTCAATAAATCCAAACTGGATCATGTTTTGATACAGGGTCCAGGCCACAGAAATGGACATAATGGTCACATGGTATATTATTGAATTAATACTTGTAGCAAATGCCAGCACATACACTTGTATTAGCTTATATCAAATAATTTGATTAATTAAGTAATCATTGCTTACCTGTAACACAGAGAAACCAGAAGGTGTCTACGGTTTCTCATTTTGTAACAAAAATTATGTACACTGCACAGGAATATTATCCCAAAGAAATTGGTACAGCCTGATTTTAAAAACACCAGCTTTCGTTAAAATGCATGATTCATTTAGCCTATCAAAGACGAGTCCCAAGAATACTCGGGCAGGTGTCTATGGGAAATATGTGTTATAGCATAATCAGTCCGTCCTCAACGGGTGACGATAATTTTAATCCTGGGAGAAGTAATGAGGTTTTTATTATCTCCATTCTCTAAGATTGCCCGTCTCCTTACCAGCATGCTTCCTATCAAAGACTACACAGTTTGTAATGTCACATATAGAAATTATATGAGAATATAAAAGGAAATACATGTATGTAGAGAATTCTACAAAATTTTCATTTTTGAAAGTACACATTCCCTAGACTTGTTACTGACATCATAACGTTCATCCCCCTGCTTTCTGAAAGAGGTACACTGTATGTCTAGTACTCTTTAATGATGCTGGCAAAGGCAAAGTATTTTATGTTAAATTTGTCTATATTTTCTTTATATTGTTTTCCAATAAATTGCAGTCATCTCATCCAGCAATGTCGGCACTGAAACTTTACAAATTCATAATTTTTCAAGAGATTGTCGAATTGTCCTCAGACTTTCACAGATGCAATCTACTAATATTGCTCTCAATGTACGGATGGCAGATTATCCAAACCTGTCCAATACTGCAGACTTACCCGTCGTGCAGTCATCTCCAGTCCACTCAATGGGACACCTGCACTCATAGTGGGTCACGTTGCCACTGCACTGACCCCCGTTGGCACAAGGGTCGGAGTCACAAGCAGTGACGGCTATGGGAGAAGTTGGGGGGGGGGGGGAAGGATGGAGATGAAGTGACAAATAAATGTGGGTGATGCAAGGAGTTAATAAGAATTCATGGCCCAACTACCAAGATGGATGCTCGTTTGGACTAATGCTTTGAGTACAGTTTTTAAGACGTGGAGGGGGTTTGGGGTATGACGGAATGGGTTTTGACGCATTTAGAAATACTATTCTTCAGTGTCACGAATGAAACTACAAATTACAGGGCACTAGATGGTGAGACGGCAAATGGCTCCAGGGTTACTTCCAAAATTTCAGACTAGAATTCACATTTCCTGTTTCATGGATACTGATGATATGATGACTAACTGATTTGAAAGAGGTGTAAATGACGTAGTATTTGAGCTCTGTGATGCTTACACCAAATCAATTCATGCTCTGTTACGATGTCTGAATAATTAAAATTGAATCTCTTTTTTATCAATAGATTTTTCAGACTTCAGTCCTTCAATTAATATATTACTGTCGGCATACAATCAGTCTTTCTGTATTAGAAAACAAATGATCCAGGCACATTCACATCAAATTATTCCCAAATGATCACGTACAATAGCTAAAACAATCTACATGTACATTAGGAACTAGACTACAGTGTTAAATCTAAAAGGAGAAGCTTTTCGTAGAGAGAAACTTTTTTATTTGATGCCACCAGTTACAAAAAAAAAAAAAAGCTAAAGAGGCAAATTTGACTCAAACTGAAAAGCAAAGGGCAGGAATGACCAACATTTTGGGGCAAAACAGGCATTTATTTCCTAAAACCTGCTGGTTTATATAACATGCAAATATTCTTGGTCTTGCAATCATTTGATGATTGCCAATACCACGTTGTCTCCATATGAATCAATGAAATCAAGGCTTCCGTTTGTCAAATCGGCTATACATGTAATGAATTCTGAACACTCTGATATTGTACTACTACCTTACGTTGTCATTTCACCCATATCAGTCAAAGCATTCACCTGATTGCAGTGGAAAATTTGCAAAGTGTGGCATGTTGACCATTCAGCAATTAACAGCGACAATGCATTGACATTGAAAAGTACCAACACTTGCCCATAATGGGTTGAAACCAGATCATTCTGTTGTTGACTTGTTACTTTAATACGAAATTTCTCTCAGTTTTTAAAAGTAGCTTTCTCTTTTGAAGCAAGTCTCCTCTTGTATTCTCAAGACTAAACTAGACTAAAGGTAGATGACACAATCTACATGTATTAATAAGCAATGATTCATGGAGAATCACGGGAAGATATGAAAAGCCAAAGTGATGATACTTACAGCTTTCACATCTCACTCCAGAGAAGCCCAGCCGACAAACACAGGTGAAACCACCAAGTGTATTGGTACAGGTGGCATTGTTCAGACAAACCCCAAGGTCACATTCATTGATGTCTGTCATAAGATAGAAATATAACATTCACGGTGATTTTTAGGTTCAACTGACATTTGTCTTCGGAATGAAATAAGAGTGACATGCATACAATGGCATGTCAGAAAGTCCATTTAATGTCTTTACAACATATGGTAAGAGGTAAATCTATATTCATGGACTGTATGGATCCATATACCACTGTTTCAAAAGGCTTTATCAGTTTAACATCTGTGGGTGTAACTTCCAATGTCCTTTTGGTATGATCATACATTACTTTTTCACTGTTTGCAACCCAAAAACAATGTGAAGAAAGTTAAACAAAAGAAGTGTGATATTCATGTGAGAGTCTTACTGATATGGAAGGATTTTAATTGTACTGTATTCTTGTGCTCTGATTTGATGAACAATTCACTTCATTGTATGAAGTATATGAATTCCATGAAAATTACTGCCTTTCTGTGAAATGATCAACAGATTTAACTCAATTTCAGTGGCTTGATAACTATATGCGATGCGTCTTTAATTAATGGGTAAAAAGCAAATTGCCTTCCTTAAACATTACAATCTGAAACGATGACAGGGTACTGAAAATTATATTTTTGCCATAAGTACACATGTACAAAGACGTATGTACACTTTTCGTGAATGCAATAACGTTGCTGTACTATGAAAACACCTACAAATGCATAGAGATAACAGTCATGATAATACCGTATGAGTGTCACATTGTACCTTGTTCACAGTCTTGTCCTACAAAACCGATGGGGCAGGCACAGGAATACGATGTTCTGTAATTGGTGCAACTAGCATTGTTCTGGCAAGGGTCGGGGTCACACAGATCAATTTCTGAAGGAGAGGAAAGTGAGATAAAACATTCGCAATTATATGTGCTAAACCCATGTGGTACTGCAACAGCAGTTAAGAATGGACAAAAAACAAACAAACAGACTCATTTTTGTTTGAGAACACTACCCTGCATGCACAATCCTATTCATCACCACTTGCATTATGAATATTGGCCTCCATACTGCCCTCTATTGTTTGCCATTGATGGTTACATGCATAAAAAGAAATTGAAACTAGAGTTGTCATTGGACTTGTCTGATGTGTGGCAAGGGAATGAGAGATTTAGACATCCACTGAAATTCAAACAATGCAAAGAAGAGGCTTCCGGCAAGTGTCCTGTACACCTTACACTGTACTTCTTTTTTTCTCAGCAAAGCCTAGTTATCTACATGTACTTTATGTTAAAAGAAAGGGAATGTGCCACATTGTACTGCATATGCCTGACTAGATTGAGAATACAGACAATCATTTGTTTCAAAATATATGAAAACATTTCGTTGTCATATCATTGAAATTTACCTTAGAGTTTGCCTGCATTCATATTATGCAGTATGTCTTTGAAAAGTAATTTCTGCAGCTACACTGATCTTACATTCCTAGCAATGGCTTGTCCAAGCATAAGGGCATACATTTGTGGTCTGTAGCACAATTCTTGCTAGCCAGTTATCACTGAATGTTCCAATCTGTGATGTCTGCACGAAGTAAGAATTCTACTACCTCTCTCTTACCGATTTCACATCTGTCGCCAAGGAAACCAGGAGGACACTGGCAGATGAAGTCGGTGTCATTGAAGACCCGGCAGGTGGAATTGTTGAGACAATCACTGTTCTCACAAGGATCATCAATACCTGAGCCGGTAAAGAAGTAATCCTCTTTGAAATCACCCTTACTGTTTTTAGTGTTCAAAACTAACATTAAACAGTTTGAATAAACGACACACATTGGAATAAAAAACAAAACAATAAATGCATGATCGATGTTATTGTCGGATGAATGACACAAGTAGAAGGCAGTCAAAGTATTGTTGCTTATATTTACACTGAGACAGCAAGGCACAAGTACAGCTGTAATATATTGATCAATCTTTCCTCATACAACTGTATAATCAGTCAAAGTACAAGTGTACACCTCATACTATCCAATCGCACATAAAGAAAATACTTGATTTACTTACACAACGACAGGTACACATCTAATGCTGATTTCACATCTTGTTCTAAACTACTATGTGGCTAAAAATGTTTTGCTATGTACTAGAACTCTCAATATTTAGTATGTATGTGAGAGTAAAGTTCAAGTAATACATTGATCTTTCCTCATACAACTGTATATCCAGACAAAATACAAATGTACATCTCATACTATCCAATCACAAACAAATATTACTTTTTTAATTTTCAAAACGACAGGTACACATCTAATGCTGATTTCACATCTTGTTCTAAACTACTACATGGTTAAAAATGTTTTGCTATGTACTAGAACTCTCAATATTTAGTATGTATGTGAGAGTAAAGTTCAAGTAATATATTGATCTTTCCTCTTACAACTGTATATCCAGACAAAATACAAATGTACATCTCATACTATCCAATCACAAACAAAAATTACTTTTTTAACTTTCAAAACGACAGGTACACATCTAATGCTGATTTCACATCCTATTCCAAACTACTATATGGCTAAAAATGTTTTGCTACGTACTAGAATCCTTAATATTTTATATGTATTTGAATGCTGCTTATCGAGACATACAATTATATGAAGAAGGAGCTACACAGCATGTTTAAATAATGCAGATTATGACTTACCCAAAATGATGACTGAGAACTCGCAGGTAGCCACATTTCCAGAACTGTCGATGGCTGTGTAACCGATGGGCGTCGCCCCGACGGGGAAGTCTGCCCCCTGGGCGGGGCCAGCTGTCTGCTGCAGGGTGACCTCCCCAGCGTTGTCTGAGGCCACGGGGAGGTTCCAGGTGGCAATGGCCGATGAACCGCCAGGAGCGGTCTGGACGGTGACATCTCCTGGGCATAGGGTGAAGACCGGATTCTCTGTGTCTGTCATAAAAAAAAGAAAAACAAAATAATGATATTTAAAGGGATGTTATCTTATTGGTTGAGGTGAGGATTCAGCTTTAATGTTTTGTGAGATATCTAGAAACCACTCCATTAAATGTTAAAGAGCATACGATTCAAAGGGGCATTGAAAGTTTATTTAATGAAAATCGGTTTTGAAATGACTGAGATTACAGTGTGTAGATATCCAATAACAAGGCCAAACAAAGAGATCTAATAAAAGTTGTGGCCTGTCACATTTTATTAGGATTGCTTTTTTGGATATCTCGGCCATCGCGAGACCAATTTTCATCAAAAAAACTGTGAATTCCTCTAAGAATTACATATTCTTTCATATTTCATAAGAGGTTTCTCACTATCTCACAAACACACATACACAAAAGTTGGAAACCGGCAGCCCCATCTAAACCAAAACTGTACCATGCCTTTAAATGAAGGAACTCAATTCCTTTCACGAACAACATATTCATGAGTTGTATATAATCCAACCACTCTCATTTAACTAGTAGACTCAGTTACATTTGCATCATGCTTTGCCGCATGTTCTAATGAATGTCGGAAAGGTCCTGCAGTGCCCAATTCAAGTTATGACAGCTTTAACAAAATCATATATTCTATTTTATCACAGTAATACATGTCTCAAATCAACAGAATAGATTTCCACTTACAAATTCTAACACAAGAAAACATAGTAAACTGCTTCTGTTTAATAGGCTTATTGTCTAGTGCATGTAATTTTGAAGGTTTGGACTATGTAAATAATTACTCAAAACAGGCAAGTCTTGCTATGGTATCTCTGAAATTCAAAAGACACAATACAAACTCACCTATGACAGTAACGGTGAAGACACACACAGCGCTGTTCCCTGCTTCATCCTCAGCCACATAGAGGACAGAGGATGATCCGAGCCCAAACTGACTGCCCACTGTGACATTGGTTACAAGAGAAACCTGAGCTCCCGAGTTATCCATTGCAGTGGGCGTTGGCCACGTGACGGTAGCAGTGGGCTGGGCGGGGTCCGTCGTAACGGTGGAGTCCGGTGGACAGAAGGTGAAGGTGGGATTCTCATTGTCTGGTGGGTTTTAAAGTGGACAAAGTTTTGATACTATAACAGATGATATGATTCTAGATGAAAGGATTTTAAGTGCCCATGGAGGCCGTATAATGAAGGTTGTGGTCTTGCCATAAACAGGACAAACTCATTTTTTCTCTCTTGTCAGAAAAATACATGGAACAGTTACAAGTAAAATAAAAACTTCACCCTAACGTCACAATCAATTAAAGGTAGTTGTGACTAGTTATGAGGCAATTGCCACTGTCAATAGAACAATGTTAACACTATACACTAAAACAAAACTCATGATTGGTTGATTACGGTACTCACGATCATCACTGACGGATTCATATCTAAATTTCCATGAGTCCTTTACCTTGAACTAGGATGGAAAACGTGCAGGTAGCAGCATTATCGGCTGCATCGCGAGCGACGTATGTTACGGACGTGATGCCGATCGGGAAGGAATCGCCGCTGTCTGACGAGACCATGATATCTACGACTCCCGAATTATCCGAGATGGTGGGTTGGGTCCAGTTGACTGTGGCCGTTGGCAGGCCAGGGTCAGTGCTGACCATGATGTCATCGGGACATCCTATGATGAGGGGAGGCATGAAATCTGCAGCAAAGTGAAGAAAATTACCACATGGTCAGTGTGGGAAAAAAAGTTTAGCACTTTAGCAAACCAGTGGTTTCAACCTGATCTACTCATCCAATAAAGCGGTTAATTTTACACACAAATTTGCATCGGGTTTACACAAAATTGATCAAATATCCATGGCGATTACATTGCAGAATGAGATTGTACATGGGCGATTTGAAGTAGACAAAGAACATGCACATTCCCACACTCTGTATCTCTTACATAATTCTGTACGGGCACATACACATACAAGCATGGTCGTAGGTACACTTGTAGATCAGAAATTTTTTTCAGAGGGCCAGTTGTGGGAGGTCAAGGGGGATGCAGCGTCAATCTGAATTTTAATTGCGCAATTCATGCCACAATTATTTATTATCAACATTTTCTAGGCATTCCTCAGTTTACTGATTGTGTGCTCCTGTATATGGGATACCAAAATTGTATCGATGCAAAAATAACAACAAAAAACCCTCTTGTGAATTATAAAGCCCTTACAGTGTACGTGAATTAATCCACGCAAGACTGGCAACATTAGCTGCAGTACCTTGAACAATAATGTTGAAAGTGCATGTGGCTGTGTTCCCACTGGGGTCAGTTGCTGTGTACTCAATCGTCGTGACCCCTATGGGATAGAGGTCACCATTGATGGCGCTGGTTGTCAGGGTAACGGCACCAGAGTTGTCGGTTGCTGTTGGTTCAAGCCACGAGACGAATGCCGAGGGGAGGCCTGGACTGTTGGCAACTGCGATGTCTGATGGACAGCCTGAGATAACTGGTGGTGCATTATCTAAAAAGTGGAATTGAGGAATATTCATTATTATCTTTAAATTTGGGACTTTTGCTGTTTTTCCACGTTAGAGACATTAGTATTACAGAGGACTTCATTTATTGGACAGGTTAGCTTTTACAATTTGTAGGTTAGAATGTTAATTCCACTGATATCTTTGCGGAGTTATCTATTTTTGCTAAGGCAAGCAAAGTGTTAAAATCTCATTTTCTGTTAAAAAAAAAGTTTGTTCATTATGCTTCATACGTTATGTCAATAACTAGTTCATGCATTGTTACTGAAACGTACTTCGTAAATGCTCATGCATGTAAACTGATGAAATTTGTTTGCTGAACTCATTGTGAACATGTTCCATTTATAAAATTTGAGTATGCAGAGCAAGAAATTGTACATTCAAGACCCCTTAAGGGAGGAAATAAAATGCTTTAAATCTTGTAAGTATCAAAAACAGACAAACAGGACAAACCACAATGCCATAAGCATCAAATGCAATCAGTCAATTGCCACATCTATACAAGGAAAGGAACACACATACACATACATTGGTCGAGGGATTTGTCTAAATTTTCTAAAACCGCGAAGTACATACTGCATAGTAATGTATCACGCTTGTTGACATAAGTAAATGACAATGAAAAGAAAAAAAAAAAAAAGGAAAAACAGTAAGAAAGCATGAATTCAATTTTTCACTGCCAGGTAAGAGTGTTGTGAACCTGTTTCGCAGTTCATTCCGGTGAAGCCCTCTAGACAAAGGCAGTAGTGGCTCGTGGCGCCACTCCCCTCGAAGCACGTAGCATTGTTCTGACATGGGTTTGTCGAACACGTGGTCAGGTCTGTTACAGTTAGAACATTAGCACACAACAAACAGAAGACATGAATGAGTGCAACACTCTTCACATAGTGGCATAAAATATTAAAACAACACTGGATTAAGCACAAATTATGATTAGATAACACTTTGCACAGGGAATACATGTACACGAAATGCAAAATCAGACTTACACAACAATATTACTGTCACTGATTATTGTAAGTCACAGGATTAACAAAACGTGCAGATGCATGCATATACAATAGATATATTTGCAAGGCATAACATCTGTTACATTATGACAAAAAGCTTGAAGGTAGACAAATTCTAAAACTAATGAATATGTAAAAAATATTGTGGTTAAAGTATCACTCATTTAACAACTTCTGCAGTGAAGGGTTGGATTGAGGAATCAGTTGACAGAGGGTTATGCGAGTCACACTCATCACATGAAACATTACAAATGTTAGATTGACTTCTGATCAACATTGTACAGTGCATCAACAATGCTTTTGAGAAGTATTAGTGACAGCCTAGTTGTGTTGCCTTTAATACAGCATTTCAACAGAAATAGAGATTTATGCATGCTCTACATTTGTAAAATTTGGCCAGCTATAATTGTGTAATTGGTTAATTTTGTGTATTCCATGAAACTGTAAGAACTGGACTGTGCTTGAATGTGTAAAAGCTCTGAACATCTACCACTAATACTACGTGTACATCATACAAGCAGCAGCAGTCCTGGGCCCCATTTCATAAAAAGTTGATATGATAGCAACTCTTGCTGGAATGACAATTGTCATGGTAACGACAAGAATTCAGCCTCTTGATTGGCTGTTGCTATGGGAAGTTGCCATTCCAGCAAGAGTTGCTATCCTAGCATCTTTTATGAAATGGGGCCCTGGTCATGGATTGCCTTGTTTGAGGTACAAATGTACTTGAAATGCTTGATGTTGAGTATGTACATTGTAAGTGCAATTTTCAAGTGTGTGCACTATCGAGTAACTGCAGATTAGTCTCAACATTCAATACAAGCACAATAGTGGACTCATATTGGAATGGGTGCCCAGTGAAAGTGTGTCTTTTGAATGAAGGGTTAAACCATCCAGGATTTACATACACAAGCTTGTTTTGCTATTCAGCTCAAGCTTGATGTAAAAAGTTCTACTGGATGAAACTAATCGAGTGTGATATCACTCGTTTGGACAAAGAGTTAGACTGTCACACAGTCATGAGTATGGTTTAATTGACACAAACAGGACAGTATACCACGCGTCAGCATGGTACCGCAACAAACCACCATTACTGAATTGACCATCCATATCGAGGCAACCGCCACAGCAATTAACAATTATGGGCATACCGATTTCACATCTGGTCCCCTCGAATCCCGCGGGACAGAGGCAGAAGAAGTCCCTGCCACCGTTCTGCTCAAAACAGGTGGCGTTGTTCTCGCACGGACCGCTATTACACGCTTGAAGTTCTGTCAATTTGAAAGAGGTAAGACGTCAATGAAAAGAAAATAGCTGTTTAAGAATGATGATTCAACATCTACGAATGATAAAATGCCTTTGCAGGGCTCGACATTAGGGGTGGCCCAGTGGTCCCCGGGCCACTAAACATTTGTGTCGGGCCACCAAAGTTATAATTTGCTGGTCCGATCGGGCAACTTAGATTAAAAAAGAATTGCTACCTTTGCTTTTATTTCGAGCCACTTCATATCTTTTACGGGCCACAACATATCTTATTCAGACCACCAGAATTAAAGATTTGAAGATTTGTATATGGCCCAAATGGGCCATCAAACAAAAAAGTTCATGTCAAGCCCTGCTTTGGTTTTAGGAGATGGGGTGGAGGGATTACAAGTTTTCAATCATTTCCTTCTGAGACTATGAGTAGCAGTGTCCTTCCATAATAACATTCAGACTTGTCCCCCCAAAAAAGACCCTAAATAGTCTATTTCTAATCATCTGAGTCATCACATCATCGGAATTATCATTTTTCAGCATCAGCGACATGTCAGTGGTGCAGATGTTATGAATAACAACCGAGTATACATTTTGGGAAAATGAAATGTTCTTATTGCTTTAAAATCCATAAGCAAAAGCAAAATTTGATGTCAATGGGTTGTGAAAATTATACCACATTCTTGATATGAAAACAAAATTGATTGTTTATGAGTAAAATGAAAGCAAAACATGTTACAAATACTAAAATGCATATACTTCCCAACCAGTGCACATTTACACTGACAGCTAGAACAGTTGCATTTGACAGTTTCATCAACCAGAAAAAGAGAAAAGATTTTTGTATATATACTGTACCTAGTTCACAATTTGTTCCCTCAAAACCATCTGGACAGAGGCAAATGTAGCTGTTGCCCAATGCATGTTGAAAGCAAGTGGCTCCATTAACACATGGGTTGCTGTTACAGGCAAGGATTTCTGCAAGTCAGAGAAAGAATTATGGTCATTAGTGCTCAAAGTGAAGACTGCAGCAAAAGTTTGAACAATTAAAAAATGTTGAGTGAAATGTTCATCTCTGGTGACACCAATTAATATATTGCAAGAAATAAATTTTAATTGTTACGAGCAACAATGAACCAGGAAGTTTCCCACCTTTTGCTCTCTGCAAAGAGCTTCTAACGTATCATACGTGTACTTCAATCATTTTACACAAGAACACAGCAAGAATACAGTTGAAAGAAAGACATTATTCAGAGGGGTGAAGGTTAGGGTGTGAGTTTCTTCAATTTGTCTCCCTCTTGTAGATAGAGACAAATTGAAGAAACTCACACCTGAAGAATACAGTTTTCATGGCAAATATCAATTTAAATAGACACCAAACAATCATACTTTTCTGCTTAGTGTTGATATAATAAATTGACTGCAGTTGTAATATGCATAATATACACTTGTATGCATTCAAATTCTATATAGCAGAATTTCTATTGTGACTCTCTTACACTAGCAAAGGTCACTCCACTCATCAACACAAAGTACACTGCAAAGGATTATCAAACTGCAAAGAAACATTGACATTAAAAACAGAAGAATAAGCAATACAGCAAAGCAACAGATGTCAGACTGTGTACGGTATCCAGTGGGCAGGCAATATCAGTTTTCAGAACATACTGTAGTCTGTCTTGTGGATGGAAAACTGCAAACAGGCAAACTAGAAATGTGCATTGCCATTACACAACAGACATATGCAGCAGGGTTAAGAAGATCAGATAAATCAGATTAACATCCATATGGCAGTAAACTTCAAGACAGATACAGATGGATAGCTGTGAAATCACTAGTCTGACAAGAAAAGAAAATGCACACATTTGCACACATTTACAAACACACACAGTGTTTCAACACGAAAAGACAAAATTAACAAAGTACATGTAATAAAATCTGTCATTATAGGTTTTCAACAGAAATCGCAGATTGATTACAACCTGAAACATGTTAATCAAGTCATAGCACACTGAGCACAAAAGTAGAGATTCGTGCAATTACAAATCTTGTATAATGCAGTGATCACAGCAAATCATAGCAGTGGGGCTGCTGCATTGCAACACTGTCTTGCAGGTGGTGCTTGGGGAAGAAATCAAAGAGTGATCACGTAGCGAGAATGTGACACACGGAAGCAACAATCACTCTGAGCGTGTATTAGATGCATTCCTTGTTATAAACACAACAGGAAAAGTTCATCAAATAGCAATATACCCAGTTCGCATCTCTCTCCCTCGAACCGAGGTGTACAGATGCACTCGAAGCCTGCAATGAGATCTACACAGGCTGCACCACTCAGACAGGGGTCGCTGGCGCATTCTAAGATCTCCGTACCACAGTCTGTTCCCTCCCAACCCTGTGTGCAGACACAGGAGTATCCATTTGTCAGTTCGGTGCAGGCGGCACCGTTAAGACACGGGTCGCTGGCGCACTCAAGTATGTCCACCTCGCATAGTCTTCCCATCCACCCTGACAGGCACACGCAGAGAAATTCATTGATCAAATCGACGCACGTTGCCCCATTCTGGCAAGGTCTGTTGATGCACTCGAGAATTTCTGCCTCACAGTTGGGACCAGTCCATCCCGGCACACACTGGCAGTGGTATCCATTGCTTTCTTCCATGCAGGTGCCACCATTGTCACAAGGGTTGCTTGCACATTCCTCTATGTCAAGCTCACAGAGGTGTCCCATCCAACCGGGCAGGCAAACACACTCATAGCTATTGATTAAGTCAACACAAGTAGCGCCGTTCTCACATGGCAGGTTTATGCACTCCATGATTTCCAGCTCACAGTGAGTACCCGTCCACCCTGGCAAACACTGACAGCTGTAGCCATTGGTCAAGTCTGTACAGGTGCCTCCATTAATGCAGGGATCGCTGGCACACTCTGCAATGTCCAAGTCGCACAGCTGTCCGGTCCAGCCCGCAGCGCACTCACAACTAAATCCATTCACGAGGTCGTGACAGGTGGCTCCGTTAGCACAGGGTTGGTTCACACATTCCATGATATCCAGCTCACAATGTGTGCCAGTCCAACCCGGTGCACACCTGCACTGATATGCGTTGATCAGGTCCATGCACACACCTCCGTTCACGCATGGATTGCTGGCGCACTCGAAGATTTCCGTCCCGCAGTGGGTTCCTGTCCAGCCAACGAGGCAAATGCAGTCGTAACCATCGATCAGCTCCATGCATATGGCGCCATTCAAGCACGGATTGCTCGAGCATTCCAGCACCTCAACCTCGCATAGATCACCCATCCAGCCGGCAGCACAGCGACACGCAAAGCCATTGATGAAATCCAGGCAAGTCGCACCATTTAAGCAGGGGTTGCTCTCGCATTCAAAAGATTCTGTTGCGCAGTCGCTACCTTCAAAGCCAGGAGCACACAGGCAGACATAGCGTCCTGGCTCCTCTTGGCAGGTTGCTCCATTATGACATGGATTGCTAGCACATGGTATGATTTCTATCATGAATGAAATGATGGTTGATGCATGAGGATTGATGATAAATACACACACTTCATTGCTGTCTGTGTCAATAAATATATGCACTGCGTAATGAAACTAAGAGCAAAGAGAGTTATTAATGTAACATCATTCCATGGGTCTCAGTGACATATCAATGATAACACTGCCAGCGGCATTCGGTTTCTAGCAGATACCACACCTCTACCGAGAATTTTCAAAGAAGTATTAAAGAAAGAGTTCAATAAAAACATACAGGTACGAAACATACATGTGTACCTGGAATTGACTACACATTCTTTTGAAGATAAGCAGAAACTTATGGTAAAGTGTAAAATGTAAAAGCTGGAGGATATATGCTTGAAGACAAGCACATATTGATGAACAGAGCTACTTAGTCAGAACACAGAATGCAGTGATGTCCAACTGCTGAGAACATCTGAAGGTACAATACAACGAATGTGGATTTTACCAGGGGCGTCACCAGCTTTTTTTCAAGGGGGGTGCGTTTTGACACTAAATGTTTACGAGATTTTTTGGACAGACATTTGGAATACAGGAAGCTCTCAATCCCTAGACTTTTACTGTTTTTTGAGGGAAACCAAGCGGGGAAAGGGCACCGGCGCGCCGGTAGCTAGGATTTCATCTTTTTTTTTTTTTTTTTTTTTTTTGGGGGGGGGGGGGGGTAGTATGCGAGGGAGCGAGCAAGGGTGGGGGGAGGGTGTGGAAGTGCCGGAGAGGGTTGTACCACTTATAAATGGATTATAGAATGACGGTGTGAAACGACAAATTACTTCCAGCGATATCAGGGGAACGGCATAACGACTACATGCGAGCGAGCGGAGCGAGCGAGCTTGAAAATGTTGACATTTTTTTTACAGTCCAAAAACTGCCGTTTGTAGCCATATTTTTTGCTTTGTAAATTAAGGGGGCGCACCGGGCGCAACGGCTGGCAATTACTGGCAGCAACATCAGGTGAATGGCATTATGATTAAATGCGAGCGAGCAATGAGAGCGAGCTTTGAAATTTTGACATTTTACAGTCCAAAAACTGCCAATTGGAGCCATATTTTTTCGCTTTGGTAATAAAGGAGGGGTGGGGCGCAACGGGCGCAACTGCCGGTAATTACTGGCAGCAACATCAGGAGAATTGCATAACAATTAAATGCGAGCGAGCGAGCTTGAAAATTTTGACATTTTACAGTCCAAAAACTGCCGTTTGTAGCCGTATTTTTTTTTTTTTTTTTTTTTTTTTGCTTTGGAAATTAAGGGGGGGGGGGACGCACCGCGCGCAACTGCTGGCAATTATTGGCAGCAACATCAGGTGAATGGCATAACAATAATGCGAGCGAGCGAAGAGAGCGAGCTTGAAAATTTTGACATTTTACAGTCCAAACACTGCCATTTGGAGCCATATTTTTTTCGCTTTGGAGATAAAGGAGGGGTGGGGGCGCAACGGGCGCAACTGCCGGTAATTAGTGGCAGTAACATCAGAAGAATTGCATAACAATTAAATGCGAGCGAGCGAGTGAGCGAGCTTGAAATTTTTGACATTTTACAGTCCAAAAACTGCCGTTTGTAGCCGTATTAGTTTTGCTTTGGAAATTAAGGTGGCGCACCGGGCGCATCTTACTGCTGGCAATTACTGGCGGCAACATCAGGTGAATGGCATATCAATTAAATGCGAGCGAGCGAAGAGAGCGAGTTTGAAAATTTTGATATTTTACAGTCCCAAAACTGCCAATTGGAGCCATATTTTTTCGCTTTGGAAATAAAGGAGGTGTAGAGGGGCGCACCGGGCGCAACTGCCGGCAATTACTGGCAGCAACATCAGGAGAATTGCGTAACAATTAAATGCGAGCGAGCGAGTGAGCGAGCTTGAAAATTTTGACATTTTACAGTAAAAAACAAACAAACTGCCGTTTGAAGCTATGTTTCTTCGCTTTAGACTTTAAGGGGGCGCATCGGGCGCAACTGCTGGCAAATACTGGCAGCAATATCAGGAGAGCATAATGATTACATTCGAGCGAGCGGAACGAGCGAGCTTTAAAATATTACATTTTACAGTCCAAAAACTGTCGTTCTTTTCTTAGCAATATTTTTTTCGCTTTGGAAATTAAGGGGGAGGGGCACCGGGTGGAACTGCTGGCAGTTACTGGCAGCAACATCAGATGAATTGCATAACGATTAAATGCGAGCGAGCGAAGAGAGCGAGCTTGAAAATTTTACATTTTACAGTCCAAAAACTGCCGTTCTTAGCCATATTTTTGCGCTTTGGAAATTAAGGGGGGCGCACCGGGCGCAACTGCAGGCAATTACTGGCGCAACATCAGAAGAATGGCATAAAGATTAAATGCGAGCGAACGGAGCGAGCGAGCTTGAAATTTTTGACATTTTACAGTCCCCAAATTGCCGTTTGTAGCTATCTTTTTTGCTTTGGAAATTAAGGGGGGCGCACCAGGCGCAACTGCTGGCAATTACTGGCAGCAACTTCAGGAGAATGGCATTACGACTAAATGCGAGCGAGAGGAGCGAGCGAGCTTGAAAATTTTGACATTTTACTGTCCAAAAACTGCCGTTTGAAGGTATATCATTATTTTTTTCGCTTTGGAAATTAAAGGGGGGGGGGGGGACGCCCGGTGCGCCCCTCTCCCTGGATCCGCCACTGGTAGTCAAGGGTGTGGGTTTATGTTCATGACCACTGGGGGAGGTATGACCAGCGAGGTGGCGTCGAAGTGACCAAGTGACCAAGCGGAGAAAGGATGTCCAAAATCTGCACTTTAGAGCATCCTCTAAACTAATTGTGCGTGTTTGTTTGTGTGTGTTTATTATATGTTCATGGAAAAGTTAGGAATTAGCCCAGGTCAAGTCTTTTCATTGGCAATGCAAGACATTTTTACATAGACTAGTATGTAAAGCAATACTGCAAAATCAATGATCTAGCTTTGATATACAAAGCGTAAGGTACAAAGGTGTACATTCTACATCACATTGCGCAACTGTAGCGACTCTTCGTTCGGATGTACTGAGTACACTGCGCACATCCTGCTTATGCAGAATGCCAACCAGGAATCACGCTGAATCACAATCTTTTGTCGGGTCCGGGGGTTTTGAACAATGTTTCACACTATATACCTATCTAATTATGGCTAAAATAAATCATAGAAAAATATCTTATTTCTTGATCACCCTTTCATTCAAAAGCAGTTTACTAACACTTGAATTACTATTTCGTTAAGTCTTTTTTTTTTTACCAGCGGATTGGGAGGGGGGCGCACCCCACCCCCCCCCCCCTCCGTAGTTACGCCACTGCTTTTGGGTGAAATAATTGGACAGATTTCTTGAATTCTAACAAAAAAGCAAGAAAATCTTTTCATCGCGGGAATTATGATTATGTGGGGTGGGGCGAATGGTGCGCTTGCCTTCCAATATTTTTATGGGGGCAACATTTTTGTTTTCTTTCAAAAGCAAGAAAATCTTCTCATTTCGGGAATTATTAATCATGGGGGGGGGGGCAAAATCAAAATATGCTTGCCCCACCAAAATGTTTATGGGGGAAACTTTTTGTTTTTCTGTCAAAAAAAAAAGAAAATCTTCTCGTCTCTGGAATTATGGAGGGGGGGGGGGGGGGGGTGGGCAAAATGATATGCTTGCCCCTCCATTTTTTTTTCATCTTTTTTTAGTGAGGCTAAGGCTCGCTCTTGGGCTGGCAATATGGATTGGTCAGAAGTAACGTACATAGACCCTACATACTTGTAAGTAGCACACGTACATACAAACATAAGTGCTCCGTATCGTACGGATATACAGTACGGTCGATAGATAGTAAACACTGTAGAATACTAATAGGGCCTAGATATGTATAAAATCAGTGCTGCCAGAACCAGGGGTGCGAATTGATTTTGTGTGTGTGTGTGTGTGTGTGTGTGTGTGTGTCCCCGGTGCAAAATATTAAAAAAATAGAAAAGAGTAATTATTTAGCATCCGGCGTTGAGGTCGCTCGCAGACTGATTTTTTTTTTTTTTTTTTTTTTTTTTTTTAAGGATCTGAAGGGGGGTGCGTTCGCACCAAACGCACCCCCCCTGGTGACGCCCATGATTTTACTTCATACTCTGGACACCACACATGCACTGCAGTCTTATTTTCTAACCTGATATGGTGTTTATAATACCAGTAACTTATCCCAGCATATGACTCTCACGCAAAGGGTTTTTGACCTGCCATTTGTGAAAAATAAAGCCAGCCAATTTGCATCATGTGGCATTCTCCTTCACAGCACAGCCTTTATTTCTTTTATGTGCAGATGGCAAATGGCATGAGTATTACATATGCCACTCTTAAATGCCAATGTGCTACAAGCTACCAAAATGAAGAAAAAAGAAAGTCCAATAGTTTTAAAATAATTGTCTTGGAATTCCCTTTCAACTGCTTCATACACTTAAGACATCTTTCATTCGCCTTACCATTGACTACATAATTCTTGTCCTCCAAGAGCACGCATAAAATCATTTTCAGCCAGAATGAACTCTAATACATACAAACCATACAATAATTTTACCATATATGTATGGTGCCCAGCAAACAGGGGCTATGAAAGAGAAAAATCAATCTGAAAGATGAAATCAAATCTACCTTACGGAGTTCTTACAGTAAATGGGGGGAGGGGCAGTACTCTGTCTCCATTGGTGTGTATGGGCTAAGGACAGCAGTGGGAAACTTACACCACTGCATAAATTTGGACATCTGACTAACATTACGGACCAACATAAAACCAAGTTGAAGTACTTATTGGCACGAATATATATATGAAATGAAGCAAAGCAGCAATGAAGACTGTTAAAGGACTAGGCATATATACCATAACTGATTAAAATCCATACCTGTTTCACAATTATCCCCTTCAAAGCCTGCTGGACACATGCAGAGATAGCCTCCGCCGGATCCTTCAAAGCACATGGCTCCATTCTGGCATGGGTTACTCTCACAGGCAGGAACTTGTGTCACTGCAAAGGAACAAAAGGAAGCATGTGAATACAAATGATCACAGACTTGTGTACTTTCCCCTCTAGCTCTCATACACTTCAAACATGATGCCGACTATTTTATAATTTCAAACATCCATACACATTTTCTGAAACATGAAGATTTGGTGATATTACAAGTGGAAAAACATTTATAGCAATGACAACAACAACAAACCCCCCCAAAAAACATTAAGCATAGAACTGAGAAGACATGATGCTAGCACATCACCCAAAACTCAAACAAATTCTGTCTGTAGAGGATGAAAAGGAAGAGAGGGTAAAAGGAAGACAATACTGCATCAAATGGTTCAGGGCCTGGAATATTAAACCTTCCCAATGTTCCAACCTACATCAAGTCTCTGTCCCTGTCTGTTCCGTCCCTGCTTTCGTTCTTGTCCTTGTCATAGTCCTTTTTTATTTTCCGATTGTTTCGCCTGACGTCAGGATATCAAAATTTTCATACATGGAGTCCTTGACGGATCTTGAGATGCCCTCATCTTCAAGAGTAATTCACAAATTTTACCAGCTATGCTTTTCCTGTGAATTCCTCTTTTCCATGTAGAGTAACAAAATAAGATTGTATTACTTACTTGTTTATTAATCCAAACCAAAGTTGATATCATTATAATATTGTATTCATGTTTGTTGAAACTTAATGTGATTCAAAGTTCCTTAAAATATTATGTACTCATGTACAGTGTAAGCCTAATGTCTATTGCATTGTATTACTTTATATGGAAATAAAATCATTTGAACTGAATTGAAGTCTAAAACAGGCAGACAGCACTAGGCATCTTCTACCCTCTGTATACTTGTCAGTTAAAAGACAAATTACTATCAGCACTGTCCAAACTCCTTCATGGCATTGGTCTAAATTTGTACCTGTTTCACAGTTGAGTCCCTCGAATCCTGGAGGACACAGACATGCATATCCTCCCTGCACCCCCTGGAAGCAGGTGGCGCCGTTCTGGCAGGGGTTGCTGTCGCAGGCTGCCACTTCTGTGGGAGAGGACAAAGAGTGGTTGTGACTTACATGTAAATGCAACGAAGTGACTGAAAGATCACTTGTGGTGGAAAGGTCAAGTACGGTGTATGTAGGGGCTTCATATCAGGCCTACGTAAAATGTATGTAGAGTTGTGTAGTGTTATGTACAATTGTATCCACTACGCTGAGCTTATATTATGCTGCCCTACACTGTGCCCATACTGGCCTATATGTATGTAACAACACGCTGAGGGAAACAAAATATTAAACATGTTACAATTTTTTTCACATACCCCCGTTCTTTTGGCAGAGAGCAAAGGACATAGAAATTTACGAAAGTACATGTATACACTGTACAAATCACTATGCTACTGTACACCATGCCTATGCAGTAGTATACAACACTACGATACTGTATGCCAATAGTTATGCAATAGCATACCGGTACTTCCCTATGCCAAAAAATCTTGTGAGGCTGGATCCAATAAGTTTCAAAAAAGAATTCTTAATCTCATTTTGGCAATCACTTGTTTCCTTCAATTTTTTATTTTTAATGAGTATATGTGGCCTATTTTGGTATACTCGGTACGCCACTCTGCAACTCTAACAAAGCCCTGAGTGAAAGCCCCCTGAGGTGTTGTAAGTGTGAAATATATATACATGTATCATTTATATGCAATTAAGGTTAGGCGAGACATCACATCCCATGACATAATGATACAGTATATGGCTCTTACTTAGGGTCAAATTTTATTTGCAATTTACAGGAACAGCAGCAGAGAGCAATTAAATTTCGGATGCACAGATTTTAGGACTTTCCAGCACTCTGCAATTTTTTTTTAAACTTGTAGAATGCTTCATTTCAATGAAGTACATTCTACAGCCAGCAGCTCATTCTGCTTTCATTGGAAACAGTTACCGTGGCAAACATTTTCCCAGAATAATTGCACTGAGCACAAGGAAATGAAATGAAGTGAATCGCGAGAGTAACCGAAGAACTTTTAATATCTATTGTGTAAAACTATCTTTGAACAATCAAATGTGATACACTATTATTATGGTCCAATCTTAACATTATCCATAATCATTCTGAAAAAGTTATTGTATTATCATTAATGATTCAATACTACTATTCATTTGTGTATTAAGAGTGACTGCAACTCTAACCTCACTCAATTTTGAAACCATCTACGCAACTACATATAGGTGTATGCCTACAAAAGCTGCCTTCAATTCTAACTTCCTTTTGTAGGGTATCAAAACACTGACCCACTAAAGTTTTTGGAGGATTGAGTACCTAAGAAAACTTCATTTAACTTTCTGCTCGGTAATTCTGCGAGCATGGTTTGTAGGAATGATTACACCACATTTCTATACTGTTTATGCAGTATCCTTTCCTGTGATTTTATTTTTGTGAATTTTGCAAATGGACCGATATGAACGAACTTGAAAACTCACAAAAATAATGCCTCTTGCCACACAAATGCAGTGTACATCATCTACAAGGTGGGGAATCGATAATTTATCTTTTGAAAAGTAACAAACCTGTCTTTCTCATTCCATCACTGGTGTTCTACATCCGACATTCAATCACTCTTGAATTGTCTTAAAAGACCTACAATGTACTTCATGTCAGGATACTGTACATATATTAATGATATTCATGTACACGCTATTGAGATCCTTTCACTATGCCTGCATCATGTATCACTAAGGGAGTGTGGGGAGGGGGGGGGGGGGGGGGAGTGGGCTTGAAAGCACAAACAAACTGCAACTGAAAGGACACATATAGCTCAACTAACATATAGTCCAAACAAAAGCAACATATGAACCATTTTCAGTGAGGGTCAAATGTGCATGCAGGTAATCTACCCCACAAAAAATACACAAATACAGTCGTATATACACATGAACATTCATGCTACTTGTGTTCTATATGTGCAATGAAACAGAGTATGGAATAATGAAGATGCAGTTAGTGAATAAGAGTGCTTTGCAAAGCTTTTCTTGCATAAACTACATATGAATTAATACATGCATATATGTAGTAATGGTCATGATGTGAGGTTCTATGATTTTATAAAACTCTACAAAATTTGCTCTAAAAGTAAGTCTGCTATCACTTGAAAACCCCATGGTCACATATCTCATGAATATCATTAATCTATTCATTTTTCCTTTCTTTTGGATGCAAGATGAACACATGAATGTTTGAGATACCAATTTCACAGAAGATTCCAGTGTATGCTAAGCTGCAGACACAACGAAAGCCATCGGAGGTATCTTGGCACACAGCCCCATTCAGACAAGGATTATCGGCACAGTTGGTTATTTCAGTCTCGCAGTTGGCTCCCGTGAATCCGTGTGAGCAAATGCAAGCGTAGGTGTCGGCTGATTCGACGCACGTTGCACCATTCATGCATGGGTGGCTTTGGCAGGCGGCCACTGTCACATTTTCGCAGTGAGTGCCACTATATCCGGTGGGACACACACACTCGTAACCACCAGTCAAGTCAATACACGTGGCGCCATTCAGACACGGCTGGCTGTTGCATTCGAGAAGTTGCGTCTGGCAAAACCTGCCCGCCCAGCCAGGCGGGCACTTGCAGGAGAAATCTCCAATCAAGTCGATGCAGGTGCCGCCGTTCTGGCACGGAGACGCAGAGCACTCATCCAGCTCCACCTGGCAGCGATCGCCATACCAACCAAAGATACAAAGGCAGCGGTACTCGCCAACTCCGTCCAGGCACGCTCCCCCGTTAAGGCAGGGAGTGCTTGCGCATTCATTGATATCGCCCTCACACAGTCTTCCAGTGTAACCTCTCGGGCATTGGCATGTTATGGAACCATCATTCTGATTGACACATGTGGCTCCATTGAGACATGGGCGGGATGAACATCTGTCCACCTCTGGCGTGGGTTTGACAGAAAGTTGCAACGTCATGGATTAATCTTCTAACACGACTACCTTGCACAGCTATACCATTCAGCACCGTTATGGATTGGAAATAATGATAACAATAGCAGTACTACAAAGCCAATGTGCACTAAATCCACTCTGCAGAATTCTCAAGGCACACTGAATACTTCAGTTTATATACACACGATGAAACTTATGTTATGATACTACCATTTATCTACAATCTACATACAAGATGATATAAACTGCAAACATGCATGGAGCAATATTCTAATGAGAGTGCACAACTAGAAACATTCATGCATCTAGACTATTTGCTTTTTACTTCTTTTGACTATGAACTTTTATTTACTACACTATACACTAAGGTGATGAAGCACAGAGATGACAAGTAGTAGAATTATGTATCCATGGTGTTGTTTTTTTTTTTTGCTGATACAAAATTTTCTGATTTACAATGCTGAACTAGAAGTTAGCAAGACATTACTTGCTTACACTCGTTAATGTGGTTGGTATAAAGGTATGAAGGGTGATGACACTGCATTACACACTGTTTAAGATGTTTCAGGGCCCATTACCACACAGTGCCTAAAATAGATAGGTTGAGCAATCATAATCAGTCAGCCACATGATTCTAAAGAGCACTTTACAGTAACATACAATTGTAGCTCAATTGAGGTTATGCTGTGAGTATGAAACACATGTGACACACACATGACAGTGAATAAGTATTCCCTGGGTTCATTCTCTGCAGCTTGTATGGTCCAAGTGAGCATGGTATGATTTGCTCTGACCTTGTGAAACATGATCTAATATGCAAATACTACCTTGAGCCGGGGGGGGGGGGGGGGCAGGTATTAAGCCCACAACTCAATATGCTCATACACATTGCATCTTTCATTCGGCTCACTTGAAAACACTACCATATATTATGAGAAATTGATGTACCGCATACAGCCCATGTAAAATGGAAAGTATCAAATTTGTTTCTTCTGTTACCAAGTCACAAATAGGTTCAGTACACAATGATGACAAAGTACAGGTATTACCACTTGGTACGAGCCTCCTAACATCAACTTTAAAGAATTAGCGGAGAAGCTTGATATCTACATTTTGATGACTACATCATTATAAATGATAAATTAAATTTGTATGCTTTTTCAAGAGATTCATTAATTTTCACCATGCAGAAACAATGAATGAAAACTGTCAGTGTTAACAGCGACACACCATTGTTAAAACACACAAGACTGGGTGGCAAGGAGACGCAGTCTGCAATTTAGACTTGGCATCCTTACAACTGACAGGGCAGAAGCACAACCACTACCACAACTGTGATAACTTTAACCCATTGAGGATGGACTGATCTTGCTACATGTACAACACGTATTTCCCATAGACACCTGCCCAAGTATACTCAGGACTCGTCCTCAATGGGTTAATAATCATGTTACTCAATTCAGACATGGGTTACCTTCACAAACAGCCATGAATTATTTGGTGAGATGTACCACAATATGCAGATGGCAAAAAAAAAAAAAATAAAAATGAAGGGATTAAAATGACAACATGTGTAGACACAGACACAGATAAGAGACATACTGTGCATCACCACTATAGTGTCTACAGAAGTAGAAAACTATCGACATCTAGCAAACAATCTCTACACTATGATAGATCAGATAAATTGTGTATTGTACCAAGAAAGAAATGGCATGCAGTTGTGGAGACAAAAAAAGAATGAAAGTGTACCAGATTCACAGTTGGTTCCCTCATAACCTGAAGGACAGAGGCAGACATAACTACTGCCACCATTGTGATCAAAACAGGTTGCGCCATTTTGACATGGGTTGGAGGCACAGGGTAGGATTTCTGAGGTGAAAGATGTGAATGAATGTACATGATAGGTATAACTTATGTGACAGATTATCAATAGAAGAGACTTTAGTTTGGACTGTCATAAATATTGCACTGATGGAGGAAATTTGGTGAAATGCAAAGAAGACAGTTGAACAATGTATAGATGCTACATGAGATAATGGGAAATTGATAAAAAGACCCTGATGGTATGGCATGTATTCTGTAACTATCAAGTACTGATTTGATTACATCATGATAAGATAAAACTGTAATGCAACAGACATACAAAGAAGAAACAATGTTAGATACCAGTTTCACAATTGGTTCCTCCATATCCAGCAGGACAGAGACACACATATCCACTGCCACCATTGTGATCAAAACAGGTTGCTCCATTCTGACAGGGGTCAGATGCACAAGCAAGGGTTTCTAAACAAAAAATACACACAAACACACAAAATTAAATTCAATTGTAGATAACAGAAGAGAAAGTTTCAATGCTGGTATCACAAAACTATGTCACTCACAATTAATAAAAATGCAAAACAGAGTGACAAATACAGTTGTAACTTGATGTCATTTCTCTTAGAGACATTAGTTACATTCAAATGGTGATCCTTAACCTCGAGGATAGCTATAATTGTATCTCCAAGGATAAGCACGTAGTTAGGCATCATGTGGATGCATTTGTTGATAGCTAACTTCAAGTTAAGTCGAAGATACAGAGTCTATCCATGAGATATCTCAGGGTTAGTGCTCTATTAACGAGCCACAGGGGGTCCCCATTCGTAGTTAAGCATCATGATGTAGACAGAACTCGCTGATAGGAACTTGTAGACAAGTGTTGCCTCTCCATGAACTCAGCCCCCCTCGCCCATCCCGCATTTTCCTCTTCTTTTGGGTCAACCTCCAAAACATAAATACACTACGACTGTACTTTGTTTGAATGGAGTCAAAAAATACAATATTACAACCTCGTTAGTTCTGGGGTCACCATGAAACTCCCAGTTCTGTGGTCTTATCATCGAGTGTGACTTGCTCATAGTTAAAGGGGGAAGTTAGCCAACCCTCAAGGATAGCTTCCTTCAATGATAAGCTTCGTTGTATGAGTACACATAGTAGCTAGGGGGCCAGAGCTTATATCCTCAAAGATAGCTACAACATATTCTTGATTTTATGGATCACCACCTGCACGTAACTAATACATTGTGAAATAATTTGTAAAGATACCAAAGTAAACCTTATCTGCTGATCTCAGAAAGGAAGACAAGATTTACAAGAAATGCTCTAAATGAAGCTTCTTTACAGGTTGGATACAGGAAGATGTCAATCATGGAGGTGTTAAATGCTTCAGAGCATAAGAGTTAGAATACATGTGGAGTTAAGAAAGGAACAAACCAATTTCACAGTTGGTTCCTTGGAATCCAAAAGGACAGAGACAGACATAGCCACTGCCGCCACTGTGCTCAAAGCACGTTGCTCCATTCTGACATGGGTCAGAAACACAGGCGGCAATTTCTAATGAAGACAGAGAAAGGGTACACACCAAATTAAGTTTTAGACTGAAAAGGGAAAAAAAAATCATGAGCAATTAATATCTACATTTGTATATGAGAGCTATGAAACTAAAAGGAAAAAAAAAACCACAGAAAGTGAGGAGGGAAAGAGAAACATTCTGATTTGCCTGTTTGAATACAGATCAAAGAATGAACATGTAAGAAATGATTATCTGTGTTCATCTTCAGAGTAGAAGTATGATATACAGAGGGTGTCAATGTACAGTTGTAATGATTACATTTCTATAAAGATTTAGAAAGAAAGTCAAGGACACAACGTCACAGGGCACACTGTGATAAAAAGAACACAGCAGTGTTTTGCATAGTTTTGAAATAGTCAGAAAGGTTAAAGGGATCGTATAGTTTTGGTTGAGACGTAATTTCAGGTTTCTAACATTTTTAGGTGAGATAATGAGAAACCTCTTCTGAGATATGAAAGAGCATATAATTCTATGAGGAATTCAATGTTTATTTGATGAAAATTGGTTTTGAAATGGCTGCGATATCCAAAAAAGAGCGATTCTAATAAAGTGTGGGACCCACACTTTATTACGATCGCTTTGTTTTACTTTGTTTTTGGATGTTTCAGTCATTCCAAACCCGATTTTCATCAAATAAACTTTGAATTTCTCCTAAAATGGTATGTTCCGTACTATATCATAACTGTTTTCTTGGTATCTCGCAAAAAGTTAAAAGCCCAATTCTCATCTCCACCAAAACTGTACTATCCCTTTAATATATATTTTTTTGGAAAAAATTATTTACAAATTTTGATAAAGTACTTGTTAAAGAATGTGTAAAGCTGTGGAGTTGAGAAATCAATTTAAATGTATTCACTAAATTTTTGGTTGGGTTCTGCAAATCCAGGACTGAGGAAGACATAACTGATGCTATTGCTAATATTAATTGATAACAGACTGCTCCATTGTGGCATCCCAAACACTTGCAATGATACTGGACAAAGAGTAATTCACTTAAAGAGTCATATGGCCTTAAAAATCCACAACATAACAGAAAATTAAAATTACAAAGAAAAGGAGAATTTTAGAGACAAGTACCATTTTGACAGTTATTTCCTTCAAATCCAGCAGGACAAAGACAGACATATCCACTGCCACCATTGTGATCAAAGCAGGTTGCTCCATTCTGACATGGGTCAGAAGCACAGGCAAGGGTTTCTAACAAAATACAACACACAGCACAGAACATGTACATACAGTAGATGTAAAATAGGCATGTCTAATCAGAAAGTATGAAATCACATGACCTGTATGGCTGTGGACGTCTCATAGTTAAAGTTGTACTATAATCGAGATGAATCAGAAACATTGATTTGGCATAATAAAGATGTAATAATATACACAAACAGACAGAAGGTTGTCTTATATGTGTATATGGGATACACTGATATTATGTACTATATACTTAGTACTTTGAGATTGACAGAGACTCTGTGAACAAACAGTGAGTAGTGAGCCTAACCACGAGGATAGCTACACTTGCACCTTCAAAGATACAATTTGTAAGCTTCATCAAGTGATTAATTACATGTGTATGTCTCAATGTTAGGGTGTCCGAGCCTATCGTCGAAGATAGCTATCCTCGAGATTACGGATCACTGTCTGAACGTAACTAATATATTGTGAAATAATTTGTAAAAATGCAACAGTAAACCTTATCCGCTGATCTCAGAAAGGAAGACAAGATTTACGAGAAATGCTTGAAACAATGCTTCTCTACAGGCTGGATATAGGAAGGTGTTAAATGTTTCAGAATAAGAGTTAAAATACATGTAGGGTTTAGAAAGGAACAAACCAATTTCACAGTTGGTTCCTTGGAATCCAAAAGGACAGAGACAGACATAGCCACTGCCGCCACTGTGCTCAAAGCAAGTTGCTCCATTCTGACATGGGTCAGAAACACAGGCGGCAATTTCTAATGAAGACAGAGAAAGGGTACACACCAAATCAAGTTTTAGACTGAAAAAAAGAAGAAGCAAAATTAAGAGCATTTACTATCTACAATTGTATATGAGAGCTACGAAACTAAAAGAAAAAACAGAAAGAGAGAAGGCAGGAAGAAGAAACACTATGATTTGCCTGTTTGAATACAGATCAAAGAATGAATATAAAAGAAATGATTGTCAGTTTACATCTTCAGAGTAGATATATGATATACATGTACAGGAGGTGTCAATGTAATGATTACATCTCTACAAAGATTTAGAAAGAAATTCAAGGACACATCTGGCACAATTGTGCTACAGTTAGATGGCTGAACTGGCAAAAACTATGTCTTCATGAACACACGCATCATCATCAAAGTAATTATGGAAAGGAGAGCATACACATTGTAAGTGCTCAGGTACATGTAATCAATGAAAATAGGAAACTGGTGTATGTTGAAATGAAAACTTAGTGATAAAGGAGTTATAGAATACAAGCACGACTGGAAATATACTTAGTGAAAAAAGATTTTTTAAGTTTTGAGGCAAGTTAAGAAAGTAAGAGGCATTGGCTGAAAGTCAGAGAGATTTCAAAATCTAAAGAGACACTAACACTGACAGACCTGAAGTCCAAATCAATCAAAGGTTTATGAAATAAACATGGAAGAAGAGTACCATTTTGACAGTTTGTTCCTTGAAAGCCAGCAGGACAAAGACAGACATATCCACTGCCACCATTACTTTCAAAACAGGTTGCTCCATTCAGGCAGGGGTTGGAGGCACAGGCAAGGATTTCTTATGCAAGACAAATATTAAAGTAAAATAGAGATACATTGTATCAGAAAGAGATAGAAACTTGAGATCACAAACTCTAAATAGGTAAAAGCTTTGAAGTAAATATTGTAGGAAACAGTTACATTGGCTAGGTGAAGTTACCCTGAAATGTACTGTATTAGTAAATAAAACAAAAAAGCATTCAGAAGTTTGATAAAAGGGGATAATATTTTGAAGAGCATTTCTATCAAGATTTAGAAAGAAATTCAAGGACACATCTGGCACAAATGTGCTACAGCTAAATTGCTAAATTAGCAAAGACTAAAGCACAAGTATTAATGAACACACACATCATCAAAGTAATTATGGAAAGGAGAGCATAAGTGCTCGGACAATCAATGAAAATAGGAAATTGGTGTATGCTGAAATGAAAACTTAGTGATAAAGGAGTTATAGCATACAAGCAAGACTGGAAAAACTCTTAGTGAAAAGGTTTTTAAAGTTTTGAGGCAAGTTAACAAAGTAAATTGTAAGAAGCACTGCTTGAAAGTCAGAGAGATTTCAAAATCTAAACAGACACCAACACTGACATAAACTCGAAGTCCAAATTAATCAATGGTTTATAAATGATTATGAAAGAAGAGTACCATTTTGACAGTTATTTCCTTCAAATCCAGCAGGACAAAGACAGACATATCCACTGCCACCATTGCTTTCAAAACAGGTTGCTCCATTCAGACAGGGGTTGGAGACACAGGCAAGGATTTCTTATGCAAGACAGAGTGTGAAGTAAAATAGAGAAGAGATACAATGTAAAAACTTGAGATCACAAACTATAAATAAGTAAAGCATTTAAAGTAAAATAGGAAAAAGATACAGTTTGCCATGTGAAGTTATAGTATTAGTCAATCAAGGCAAAAAAAAAAAAATCTGAGGTTTGATAAAAGGGGACAATATTTTGAAGAAAACACATCTTGATTTGGAATAGGTGTATTGAGCATATATTGAATAAAGAAAATAAAGAAGAAGTACAGCTGTACATGATTACAGTTATGGAACACACAAAATTCATGTTTGGTTCTTTCAAATCATTAAGGACAAAGACAGACATAAACGCCCCTATCGCTGCTTTTGGAACAGGTGGTTCCATTATTACATGGGTTGGAGGCACAAGGCACACTTAGAGAAAAAGAATACAGCATTGTTTTTGCATATTTTTGAAATATTTGGAAAGAAAGAAAAATTGTTTTTTTTTTCTATTAAATGAATTATTTACAAATTTTGATGAAGTGCTGGATAAGGAATGACCTTGTGTAATCCTGTTGAGTTGAGAAATAAATTTAAATATATTCACTAAATTTATGGTTGGGTTCTGCAAATCCTGGACAGAGAAAAATCATAACTGATGCTATTGCTAATACTCTGCTCAAAACAGATTGTGCATCATGACATCTCAAACACATGCAATAATATTGAAAAAAAAAATGTCTTGTGAATGTTGTCAATGTTATTGTGTATTGTATATTTGTCTGTTTTGTAAAAAGCATGTGAACAAAACAAATATCCATGAAATGGACAATAAAGACTGAAATGAAATGAAATGAAATGACTGAAAAAGAGTAATTCATTCAAGAGTCATACAGCCTTAAAAAGTCATCACAAAACCAAACAAAAATTACAGAAAAAAGGAGAATTTTAGAGACAAGTACCATTTTGACAGTTATTTCCTTCAAAGCCAGCAGGACAAAGACAGACATATCCACTGCCTCCATTCTGATCAAAACAGGTTGCTCCATTCTGACATGGGTCAGAGGCACAGGGGAGGATTTCTAACAAAATACAACACACAGCACAGAACATACATACAGTAGATGTAAAATAGGCATGTTTCATGTGAAAATATGAAATAACTTATTACATGTATGGCTGTGGATGTCACAGAGTTACTATAATCAAGATGAATTAGAAACAATGATTTGGTATAATAAAGATGTACAACTGTAATAATATACACACAGAAGGATATTTTATATGTATATGTGATACACTGATATTATGTACTCCATCAGTTTTCAAACAATCTGTTTGGAAAACATAAAAGCTGTTTATGGGAAATAATTATAAGATGCACTGCAACATCAGGAATAGCCCACTGGGGACTTTCAAAACCTACATGTACATTGTATCTGGCATTCCTTTTGTCTAAACATGCATATGATAAAATTATGTGACTCTTTCACTTCATCATATTCAGTATCAATCTCTGAATGTTACAGCAATATTCAATCTTCTAGTTTTTGTTTCCAGATATGCACCACCTGAAACTGTGCTGTTACAAAATGGGCACCAAAGATAAAGTGCTGTATAATTATTCTTTATGATAAAGAAAGTTTTGATATCATTATCATAATTACCCTCATGTCAAGAGTGTGCTTATAATTTGTTAAAATTTGCCTGCACATGAAGTAGATACAATGTAATATATCCCGAGTGTGTTTTAATGACAGTGTACAGTACGTTCCTGTAGAATCCCATCATAAAGATAAGCATTCCACACTGGATATTCAAGATAACAGACCATTATTTGTTGAAGCATTCAGTAACACCTCACTTGCTTATCTAAAGCTGTTACTATTCATTATTATTACTATCTTCTCTTTTTTTTTTTGGGGGGGGGGGGGGGGGAGGGAGGGTGGGGGTCATGATATACTGAAATTTCTTGAGCCAGGAGAGAAAAATACAAGCAGAGACAAATTCAAACTTTATAACTGGTCTCTTCAAATCTAGCAGGCAAATAAGGATAAAATGAAATATTTAGCTTAGATTAAACAAAATATACCATTTCGGCAGTTGCTTGGTTGAGAAGTTCTCTTACACACATAGACATTAATCGAGTCACAATCTGGTATTAAAATGAAACAGACAAAAATGAGCAGTGGAAGGGAAAGTACCAGATTCACAGTTTGTTCCTTCAAATCCAGGAGGGCAGAGACAGACATATCCACTGCCACCATTGTGATCAAAACAGGTTGCTCCATTCTGACATGGGTCGGAGGCACAGGCCAGGAGCTCTTTAGTCACAAATGATAGAACAGAGATGGCACAATACATGAGTCATGATTACATGAACAAAGGAGAGTAAAATATAGTATGGTTAAGGAGATACATAGCTTTGGATAGATATAAAATCCCACAGATACACGTAAATACAAACAAACAGACTTTGAGACTGACAAACAGTCTCTGCAAACAAACAAACAAACAAACTATTTGTGTGTTCATGAAAGAGACGTACTGGATTCACAATTGGTTCCTTCATATCCTGCAGGACAGAGGCAGGCATAACCATTGCCACCGTTGTGCTCAAAGCAGGTTGCTCCATTTTGGCACGGGTTGGAAGCACAGGCAAATATTTCTGGTGAAAAAAAAAGGAGAAGAAGAAGAGGAAATACAACAGAAGAGAGCAGAAGTGGAAAAGATTAGAAGAAAAAAACTAAAGGATGTAGACAATATGAAGTAAAAGTCAGATAGGCAGAGTGAAGCTGCACACTTTACATAATGTGTATTTCTTGTTCGAATCAAAACGCCAAGAACAAAATTTAATATCAAGCACCCTCAAGAAGGAGTCACATGGTCAGATTTCATCCATGTTGCTGCCAACTTCCTAGAAGAGTATATCAGCACAAAAATGTCAAAAGAAGAGTACCATTTTGACAGTTTGTTCCTTCAAATCCAGCAGGGCAGAGACAGACATATCCACTGCCACCATTGCTTTCAAAACAGGTTGCTCCATTCTGGCAGGGGTCGGAGGCACAGGCAAGGATTTCTGATATAGACAAGAAGATATAGGCAATAGAAGTTTAAAAAATAAAGGATAGATGATACACAGGAGAAAGGAAACATAGCAGTAAAGGCAGTAAAAATTTAAGCTACACAGAAAGACATAATGAAGTCATATGATGATAAAAGTGAAAAAGAAGAAAACAAGTAAGAAGAAGGAAGTACCAGATTCACAGTTTGTTCCTTCATATCCAGCAGGACAAAGACAGACATAGCTACTGCCACCATTGCTTTCAAAACAGGTTGCTCCATTCAGGCAGGGGTCGGAGGCACAGGCAAGGATTTCTGATATAGACAAGAAGATATAGGCAATAGAAGTTTAGAAAATAAAGGATAGATGATACACAGGAGAAAGGAAACATAGCAGTAAAGGCAGTAAAAATTTAAGCTACACAGAAAGACATAATGAAGTCATATGATAATAAAAGTGAAAAAGAAGAAAACAAGTAAGAAGAAGGAAGTACCAGATTCACAATTTGTTCCTTCAAATCCAGCAGCACAAAGACAGACATAGCCACTGCCACCACTGCTT
This sequence comes from Diadema antillarum, assembly GCF_040938485.1. Lineage (NCBI taxonomy): Eukaryota > Metazoa > Echinodermata > Echinoidea > Diadematoida > Diadematidae > Diadema > Diadema antillarum. The sequence goes on from NW_027271172.1 coordinate 1,659,598, forward strand.
TCAAAACAGGTTGCTCCATTCAGACAGGGGTCAGAGGCACAAGCAAAGATTTCTATTGAAATAAAAGGGAGGAGTGATACATAAGGATTTAAAAAAAAGAAATTGAAAGACAGGAAAAAGAAGATGTTGAGTCATACAGGAAAAAAACAAACAAACAAACTCTGAAAGAAGGCATAGTCAAGCTACTCACACAAAACTAGATATAAAGGGGCATGCAAGATACCCCTTGAAATCTTGATGTTATTAATCAAAGAGTGGTAATGGAAACGAAGTACACTACAAGTGAATGTCAAGCTCAAAACCAACAAGAAAGACTGTAGGCCACAATGAGTTTCCAATTTTTTATGAAGTTTAAAGAGTAAGCTCTAAGTTTTAAAATTGATGTGTAACTTGTTAAAATTAGACCATCCTAACCCATTTAAAAGGTGACTGAAATAAGTGAAAGAGGTGCTATAAAGAGGTGTTATAAAGATAAGGTCATTAAACACCTTGGGCCTGTTGCATAAAAGTTACTTTTATGGTAACTTTGCCATCCAATGGTAACTATACTCAACAGCCAATCAAAATCAAGAATTCCATGGGAGTTACCATTGGATGGCAAAGTTACCATAATAGTAACTTTTATGTAACAGGCCCCAGGTACGTTGTATGCTGTGCTGAAGTATCAATGAAAAGTTTCTATTTCCTAGTGAAAGCAGCACCAATGCAAAGAAAATATAGCCCAGAAAAAACTCTAATATCTTGATTTCGGTTTTGTTTCAAGCTGCTAAATTTGGCAATAGGAAGGGAAAAGATTACTCTACTGGGTAAAGAACAAACTTTAAAAATTCTGAGTTGGGCAATCCATATGACACACTTTGGTATATTAATGGAAAATCGTAACTAGTGACTTATTGCTGATTTTCAGCTATATGGTCACATATAGTATCAGAGTTAATTAACTATTTTTAGTCAATGTAAAAAATAACTTCAGGACCAAGTGCAAGAGAAGAGTACCATTTTGACAGTTTCTTCCATGAAAGCCAGCAGGACAGACACAGACATAGCCACTGCCACCACTGAGATCAAAGCAAGTTGCTCCGTTCTCACAGAGGTTGGAGGCACAGGTAAGGATTTCTGGTGTGCAGAAGATTAAAGAAAGGTGAGACAGAAATAAGATGCAATAACATCTAAGACAAATCAGCATTTCAAGATAGAGATTGACACCTCAATCTATGTAAAAGAGTGTTATTCATCTAAAACAAGATGGGAAGAATACTAAAGCAAACTACATGTAACCGGTCTTCAAGATATAGAAGTGATAAGAGCAACAGAAGTGTGAAAACTGTGCAGAAATTTGTGGTGTTGTGAATTCATACAGCATTCCTAGAATCAAATGAACAAGCTTGATGTCAAATAGTATGGTGTGAGCTTGGATTCCACAGAAAAAAACAAGCACAGCAAGGGACATACTGGATCCATAGCTGGTTCCCTCAAAGCCAGCAAGGCAGATGGAAATGCGCACACGTATCCACTGTCTCCATCTACCCCATCACGGTATTCGCAGATGACACAATGGACATGAATGAATTAAATCAGAAGCAGGGACTAAAATAACGCCAGATCTCATACCATTTTCACAATTGGTGCCCTCAAAGCCCTCTGGACAAAGGCAGACGTAGGACTGCATCTGTCCACTCTCAAAGCACGTGGCTCCGTTTTGGCATGGGCTGCTGTCACAGGCAAGTGTAACTGTTGGAGAATGTGGCATATCTTGTATTACAAACTGTCTGGTTTGAGGTTGGTAATGCGTGCAAATGATAGGCACACACCGTTTCATGCAAATCAAGACTATTGTACCTTTGCTCCAAAGCTAATTGCTAATAGATCACTAATGTTCACACAGACATGCTGAAATGCTGTGATTTAAAGTTCATCAATTCCTGCAACAAACTCAAACTATATACATGTACTAAATATCACATAGACAAATAAAATCATTGTACACACAAGTGGAACTTTTGAACTCAATGAGTGCATTATATAATGCAAGCCAGTATATTTTCTAACACTCGTCTTCACAGCTTGTATATATAAATTGAAAAATAACCCTACAAAATGTATTTCTGTTTTCTACTGAAAGTAATTCATTAATGAACACTTATTGTGTGTGCACAGATGTAGTGGATGGACAAATGTAACTCTATGAAGCATGGTTTGGCAGAAGAACATGAACTACAGTAGTCTTTATTTCATATGAAAAAAAGCTTAACGTACATGTATGTCATACTTTCAGTGCCTTTGCTGTGAAAAGCAGAAATATCCCACTGCACAGCATTTTAACAACATACACTGTAGTGTATTGGACTAAAGTGGCATTCTTCAATCACATATTGCATAATACCTGTGTTGGTTTCACAGTTCTTGCCCTCAAATCCAGTGGGACACAGGCAGTGATAGGAGTTTCCGTCAGTGTGTTCAAAACATATCGCATTGTTCTGACACGGGCTGCTCTCACATACTGACAGCTCTGTAGGGTTGAAAGAGACACATGCCAGGTCATCAGTATGTTTGACATGTAAAAATAGACAAGTGTATTGGAACACCCCGATGTATAGAGTAATCACATCTAATTCTGATAGTGTTAATCAAGAATTAGTCTCATTCAAGTTAAAACTGTGTGTGCTTTTTCATCATCGATGCCTGATAGAATGTCATACGGTGGATACTGTATATCTCATGCAGCAATAATTTTTCTTGCATCCTGACTCATGGAAAATTCATAAGAGGTGGATGGTGCATCAAAGTGTGAAAACAAGCATTGCATCTAAAGAGAAATACAAACATACAAAAATACAGGTCAAGATAATTTGTGCCACAGTGTGATAGTGCACACCTACAGTACACTTTATGGGCAATTAGTCACAATAAAGACAGATACATTATCAAAGAAGAATGGGCATTACATACAATGTATGCATGAACCTACATTGTATCACACACAATTGTAACAGCATTTTAACGCATGAAAATCTTTATTACAGTAACAAATTTAAAAAGTGCTAAATCCTCTCTACAAGATGCAGCTTTTGCAAATTACCGTTTTCACAGTTCGCTCCAGTGAAGCCGGTGGCACAGAGGCAGACGTAGCTGCTGGAGTTTGTGTTGGAGAAACAGGTTGCTCCATTCAGACAGGGGTCGCTGTCACACGATGGTGATGCTGTGGGTGACAGCAGATGGAAGTTATCAACCCATACTGGCAAATGCTGGCATTGTTTGATTTGACATTATGGCCTGTATTCACAAAGGCTGTCTCAATTGAGTCTAGGATTTGTGCAAATTTTTTCTGCATAAATGCTTGTGACAGATTGCATACTATATGCTAAGAGACATCCAACCACTAACTGTGCGTTGATACACACATGTCAATGGTATGCCTACATACATTCAGTGTATTTCATGCTTATTTAAGTCCATGGACTAAAAGTGACCATGGTTTTGATTCAAACCACCTTTGTGAATACAGACCTGTAAGTTCAGTGGTTCCCTCATTTACAAAGTATCATGAGGAGCATTAGCATTGCAGATTTCCACACATTACCCAATTATTGACTCATTACGATTTCAGACATGAAGATAACATTGTTGAGAGAGGACCAAGACTTGGGTTGCTGGCACATTGCAGACTCCGACAAATGTCTGATTCTTCTTGATAGGATGGATGCTGTAGATGACATGAAATCTTCTTTTCTCAAGTGTGCTTGCATTTAAATAGATATAAAATTGACTGCAGTTTGGATTCTGAAGATTAGTTTGCCAATCATACTTTCACTTATGGATTAGGAGATTAATTGTACACAGGAGAGAGAGTCTTGGGAATTTTGAGTGTGACAAAGTGAAAAACAAATTTAACAGTGAGGAAAAACTCTAAATATTTAAAATAAAAAACCCCAGTAAAATGAATGTACCAGATTCACAATTGGTTCCTTCAAAACCAGGAGCACAGAGGCACACATATCCACTGCCACCATTCTGATCAAAACAGGTTGCTCCATTTTGACATGGGTCAGAGACACAGGGAAGGATTTCTGATGAAACAGACATACATAAAGAGAGACAAACACAAAAATATATGAAATGTTTGATGTAGATATCAATGAGAATAAATGTATATCAGAATCATGTAAGATACACACATATTAATATAGATGGAGATTACACGATCAGGTACAGAGGCTGTACATTATGTACATGTAGTTACATGTAGTATTACAGAGGAAACTGCAGTAATAACGAAGAAATAAGCAGTACAAACAAGTCATGTAAAGTTATATACCTAGCAATGATTTTAAATGAAAAACAGTGAAAGAAAAGTACCAGATTCACAGTTGGTTCCTTCAAATCCAGCAGCACAGAGGCAGACATAGCTACTGCCACCATTCTGATCAAAACAGGTTGCTCCATTCTGACATGGGTCAGACGCACAGGGTAGAATTTCTAACATTGATAGACGATACCAGAGATATGGAGAATGTGACATACAAATGAAGGATATTGTGATTTATAAACAATTAGGAAATGATTTGTTTAATCAATGAAATATAGGAGAGATGTTCACAGACTATGGTGTAGAATTGAACACGAAAGGTAACTAATAGATAGATTTGAAATCAGCAACGAAACATTACGCACTTGACAGAGTCAAAGTTCTCAACCCTACAAGCAAATAATGCAACTCGAAGAAACAATAGAAGGCAAAGTACCAGTTTCACAGTTGGTTCCTTCAAATCCAGCAGGACACAGACATACATAGCTACTGCCACCATTCTGATCAAAACAGGTTGCTCCATTCTGACAGGGGTCGGACGCACAGGGGAGGATTTCTGGTATAAAAGATTGGGCAAAATGTATTAAGGAAGAGTACAAGACAGAGAAATATTGTATGAAACTACCACTTGTGACAGCTGAAGATATGAAATAGTAGGAAACAGAAAGACATGCTATGATAACCATGAAAGCATGAGGTACTACTATGAAGTCAAAATATGATTATGGATTAATTCAGGAATCAGCAAAATAGTGAAATTAGACTGAGTAATGCACATAAATCTTGGAAGATGACTTGTATAAAAATGTAGGATAACTGATCAGCATGTGTTTGATATAAATTTACCATTTACTGAAACCAATAAGTACATGATAACAAGATGGAAACAGAAAATAAATGGAAAGCTTGCAGTACCAGATTCACAATTGGTTCCCTCAAATCCCGCAGGACATAGACAGACGTAGCTACTTCCACCATTCTGATCAAAACAGGTTGCTCCATTCTGACATGGGTTGGATGCACAGGGTAGGATTTCTAACATGGAAGAGAGCATACAATATTTTGACACAAAAAGTGCATAGAGATTTGATGATAACAGAACAGAACAGAACAGAACAGAACAGAACAGAACAGAACAGAATATGTGTAAGACAGAGATATCTACAGAAACATATGACTGAGTAGCACACATAGATCATTAAGATGTATGGATAAAGGAACAGGAAAGACTTATGACCATTCAAGAGCAAGGATTCAAGAAACCTAAGCATTCTATAAGAGTACAACATGATGATGACTTTACACATACACACACACAAAATGAAGAAACAGTCAATGTTAAGTACCAGATTCACAGTTGGTTCCTTCAAATCCAGAAGCGCAAAGGCAGACATAGCTACTGCCACCATTCTGATCCATGCAGGTTGCTCCATTTTGACAAGGGTTAGATGCGCATGGTAGAATTTCTAGGGTGAGGGGAAGATTAAGAGTGTTTGAATGTGTAGGATTAGATATTTGATGAAAATGAATGCACTATATATAATTGACAGAAGTTGATGGAGCATGGGAATTATGTTATAAATAAAGTATATGGATTACAATCACTATTATGAAACATTTACTGTCCAATATAATTTCAACATAAAACAATGTTACAATGTAATAATGATAGAAAGGTAGGTGCCTGATTAAAACTATAATTATGCTAAGATGGAATTGAAAAACAGAATGTGAAAGTAAAGTACCAGATTCACAGTTGGTTCCTTCATATCCAGCAGGACAAAGACAGACATAACCACTGCCACCATTCTGATCAAAACAGGTTGCTCCATTCTGACATGGGTTGGATGTGCACGGTAGAATTTCTGAGAATGAGAGGTAGGATTACATAGTTTGAATATGTGGAATAGAAATGGTTGAAGTTGAGAGAGCCTGCAAATTACACTATGTTATAAATAAGGTATAGTGGATATTGTACAAATGAAACATTCACTCTCCAATATATTTTCAAAATCAAATCGAGTTACAACATGTTATTCAGAAAGAATAGTACTTTAGGGTAACAATGGTTGTAATTAAACAAAAAGTGTTTTGAGCACATAAAATGATTATCAAAAGTGACCATCATCACAATGTGAGGAAATGGAAGAGGAAATTTGAAAGTAAAGTACCAGATTCACAGTTGATTCCTTCAAATCCAGCAGCACAAAGACAGACATATCCACTGCCACCATTCTGATCCATACAGGTTGCTCCATTTTGACATGGGTTGGATACGCACGGTAGGATTTCTAGAGTGTTAAAGAGGTAAGATTACAAGATGTTGATGTGTTGGGATACCAAATTAATAAGATTGAATGAAGAATGTAGGATTGATTAAAGTTAACAGAGCATGAGAACCATGTTATAAGTACAGTATAAAGCCTACTATTACAGTGAAACATAAAAATTACTGCTCAATATATCTTTAACATGAAATACAATTATAAATGTTATGAAGAAAGAATACTTCATGGCAACTATGGGTGCAATAAACAAAAAAGTTTGAACCAAATGAATTGGTTATTCAAACTGACAATCATTGTATTGAGAGGAAATGGAAAAATAGAACATGAAAGTAAGAAAATACACACAGACACATTTATGAAGTCTATTGGTAATATTAAATATTGAACAGAAGATAAAAAGCAGCAAGAGGGAAGTGGATTCTTTTCGTCTAAACAGGAAATTAATTGTGAAAGTAAAGTACCAGATTCACAGTTGGTTCCCTCAAATCCAGCAGCACAGAGGCAAACATATCCACTGCCACCATTGTGATCAAAACAGGTTGCTCCATTCTGACATGGATCAGATGCACAGGCAAGGATTTCTGATATTAAGAATAGGTGATATGACATAGATGAAGAAAATAAAGGGTTAACTGTGATACATAGGAGACAAGATAATAGATAACAAATGAAAGTTAGAGAGCTATGTCACACACATAGACATTAACAAGTCACAACATTGTAAATATATGAAACAGAAGAAAACAAGCAGTAAGGGAAAAGTACCAGATTCACAGTTGGTTCCTTCAAATCCAGCAGGGCAGAGGCACACATAGCTACTGCCACCGTTCTGATCAAAACAGGTTGCTCCATTCTGACATGGGTTGGAGGCACAGGGGAGGATTTCTGATATAGACAAGAGATATGTTATAGAAGAAGAAAATGAAAGGTTGATGACATGTAATAGGTAACAAACATAAACGACATTAAGGTTTAAAAATTATCGAACACAAATAGACATTAATGAAGTCATGAAACGACACAACAATGAGCCAGAAGAAAAAAGCAATAAGAAGGATGTACCAGATTCACAGTTGGTTCCTTCAAAACCAGCAGCACAAAGACAGACATATCCACTGCCACCATTCTGATCAAAACAGGTTGCTCCATTTTGACATGGGTTGGAGGCACAGGCAAGGATTTCTGATATAAAGAATAGGAGATATGACATAGAAGAATGTAAAGGGTTGGTGAGAAATAGGAGACAAGATAAAAGAGAGCAAATGAAGGACTCAGAAAATTACGATACACACTTTGAATAGACAGTAACGAAGTTATGACATGGTAAATATATGAAACAGACAAAAATGAAAGGAGTGAAAGCAATGTACCAGATTCACAGTTGGTTCCCTCATATCCAGCAGGACAGAGACAGACATATCCACTGCCACCATTGTGATCAAAACAGGTTGCTCCATTCTGACATGGGTTGGAGGCACAGGGGAGGATATCTGACAGGAAAGACATGATACAGCATGATGTGGTCAAATTGGACAGGAACAAGAAACTAAGGAGCAGGAGATGAAGTGATAAGAGACAAACTTAAATGTATGGAAGATTATAAAATGAGTATGTGTTGCTTACAATATCGGTGGGTAAACATTGCACACATAGGATCTTAAGGGAGTCACAATATGATAATGATATAGGACAGATGGAAAATGGTGGAAGCAGAGTACCAGATTCACAGTTGGTTCCCTCAAATCCAGCAGCACAAAGACAGACATAGCTACTGCCACCATTCTGATCAATGCAGGTTGCTCCATTCTGACATGGGTCAGACGCACAGGGTAGAATTTCTGTTTATGAGGGAACAAAGAAGACAACAGAATGCATACAGTATGATGGTGGTAGGATGGAAACAAAAGATGCAAGATTTTGAAATGAAAAAAGAGAGGAATTTTTTATAGAATAGGTACAAGAGTCAATAAAATTGACAATGCAATAGTGATATAAGACTGAGCAATCACAAGAAATGTCAATATAGGGATGTAGTGTAACACACGACCGAGAAGGCAAGAATTCAGCAACAGTTTCGAGTAGATATTTTTCTTCTGAAGAGGAAATGAATTGTGAAAGTAAAGTACCAGATTCACAGTTGATTCCTTCAAATCCAGCAGCACAGAGGCAGACATATCCACTGCCACCATTCTGATCAAAACAGGTTGCTCCATTCTGACATGGGTCAGAGGCACAGGGTAGAATTTCTGATAAAGACAGGAGATAGGTCATAGAACAAGAAAGCGGAAGGTTGAAGACACATATATAATAGGCAAGAAACATAGTAGACATGAAGGTTAGAAAATGATCAAACACAAATAGACATTAATGAAGTCATGAAACGGTATAAAAATGAACCAGAGGAAAACAAGAAAAAAAAGGGGGATGTACCAGATTTAGAATAGGTACAAGAGTTGATAAAATTGAGTATGCAATGGTGATACAGGACTGAGTAATCTCACGAAAAGACAATATAGGGATGTAGTGTAATATACAACCAACAAGGCAAGAATTCAGCAACAGTTTTGGGTGGATATGTTTCTTTTGAACAGGAAATGAATTGTGAAAGTAAGGTACCAGATTCACAGTTGGTTCCCTCAAATCCAGCAGGACAGAGACACACATATCCACTGCCACCATTGTGATCAAAACAGGTTGCTCCATTTTGACAGGGGCTGGAGGCACAAGCAAGGATTTCTGATATAAAGAATAGGAGATATGACATAGAAGACAATAAAGGGTTGATAATACATAGGAGAGAAGATAAAAGGTAGCAAAAGAAGGTCAGAAAATATCTGATTTATGTTACACACAAGGATATTACCAATGTCACAACATGGAAAACATATGAAACAGACATATACAAACAATGAAAGGAAAGTACCAAATTCACAGTTGGTTCCTTCAAATCCAGCAGCACAAAGACAGACATATCCACTGCCACCATTCTGATCAATGCAGGTTGCTCCATTCTGACATGGGTTGGAGGCACATGGTAGGATTTCTGTTTATGAGGGAACACAGAAGACAGCAGAATGCATATGATGGTGGCAGGATGGAAACAAAAGATGCAAGATTTTGAAACAAAAATGGAGAGGAATTTTATAGAATAGGTACAAGAGTCAATAAAATTGACAATGCAATAGTGATATAAGACTGAGCAATCACAAGAAATGTCAATATAGGGATGTAGTGTAGCATACGACCGAGAAGGCAAGAATTCAGCAACAGTTTCGAGTAGATATTTTTCTTCTGAAGAGGAAATGAATTGTGAAAGTAAAGTACCAGATTCACAGTTGGTTCCTTCAAATCCAGCAGCACAGAGGCAGACATATCCACTGCCACCATTCTGATCAAAACAGGTTGCTCCATTCTGACATGGGTCAGAGGCACAGGGTAGAATTTCTGATAAAGACAGGAGATAGGTCATAGAACAAGAAAGCGGAAGGTTGAAGACACATATATAATAGGCAAGATACATAGTAGACATGAAGGTTAGAAAATGATCAAACACAAATAGACATTAATGAAGTCATGAAACGGTATAAAAATGAACCAGAGGAAAACAAGAAAAAAAAGGGGGATGTACCAGATTTAGAATAGGTACAAGAGTTGATAAAATTGAGTATGCAATGGTGATACAGGACTGAGTAATCACACGAAAAGACAATATAGGGATGTAGTGTAATATACAACCAACAAGGCAAGAATTCAGCAACAGTTTTGGGTGGATATGTTTCTTTTGAACAGGAAATGAATTGTGAAAGTAAGGTACCAGATTCACAGTTGGTTCCCTCAAATCCAGCAGGACAGAGACACACATATCCACTGCCACCATTGTGATCAAAACAGGTTGCTCCATTCTGACAGGGGCTGGAGGCACAAGCAAGGATTTCTGATATAAAGAATAGGAGATATGACATAGAAGACAATAAAGGGTTGATAATACATAGGAGAGAAGATAAAAGGTAGCAAAAGAAGGTCAGAAAATATCTGATTTATGTTACACACAAGGATATTAACAATGTCACAACATGGAAAACATATGAAACAGACATATACAAACAATGAAAGGAAAGTACCAAATTCACAGTTGGTTCCCTCGAATCCAGCAGGACAGAGGCAGACATATCCACTGCCACCATTCTGATCAATGCAGGTTGCTCCATTCTGACATGGGTTGGAGGCACATGGTAGGATTTCTGTTTATGAGGGAACACAGAAGACAGCAGAATGCATATGATGGTGGCAGGATGGAAACAAAAGATGCAAGATTTTGAAACAAAAATGGAGAGGAATTTTGTAGAATAGGTACAAGAGTCAATAAAATTGACAATGCAATGGTGATATAGGACTGAGCAATCACAAGAAATGTCAATATAGGGATGTAGTGTAACACACGACCGAGAAGGCAATAATTCAGCAACAGTTTCGAGTAGATATTTTTCTTCTGAAGAGGAAATGAATTGTGAAAGTAAAGTACCAGATTCACAGTTGGTTCCTTCAAATCCAGCAGCACAGAGGCAGACATATCCACTGCCACCATTATGATCAAAACAGGTCGCACCATTCTGACAGGGGCTGGAGGCACACGCAAGGATTTCTGATATTAAGAATAGGAGATATGACTGAAGAGTGTAAAGGGTTCATGACAAACAAGAGACAACATGAAAGATAGCTATGAAATGAAGGTCTCAGAAAATTATGATACACACTTTAAATGGACATTCACAAAATCACAACATGGTGAATATATGAAACAGACAGAAACAAACAATGAAAGTAAAGTACCAGTTTCACAGTTTGTTCCCTCAAATCCAGCAGGACAAAGACAGACATATCCACTGCCACCATTTTGATCAAAACAGGTAGCTCCATTCTGACATGGGTTTGAGGCACAGGGTAGAATTTCTGATTATGAGGAAAAAAGAAGACAGCAGAATACATACGATAATGGTAGGATGGAAAGAAAAGACACAAGATTTTGAAACAATAGAGAGAAATTTTGTAGCATAGGTACAAGCTAAAGTGTCCATTAAATTGAAAATGTGATGGTGATATAAGACTACGAAATCACACAAATTGACAATGTAGGAATGCAGTATAATATGCAACCAAGAAGGCAACAATTTAGCAACAGTTTGAAATGGATAGTTTTTTTCTGAAGAGGAAATGAATTGTGAAAGTAAAGTACCAGATTCACAGTTGGTTCCTTCAAATCCAGCAGCACAAAGACAGACATATCCACTGCCACCATTGTGATCAAAACAGGTTGCTCCATTTTGACATGGGTTGGAGGCACAGGGGAGGATTTCTGATATTAAGAATAGGAGATATGACATAGAAGAAGAAAATAAAGGGTTAACTGTGATACACAGGAGACAAGATAATAGATAGCAAATGAAAGTTAGAAAACTATGTCACGCACATAGACATTAACAAGTCACAACATGGTAAATATATGAAACAGAAGAAAACAAGCAGTAAGGGAAAAGTACCAGATTCACAGTTGGTTCCTTCAAATCCAGCAGGGCAGAGACAGACATAGCTACTGCCACCATTCTGATCAATGCAGGCTGCTCCATTTTGACATGGGTCAGACGCACAGGGTAGAATTTCTGATTATGAGGAACAAAGAAGACAGCAGAATGCATATGATAGTGATAGGATGGACAAAAAAGAGAAACTGACATGGGTCGGATGCACAGGTAAGGATTTCTGATGAGACAGACATGAAAAGGCAGATATCATGACAGATATGATATAAGTATGTTATATAAGGCATGAATATGCAAATACATGCAAGAGCTTTGTGAAAATGATGAAGTGAATGTGAGTTGAAGATTTACCAAGGAGCTTACAGATCATTGAAAGAATCATCTCTGCATATTTTTGTTTCTTGAGTAAAGTGAATGAAGTCTTTAGTGAATGAGCCACAAAAGCGAGGATGATCAAAGAAGATGTGGAAGAGACAGGTGGAGGAGGAGCTTGGGAACATTTGCTTGACAGAAAGGAGGACACCCCAAAATTGGACGAGGTGGTGAGAAGGTGTGAGAACAGTTGTTGCTAGAGTGAGGTAGAGCCAGTCACCCCGGTTTTCGGGGACAAAAATGATGACGAATGACACAGTGAAATGTTTACTGAGAGCACACATGGATCAGAAATGCTGAAAAAAAAAATGTACCAGATTCACAGTTGGGTCCTTCAAATCCAGCAGCACATAGACAGACATAGCTACTGCCACCATTCTGATCAAAACAGGTTGCTCCATTCTGACACGGGTCTGATGCACAGGGTAGAATTTCTGGAGAGGAAAATAGGACAGATGGATATATGGCCTGATATGCGAGGTATGTATAGATATGTAGATACAAAAGTGATATACATGGCATATATGTGATAAATGTATGTATGATATAGATGTAAATGTGTGGTTATATACTGGACTTTACAGAAAAAATTCAAAATTAACTTAAGTTGAAGATTGAACAAGGTGTTTGCAGGTTTTAATCACAATAATTTTTGGACATAATTTTGTTAAGCAAAAATGTAAAAGCACGATAAACATTTGGTAATCCCAGGCTCCAAATGTGAGCCCTATTTTAGTCATTACAATCACACAGATAAATGTTTATTACAAGCACACACACAGAACAGAGATGTTGAGAATATGTACCAGATTCACAGTTGGTTCCCTCAAATCCAGCAGGGCAGAGACACACATAGCTACTGCCACCATTCTGATCAAAACAGGTTGCTCCATTTTGACATGGGTCAGAGGCACAGGGGAGGATTTCTGGTGAGGAAAATAGGACAAGATATATATGGCCTGATATGCAAGGTATTAACAGATTCTATACATACAATGTAAGTAATATACATGGCATATATGTGATACATGTATGTATGATATACAAGTAAATGTGTGGTTATATACAGTAGTTCACAGAAAAAAAAAATCAACATGAACTTAAGTTAAAGATTGAATAAGGTGTTTTCAGGTTTTACTCACAATAAATTTATTTAATAATCATTTGATGACAATAATACATAAAATGTAAAAGCATGATAACCAAACATTTGGTCATCCAAGGCTCCAAATGTGAGCCCTGTTTTAGTCATTACAATCACACAGATAAATGTTTATTACAAGCACACACACAGAACAGAGATGTTGAGAATATGTACCAGATTCACAGTTGGTTCCTTCAAATCCAGCAGGACAAAGACAGACATAGCTACTGCCACCATTCTGATCAAAACAGGTTGCTCCATTCAGGCAGGGGTCAGAAACACAGGGGAGGATTTCTGATGGGGTAGATATGACAAGACAGATATATGGCATGATGTACAAGGTACATGTATATATAGATATTATATAGATATATAAATATAAATGCATATATGTGATATGTATGATATACATGGGTAGTTACATAACGGAGTTATACAGGGAAAAACAACAACACAAACTGAAGTTGAAAATTGAATAAGGTTTTTGAAGGATCTTTTCAAAGAATCTTTTCTGGACATGTGTGTTTCTTCAGTAAAAATGCAAAAGAATAACAATGATTCCCCTGATGTGAGTTCTATTCTACTGATTACAATGACACAGAGATGCTGAGAAAATGTACCAGATTCACAGTTGGTTCCTTCAAATCCAGCAGGACAAAGACAGACATATCCACTGCCACCATTCTGATCAAAACAAGTTGCTCCATTCTGACATGGGTCGGATGCACAGGGCAGAATTTCTGGTGAGGCAGATATGACAACAGATATATATGCATGATATATGATATATGTAGATATACAAAGTATATACAGAGAGAGAAATACATACAATACTGGTATATAATTGTGATATGTGTGATTAACATGTGTTGGTACACAATTCAATGAATAAAATGAAACAAAGTTGAAGACAGAACAAAGTTTTTGAAAGCTTTCCTAAGAATCATTTCTGGACGCATTCTTTTCGTTATAAAAGATGCATGTGAATGCAGGGCAAACAAAAAACTTGTAATTCCTGGCTTCAGATATGAGTTCATGTTATAACAAATCACATAGAGATGTGCATATAAGAGTACACAACAAACAGAGATGCTGAGAAAATGTACCAGATTCACAATTGGTTCCTTCAAATCCAGAAGTGCAAAGGCAGACATAGCTACTGCCACCATTCTGATCCATGCAGGTTGCTCCATTCTGACATGGGTCAGATGCACAGGGTAGAATTTCTGGTGAGACAGATATGACAAGATGAATACACTGTATATAGGGTATTACACACAATGGATGTTGTAGAAATACATGTATCTGTTTGTTTAGTAAAAATGGTAAAGAGTACTTTAAACGAAGGTAATTCTTGGTTGATGTATTATAATAACATACATTGTAGACTGATGTATAGTGGTACAACGTACATCCATATAACAAGCATACACAGAAGAGAGATGTCAAGAAAATGTACCAGATTCACAGTTGGTCCCTTCAAATCCAGAAGTGCAAAGACAGACATATCCACTGCCACCATTCTGATCCATGCAGGTTGCTCCATTTTGACATGGGTCAGATGCACAGGGTAGAACTTCTGGAGGGGCAGATGTGATAACATGGATTGCATAATACACAAGATATACAATATGCATATATACAGATTGGTATATCATATAGAGTATACAGATTTAATACATTATGTATGATATACTTCTGTGGGTACATATAGGAGTTTAGTGAAAAAAAAAGAAGAAAGAAACCCAGCACGAATGTGAGTTAAGATTACGTAACATGTTTGTAAAAAAGTGATTATTGGATATGTTTCTTTCTCCATCAAAGATGCAAAAGCGTAGCAAACAAATGGCTGGTAATTCCTTGCTTCGAACGAGAGTCCAAGTTTATGACAATACTAGGAAAATGTGCATAGAAACTGTATAAAGCAAAAATGGAACATAGATGCTGAGAAAATGTACCAGATTCACAGTTTGTTCCTTCAAATCCAGCAGGACAGAGACAGACATAGCCACTGCCACCATTCTGATCAAAACAGGTTGCTCCATTCTGACAGGGGTCGGAGGCACAGGGTAGAATTTCTGGTGAGGCAAATATGATAACACAGATGTGTTGCATGATATACAAGATATATACAATGTATATTTATATATCTCTATATACAAATGTACATACATAAACAGATTATAATATGTATGACATACAAGTGTTGGTACATAAAGGATTTAGTGAAAAAAAGAAGAACTTGTGTTGAAGATATATACAGTTTCATTTCCATGAGTGATGGAAATGCATTGGTAAATCTCAGCTTTAAATACGAGTCCTAGTTTATTACAATGAGACAGAACAGAGATGCAAAAAAAAAATAAATATGTACCAGATTCACAGTTGCTTCCTTCAAATCCAGCAGGACAGAGACAGACATATCCACTGCCACCATTCTGATCAAAACAAGTTGCTCCATTCTGACAAGGGTCGGAGGCACAGGGGAGGATTTCTGATGAAGAGGGAATATAGAATGACAGGATACAGCAACTGACACTGATGGAATGAAAACTGATGTGAAATACCACACATCACTAGCTCAATTTTTAAGTTTACGAATAATTTGTTTCTCACATTTGTTCCACAAATTTGTGTATTAGTCACATAATCATGTTGGGAGACTCCAAACAAACCCAAATATATAATACCCATAACAATGATAATATAACAATGCACCTCAATATCATGAGTGATATACAGATGAGCCAATAAATGTTCGTAGCACAATAAATGTAGGGTCTGCATACGTCCTTTCCATAATCCTGTAGTACACCTGTGTCTGATGAGATGTTATAATGTGAAATCACACATACCACTCTGGCAGGTTGGTCCTTCGAAGCCTGGTAGACAAATGCACACAAATGAACTGCCACCATTTTGATCCACACACGTTGCGCTATTTTGACAGGGATTGGAGGCACAAGGCAGCATCTCTGAAAGAGTACGAGAGCAGAATTTAGTAAAAAGATCAATTACAACATGCATTGTGATTGGTTAGATTGCATAATGTGATTGTGTGATAATTCTGATGCAGAGCACAGCTGACGCCATAGATACCGTTTATTTTGGCACAGAGAATCCCACATTAATAAATAGGAGATGAGTCATTTGTTTACAATTGCTATAATTGAGGGATCAATTTTTGTGGAATTTGGGATTCCTTTTGTACAATGCACAGATACGCTTTTGCATCCTGTATCTATATAAAATCAGTAGTAGATCTAGTAGGGCCCAGACCTACGTCATGTACAGAAAATGCATGTACAAACTATAGATTTCAGAGTTAATTGTATAACAATTGGTACATGTTCTATTGATGCACCAGTACTGGACTAGAGAACTTCAAATACTAAATTATCCCTCATGCAGCTCTAATCAATCTTGGCCTGTGGCCTCGGTGAAACAAAATGGCGCTCTGGATAATTTAGTATTGTCGTTGCATAATCCAGTACAGTGCATGATAGAGCAGGCATCGATTGCATAATCAAGTGACAAAAAGCTACTCAGAAATTTCCTTATGATTTGCAGAAAGTTGAACACTGCAAAGTATCGTTTTGAGAACAAATACAAGTCCATCATACGATGTGCAAAGCAAAGGGTTTGATGGCAGTAAAGTTTATGAATCCACACAACAGAAGAAGGATGGTGTACATCTACCGAGTCATTACGCAGCATTTCAAAGAGATCGGGTGATTCCTAAAATTACTATGCTGATTACAATACTCTGAAGTATGCCAGATGTGTTCAGAGCATACAATTTTGTACCTACAATTGTAGTATCTGCAACAAAAGTATGCATAAATGTAATAAAAACATAAAGTCCTATTTCACACAAGTGATAACTACATACATTTTATATCACATACATGTACATGTAGGATATGTTTATCTTGGTGAGTCAGTTTAAGCTGACCACAGTTTTGAAATATTGGACATGAAGAATCCAAGCACTTAGAATTGTGTCCTGGACGGTGAGGTTTCAGACACATGAAGAGGTTTCAGATCGCACAAAATCCGGAACATACCATTTTCGCAATTTGCGCCCTCGAAGCCGGCAGCACATAAACAGACGTAACCGACACCATTAGCCTGGTTGAAACATGTAGCTCCATTTTGACAGGGGTCGCTGGAGCAGGGCAGAATGATTTCTGCAGAAGAGAAAAAATCATACAGTATGACTTTGACAAGGCAGCATGACCAAGGCAGATAATTAATAATGATAACACTATTCACATCTCCGAAATGCATAATTCCATACATTAGTCTCCTTGCATATACACAAAAACAAAAATTATGCATATACAGAATCCATATATCACTAACATAACCAACAATTATCAGAAAGGATGAGGTCTTTATTTTTTACCACGGATTTCAATTTGTCAAATTCTGTAATATGTCTCATATTTAGGAGGGATTTTTTCCACAATGCTGGTGCCATTTAAAAACAAAACAAAAGCAAACTATCATCAAATGTGGTAGATTTTACACTCACATAATTCAGACAGCAGATTCTTTAACATTGAAAGTTAATTACTTTCTTAATGGTTGCATGAGTTCACTGAGTTAGGAAGAGGCATTACTGCAAAGACATTTGAATACAAGTGTACGAACCTTCACATTGATACAAGCCCTAATCAGCAACTACATGTAATGGAGACTGTGAAGAGCAGGAGTTCAAGCATACTGACACAAGTATTTATCTTCTTCCATAAGTTCAAATATTTTTTTTTTTTTTTTAAAGTAAGCTAAGGAAAAATTCTCACATATTACAGATCTTTTCCCCTCTTTGCACTCCTACAATGTAGAAATACATAAATACTACATTTTTAGTTTGCTTTTCCTTCCTGAGCAAACCATGACAAACTTTCCTTTTACTTGAAAAAGCATTATTTTTTTTTCCATACTGAGAAGTGCAGTTTGGCTAAACCCACTTCAATTATGCTCAGGAGAAAAATTTGCAGTGAAAAAAGAATGTAGAAAATACCTGTTTCACAGTTTGTGCCTTCAAAGCCATCCGGGCAGATGCAGGTGTAGGTTTGATTAGCGAGGTCCTCAACACATGTGGCTCCTTCAACACAGGGGTTACTTGCACATGGCGGGACAGCTGGCAGTGATGAAAATATGAGATATGTTTTGAAAAGGAAGACCACATGATGCCTCAAAGTACAACTGTATGTAATGAATTCAACCCACTTGAGATAGCAATGAAAATAACATTTCTTTTTTTGTCAGCCCCCCCCCCCCCAAAAAAAAAATAAAAAAAAAATAAACTTGTTCGATTGCAGAAACAGTGGTGCTCCCTGGTGTGCTGCTGATGAGCAATTGGCATTGGTGAGATTTAACACCTTTCTGTTATCTATATGGTTGTACTACAATGTATCAGCCAAATAAAAAACAAAACAAAACAAAACACACAAACTTGTTAGATTACATCATAAACACATGGGGTCAAATAAAATTATGAAGTAAGTTATCTGTTACTCTAGAAAGAATTCCAGGTCTCAAGTGTGAATTGAGTCCTAAATATTACTAAGATCACTGATGTGCAATCAAGGCAAAGTAAACATAACTACCTACATATGTACGTTGTACAGGCGCGCCGGAAGCAGTTTTGGATTGGGGGGGCAAACATTGGAGGGGGCTCAAGATTAGACCATGCATATGTTACACAATATACACATACACACACACACACACACACACACATCTATTATATATATATATATATATATATATATATATATTATTATATGTAAAGTGGCGTACGGTGGGTCGAAACATGGGGGGAACCATAAAGTAATTTTGACGGTCTGTATGTTTGTGCGTGTGTGCGTGAGCAATAATGGGACTACAATACATTACGGAATGTGATACATTCAACAACGCAGTCATTGAGGAACATTTTAAGTTTTCCTTACATGGATTATGGAATGATGGTGTGAAACTATCGACAAATTAGATACTGTCAGCAACATAAGGTGAATGGCATAACAATAAAATGCGAGCGAGCGAAGCGAGCGAGCTTGAAAATTTTGATATTCTACAGTTCCAAAACTGGAGTTTTAATTGTAGCTATATACATATTTCGCTTTGAAATAAATGGGGGCGCATCGGGCGCAACTGCTGGCAATTATTGGCAGCAACACTAGGAGAATGGCATAACGATTCAATGCGAGCGAGCGAAGCGAGCAAGCTTGAAAATTTTGACATTCTACAGTCCCAAAACTGGGGTTTGTAGCTTTATCTTTCACTTTGGAAATAAATGGGGCGGCGCATCGGGCGCAACTGCTGGCAATTACTGGCAGCAACATTAGGAGAATGGCATAACGATTCAATGCAAGCGAGCAAAGCGAGCGAGCTTGAGAATTTTGACATTTTACAGTCCCAAAACTCCCGTTTGTAGCTATATCTTTCGCTTTGGAAATTAAGGGGGGGGGGCATCGGACGCAACTGCTGGCAATTACTGGCAGCAACATTAGGAGAGTGGCATAACGATTCAATGCGAGCGAGCGAAGCGAGCGAGCTTGAAAATTTTGACATTTTACAGTCCCCAAACTCCCGTTTGTAGCTATATTTATCTTTCGCTTTGGAAATTAAGGGGTGGGGGCATCGGGCGCAACTACTGGCAATTACTGTCAGCAACATTAGGAGAATGGCATAACGATTCAATGCAAGCGAGCAAAGCGAGCGAGCTTGAGAATTTTGACATTTTACAGTCCCAAAACTCCCGTTTGTAGCTATATCTTTCGCTTTGGAAATTAAGGGGGGGGGGGGCATCGGACGCAACTGCTGGCAATTACTGGCAGCAACATTAGGAGAGTGGCATAACGATTCAATGCGAGCGAGCGAAGCGAGCGAGCTTGAAAATTTTGACATTTTACAGTCCCCAAACTCCCGTTTGTAGCTATATTTATCTTTCGCTTTGGAAATTAAGGGGTGGGGGCATCGGGCGCAACTACTGGCAATTACTGTCAGCAACATTAGGAGAATGGCATAACGATTCAATGTGAGCGAGCGAAGCGAGCGAGCTTGAAAATTTTGACATTCTAGAGTCCAACAACTGCCGTCGTAGCTATGTTTTTCGCTTTAGAAATTAAGGGGGAGGCGCACCGGGCTCAACTGCTGGATGCGAGCGAGCGAAGCGAGCGAGCTTGAAAATTTTGACATTTTACAGTTTAAAAGCTGCCGTTTGTAGCTTTATTTTTTCCCTTTTATTCATATAGATCTACATATTTATTTTATTTTCTTTGTTTATTCATTTATTTTTATTATCATTATTTCTATTTGTTTATTTTATTTATTTTTTTTTGGGGGGGGGGGCTTTTTGGGGGGGCAAAAATGCGTTTTGCCCCCCCACTTTTTGGATTGGGGGGGCGGCCGCCCCCCCTGCCCCCCCACTTCCGGCGCCTATGACGTTGTACATTGGCTCTGTTTAGCTAATATGAAAGCAGTCTTGGTGGCATGAAGGGACCTTTCTAGCTCTTGAAATATCAAAAATATACATTTGACAGACTAAGGATTCCTTTCATGGGAGAAATATTTGCACAAGTATATATAACACTTGCACAGCTCTTTCCCTTCATGCTGTGCTTAAATCCTCATTCGAGTCGGTGGTTGTCACAGTGCAGTCATATTAATGTCCGACTTATCATATGGCGGATCACATTACTTATCTGTGATCTACATGTAGAATGCTGAGCAAGGAGAATGAAAACTACAGTATGGTGGACAGGAAGGGATGTTCGGCATATGAGAAAGGTGTGTACCATTTTCACAGTTGGTTCCTTCAAAGCCGGATGCACAGAGACACACATAGTTGGCACCACTCGCATGGGCAAAGCATGTGGCCCCATTCAGGCATGGATTACTAGCGCAGGGTTGGATTTCTAGTGAATGAAATACAGAGAAGAGAGAATACTTCTACATTACTGCAACATCTGAGACAAGTTATGTACATGTAGTCCTACCTATGACAAACATACAAAACAGACCTATAAAATGGTGTAGACACATGACTTTAAAAGATTAGCAGAATGCCTGTCTATGAAAGTCTCCCTACCAAGTGAAGCTTTGACATCTCACTACAAAACAGAAAATTAATTATCACAGTAACTGATTACAGAAGATGATGTAGAGATACCAGTATGACTTCAAAAAATTAGTAAAATATTGAATAGTTTATGAAAATCTTCCTATCAAGAGAAGTTTTGCCAAATCAGTCCAAAACAGAAAACTGATTACTAGAGGTACATGGTGAATAGTTTTTTTCTATCTGCTATATGTACTAGTCAACAGCAATATTGATACAATTGTAAGTAGGTTACGTGACCATATTGATTACATTGTAAGAAGAGGGTTTTTTGAGGTCCAGAATTTGCAGCAGGAAAAGAATACAAAACTGTACTGAATGACATGCTATGGATTTCTATTATCAGTCAGAACAAGCTGGGTAAGAACACAACAAATTTACAAACTTTTAGAAGACACAATATCTTAAGGCAGTATGTGAATAGAAGAAGAGAGATATAAGATACAGAAAACTAGATATGAATGTCAAGTACCAGATTCACAGTTCATTCCTTCAAATCCAGCAGCACAAAGACAGACATATCCACTGCCGCCATTTTGTTCAAAACAGGTTGCACCATTTTCACATGGGTTGGAGGCACAGGCAAGGATTTCTGTCATGAAAGATAAAAGAAAAGACATGTAGAGTATGATATGAAAATGAAAGACAAAAAAAAAAAAAATGTAGGCAAGCTATAGCATGCAACAGAAAGAGAGGCTCATGCAAAAAAAAAAAAAAAAACATTCACATGAACAATAAATAGTAATGGACACATGATATGATGAAACTAAGTAAACATTGCTGAATACAGTGGAACACTCTTCAAGAAAGGAGAGCACAGCAAAGAGTCTACATGATGTATAGCATTCTTAATGGTCTGGTAGATCTTCCAGTCATCTACTTCATACCAGTTGCAGGATCGTCAACACGCGGAAACCCACAAAAGCTTCAAGTTCCATTTGCCAGAACTCACTTGTTTCAATCCACGTTCTATACAGATGCTACATGTATTCGGTTGTGGAACTCCCTACCACCTTCCACCATTAGCTGCACCTCCTTGGAGATCTTCAAGATGGAGGTGTAACTTGTAAATCTCCGATGAGCTCTCTTTTTTTTTTTTTTAGCTGCACATAAAAATTTCTGTAGAGGATTTTTACCTGCACACTGTACACCCAGCACTTGACAAGCACAAGGTACGATAATACGCCAGAGGCGGACTGTACCAGACTGGAAGAAGAAGAAAAAGAAGAAGAATCTACAATGTTTGACCTGATAGCAACACAGAATGTAAAGTACACGTTTGTACCTGATTCACAGTTGGTTCCTTCAAATCCAGGAGTGCAGAGACAGACATATCCACTGCCACCATTGTGATCAAAACAAGTTGCTCCATTCTGACAGGGTTCGGAGGCGCAGGCAAGGATTTCTGACATAGAAGATACAATAGGAAAGGATAATATGATATAGGATATTGGATATTGGATAAAGGATATTGAGATTTATATAAGATAAAGAAGTAATTTGTTAAATCAATGAAATATATGAGAAGTTCACAGACTATGGTGTAGAATTGAAAGAGGAAATAGGATATCATATGAGCATGTAAATATTCAGTACTTGACAGAGTCAATGATGATTTGTTAAATCAATGAAATCTGTAAGAGATGTTCACAGACTTTGGTGTAGAACTTAACTAGAAATATAACTAACAGAAAGAGTTATATCAGCACAGAAACATGAAGCACTTGTTAGGGTCAAAGGGTGCAACCTGTCAAGAAAATAATGCAACTCAAAGAAACAATGGAAAGGAAAGTACCAGATTCACAGTTGGTTCCTTCATATCCAGCAGCACAAAGACAGACATAGCTACTGCCACCATTCTGATCAAAACAGGTTGCTCCATTTTGACATGGGTCAGAAACACACGGGAGGATTTCTAAAATACCAGAGATATGGAGAATATGACATACAAATGACGGATATTGAGATTTATATACGATTAGGAAGTGATTTGATAAATCAATGACATATACAGGAAATGTTAACTGACTATGATGTAGAATTGAAAGAGGAAATAGAATACTGTATGAGCATGTAAATATTCAGGACTTGACAGAGTCAATGTTTACTACCTTATGAGAAAAAAAAATGCAACTCAAAGAAACACAGAGACTCCAACTCTCCCGTTTTCGACGGGAGATCTCCCGCCGAAAACCCATTTTTGCAAAATCTACCGTTCTCCCGTTTGAGATCTAATTTCTCCCGCCCTGGTTCTTTGTCTCCCGTTTGAAAGGATTTCTTACTTATTTCTATCATGTGCTGAAAAAATAAGCCTTAGATAGCACAAGAGAGCATCTAGAACCCTAGGAACTTCGCGCTTCGCACACATCAAGTTGGAGTCTCCCGTTTGCTAGGGGTTTCAGGCGGGAGAATCTCCAGATCAGAAGGTGCTTGGGGTTGGAGTCTCTGGAAACAGTGAAAAGGAAAGTACCAGATTCACAGTTGGTCCCTTCAAATCCAGCAGCACAAAGACAAACATATCCACTGCCACCATTGCTTTCAAAACAGGTTGCTCCATTTTGACATGGGTTGGAGGCACATGCAAGGATTTCTATCATAAAAGATACAGAAATTATGACATACAAATGAAGGGTACTGAGATTGACATACAAGATTGAGAAGTAATCAGTGAAATACATTTCAGTGTTTACAGACTAAACTGTAGAGTCAAATGATTCTATAGGATATTATGAAGGATAACTTGTAGTAAATTGAGATTGACAAAAAAGACTACAAAGTGATCAGCAAAATTAATGAAAAATATAAAGAGATGTTGACAGACTAAGATGTAGAATAATTTAACAAAGACGATTAATGTACATTACATGTATATAGATGGATTAAACATCAGCATGGAAGCATTTGGCGGCTGACAGTTAAAGTCTCAACCTTACAAGAAAGTAATGCAACTCAAAAGAAACAGTGAAGGGCAAATACCAGATTCACAACTGGGTCCTTCAAATCCAGCAGGACAAAGACAGACATATCCACTGCCACCATTCTGATCAAAACAGGTTGCTCCATTCTGACATGGGTCGGAGGCACAGGGGAGGATTTCTAGCATACAGAAGAAGATACCAGAGATATGGAAGATACAACTGTATGACATACAAATGAAGGATATTGAGATTTGAAATATTACACAAAGAATGATTTGTTAAATAAATGAAAATATTAGAGTTGTTCAAAGATTATGTTGTAGAATTGACCACAAGAGATATGCTATAGATAGATTTGATTATCAGCATAGACACATTAGGCACTTGATAAAGTCAAAGTTCACAACCTTACAAGAAAATAATGCAACTCATAGAAAAACAGAGAAAGGTCAAGTACCCGATTCACAATTGGTTCCTTCAAATCCAGCAGGACAAAGACAGACATATCCACTGCCACCATTGCTTTCAAAACAGGCTGCTCCATTCTGACATGGGTTGGAGGCACAGGCAAGAATTTCTAGCATAGAAGGTACCATAGACACAGAGAATATGACATACAAATGAAGGGTAGTGAGCCTGACATACAAGATTGAGAAGTGATCAGTGAAATTCATAGGAGGTTTTCATAGACAAAGATGTAGAATTAAATGAGAAGGTGGGATAGAATAAGTTTTTAGTATATTGAGATTGACATCTAAGATTAAGAAGTTAACAGTTGAATCAATGAAATGTGTATGGGATGTTCACAGACTAAGATGTTAAATCAAACAGCAAAGATAACAAATTAATTGTTCAGATCAAGGATCTAACATCAGCATGGAAGAATTTGGCAATTGACAAGTCAAAGCTCACAACCTGAAAATCCCCTCACGCAACTCAAAGAATATGATGAAGGTTAAGTACCAGATTCACAGTTTGTTCCTTCAAATCCAGCAGGGCAGAGACAGACATATCCACTGCCACCATTCTGATCAAAGCAGGTTGCTCCATTCTGACATGGGTCTGAGGCACAGGGAAGGATTTCTAACATAGAAGATACCAGAGATATGGAGAATATGATGTAGGAATGAAGGATATCGAGATTTGAAATGTAACACAAAGAATGATTTGTTAAATGAATGAAAATAAATACGAGCTGTTCACAGACTATGTTGAATAATTGAAAAAGACAATTATGCAATACAATATAGATAGATAAATATATTAGGATATACACATTAGGCACTTGACACAGTCAAAGTTCACAACCTTACACAAAAACAAGGAAAAGTAGAAATTACGCGGTGCGTAATATATGTCCCCGCCGGAAGTAGCATTTTGTAACAAAATGTACAATACAGGTCAAAAAATCAAGGTCAAAGGTCAAAGAAGTCAAAGGTCAAAATTTTGTGTAGAAGTGTTGAAGCCCTCACCTAGTGCCATCACATAAAGCAAACGGAATCGAAATCGGGTTAGAAATGGCGAAGGAGTAGCATTTTGTAGCAAAATGTACAATATAGGTCAAAAAATCAAGGTCAAAGGTCAAAGAAGTCAAAGGTCAAAATTCTGTGTAGCAGTTTTGAAGCCCTCACCTAGTGCCATCACATAAAGCAAACGGAATCGAAATCGGTTTAGAAATGGCAAAGGAGTAGCATTTTGTAGCCCAAAATGTATAATACAGGTCAAAAATCAAGGTCAAAGGTCAAAGAAGTCAAAGGTCAAAATTCTGTGTAGAAGTTTTGAAGCCCTCACCTAGTGCCATCACATAAAGCAAACGGAATCGAAATCCGGTTAGAAATGGCGAAGGAGTAGCATTTTGTAGCAAAATGTACAATATAGGTCAAAGGTCAAGGTCAAAGGTCACGACTGAAATTCTGTGTAGAGTTTCAAAGCTCCCATGTAGTGCTATCATATAAAGCAAACAGAATCAAAATTGGCTCATAAATGACAGAGAAGTAGCAAATTGAAGATTTTGATCACACACGGACGCACACACGGACGGACACACGAACGGACGGACGGACGGACACACGGACACACACACGTACGGAGCCCGTTTCATAGTCCCCTGCTCGAACTCGTTCGACGGGACAATAACGGAAATCAAAGAAACGGTAAGGCAAAAGTACCCGATTCACAATTGGGGCCCTCAAATCCAGCAGCACAAAGACAGACATATCCACTGCCACCATTGCTTTCAAAACAGGTTGCTCCATTCTGACATGGGTTGGAGGCACACGCAAGGATTTCTAGCATAGAAGATACAGAAGTGATCAGTGACATACATTTCAGTGTTTACAGACTAAACTGTAGAGTCAAATGATTCTATAGGATATTATGAAGGATAACTTGTAGTAAATTGAGATTGACAAAAAAGACTAAAAAGTGATCAGCAAAATTAATGAAAAACATAAAGAGATGTTGACAGACTAAGATGTAGAATAATTTAACAAAGATGATTTATGTACATGATATAGATGGATTAAACATCAGCATGGAAGCATTATGCGGCTGACAGTTAAAGTCTCAACCTTACAAGAAAGTAATGCAACTCAAAAGAAACAGTGAAGAGCAAGTACCAGATTCACAATTGGTTCCTTCAAATCCAGCAGGACAAAGACAGACATATCCACTGCCACCATTCTGATCAAAACAGGTTGCTCCATTCTGACATGGGTTGGAGGCACACGCAAGGATTTCTAGCATAGAAGATACAGAAGTGATCAGTGAAATACATTTCAGTGTTTACAGACTAAACTGTAGAGTCAAATGATTCTATAGGATATTATGAAGGATAACTTGTAGTAAATTGAGATTGACAAAAAAGACTAAAAAGTGATCAGCAAAATTAATGAAAAACATAAAGAGATGTTGACAGACTAAGATGTAGAATAATTTAACAAAGATGATTTATGTACATGATATAGATGGATTAAACATCAGCATGGAAGCATTATGCGGCTGACAGTTAAAGTCTCAACCTTACAAGAAAGTAATGCAACTCAAAAGAAACAGTGAAGAGCAAGTACCAGATTCACAACTGGGTCCTTCAAATCCAGCAGGACAAAGACAGACATATCCACTGCCACCATTCTGATCAAAACAGGTTGCTCCATTCTGACATGGGTCGGAGGCACAGGGGAGGATTTCTAGCATACAGAAGAAGATACCAGAGATATGGAAGATACAACTGTATGACATACAAATGAAGGATATTGAGATTTGAAATATTACACAAAGAATGATTTGTTAAATAAATGAAAATATTAGAGTTGTTCAAAGATTATGTTGTAGAATTGACCACAAGAGATATGCTATAGATAGATTTGATTATCAGCATAGACACATTAGGCACTTGATAAAGTCAAAGTTCACAACCTTACAAGAAAATAATGCAACTCATAGAAAAACAGAGAAAGGTCAAGTACCCGATTCACAATTGGTTCCTTCAAATCCAGCAGGACAAAGACAGACATATCCACTGCCACCATTCTGATCAAAACAGGTTGCTCCATTCTCACATGGGTCAGAAGCACAGGGGAGGATTTCTAACATAGAAGACACCAGAGATATGGGGAATATGACACACAAATGAAGGATATTGAGATGTGAAATATAACACAAAGAATGATTTGTTAAATCAATGAAAATATTAGAATTGTTTACAGAGCACAATATGTTGTAGAATTGAACGAGAGAGATATGCAATAGATAGATTTGATATTAGCAGGCAAGAAAAGCATTAAGCACTTGACAATGTCAAAGTTCACAACCTTAAAAGGAAACAATGCAACTCAAAGAAATAAGTACCAGATTCACAATTGGGTCCTTCAAATCCAGCAGCACAAAGACAGGCATAGCCACTGCCACCATTGCTTTCAAAACAGGTTGCTCCATTCTGACATGGGTTGGATGTACAGGCAAGGATTTCTAACATAAAAGATACAGAGAATATATATATGACATACAAATTAAGGGTATTGAGAATGACATACATGTACAAGATTTAGAGGTGATCAGTGAAATGATGCATAAGAGGTGTTTACAGACTAAACTGCAAACTGAAATACGAAAAGAGGATATTGTGTAGGATAATAAGTAGTATATGGAGATTGACATACAAGATTGAGAAGTGATCAGCAAAATTAATAAAAAACATAAAGAGATGTTGACAAACTAAGATTTAGAATGAAATGACAAAGATGATAACAATACATGATAGATAGATTATACAGCGTGGAAGCTTTTGGCTGCCGACAGTTAAAGGTCTCAACCTTACAAGAAAATAATGCAACTCAAAGAAAATTTGTAAGGCAAAGTACCAGATTCACAGTTTGTTCCTTCAAATCCAGCAGGGCAGAGACAGACATATCCACTGCCACCATTGTGATCAAAACAGGTTGCTCCATTCTGACATGGGTTGGAGGTGCAGGGGAATATTTCTGACATGGAAGATACCAGAGATATGGAGAATATGATATACAAATGAAGGGTACTGAGATAATATAAGGAAATGATTTGTTAAATCATTTAAATATGTACACTGTAGGAGATGTTCACAGACTATGGTGTAGAATTGAACACACAAAAAAAGATAACTAACAGATGGACTTGATATCAGCAGCGAAACATTAAGCACATTAAGCACAAAGTCAAAGTTCACAACCTTACAAGAAAATAATGCAATCCAAAGGAACAATAAAGGAAATATACCAGATTCACAGTTGGTTCCCTCAAAGCCAGCAGGACAAAGACAGACATATCCACTGCCACCATTACTTTCAAAACAGGTTGCTCCATTTTGACAGGGGTTGGAGGCACACACAAGGATTTCTAGCACGGAAAATACCATAGATATGGAGCATATGACATACATATGAAGGATAGTTAAGATTTAAGATATAAGATTGGGAAATGATTTGTTACATCAATGAAATATACAGATGTTCAAAGAATGTGGTGTAGAACTGAACAAGAAAGGGAACTACGGTGTAATAGATAGATTTGATATCAGCAGAGTAACATTAAGCACTTGACAGAGTCAAAGTTTACAACCCTACAAGAAAACAATGCAACTAAAAACAACAACAACAACAAAAGACAATGAAGGTTAAGTACCAGATTCACAATTGGTTCCTTCAAATCCAGCAGCACAAAGACAGGCATATCCACTGCCACCATTCTGATCAAAACAGGTTGCTCCATTCTGACATGGGTCAGAAACACACGGGAGGATTTCTAACATAGAAGATACCAGAGATATGGAGAATGTGACATAAAAATGAAGGATATTGAGATTTATAGAAGATTAGGAAGTGATTTGTTTAATCAATGAAATATACAGGAGATGTTCACAGACTATAGAGTAGAATTGAACAAGAAAGATAACTGACAGATTTGATATCAGCAGAGAAACATTAAGAACTTGACAAAGCCAAAGTTCACAACCTTACAAGAACATAATGCAACTCAAAGAAACAGTAAGGGAAAAGTACCAGATTCACAGTTGGTTCCTTCAAATCCAGCCGCACAGAGACAAACATATCCACTGCCACCATTGCTTTCAAAACAGGTTGCTCCATTCTGACATGGGTTGGAGGCACAGGCAAGGATTTCTAGCATACACGATACCATAGACAGGAAAGGAGAGGCATATGAAGGACATTGAAATTTTGTTAAGATTAAAAAATGTGTTAAATTAATGAAGTAAACAAGAGGTGTTTACAGAGTGATAATATGTAGAATATAATGAGAAAGACAACTAATTCATGGCATGAAAACATTAAATATGAAAACATTCTGCAGCTTGCAGAGTCAAAGTTCCCATCCTTACAGGAATATGATGCAAATCAACAAAATGATGAAGGGAAAGTACCAGATTCACAATTGGTTCCTTCAAATCCAGCAGCACAAAGACAGACATATCCACTGCCACCATTGCTTTCAAAACAGGTTGCTCCATTCTGACAAGGGCTTGAGGTACAAGCCAAGATTTCTGATAGGTAAAAACAGACACACATATAAACAGAGAGGGATTCAGTATGAATGTTATGCCAGTTAAAAAAAAGGGGATGTTTCCAGGAACCACATTATAACACACAAGTTGATGACCTAACATTAAAGAACTCAAAGATGATTATAAAAAAAAGACAGAAAAATAGAACACATATGAGAGGGTATATATAAGCAGCAGCTAGTACCTAAAAACGACACACAGAATAAATGCAACACATGATTATATCAAGAAAAATGTATGTGAAACTGACTATAACTTAGATTTTAAAAAGGTACAATTTGTACAGTGAAGACCGCATAAGATAGATGATGAAGTTGCCTCAAAATTAGGATATATCTACACTAATAAGGCATTATGCCTAGAAGCGCTTGTAAAGGTGTGGTGGTACACAAACATACAAATTGTAGCAAAGGAAAAAAGCTAGCCAGCTACAGTACAAACAGAAAGCTTTCAGCTCCATGAATTCAGATCATACCATTTTCACAATTTGCGCCCTCGAAGCCAGAAGCACAGAGACAGACGTAACCAGCTCTATTAGCCTGGTTGAAACAAGTCGCTCCATTTTGACAGGGGTCACTGGAGCAGGGCAGAATGATTTCTATAGGATACATGTAGGAAGAGATGATGTACTTGTCATAAACCTCTGTTGTATGCTTTAGCCCAATATGCAGTATTAAAATTAACAGAAATCCATATAAGAGAAAAAGATGCGGTACCTGTAATATTCATTAAACTAAACCAGTGTTTAACACCATTGTATATCACAGTACGCAATGCTGACATGACCCTGCTACATGTATGTTCATGAATCATTCACTGATGCTCACCACAATTTGTATGAACACAAAAGCCTCTGAAATAACAGTCTAACTTGAATAGGTTTTGTTCAATGGATAAATGAAATCATTAATAAAATAATGTAACCTTAGCAAATGACCAATAGTAAGCAATAATACTTGCTCTAAAATGCAGTCAAAGAGCATACCATCCACAATGCTCTTGTATAACTGTAGGAATTCTCATTAGATGTAGCTGTTTTGTTTTGCTTTGTTTTGCTTGCTGCAGAAGACCTATTTGAGGATGCGGTCACTTCTGAGAATAACTAAGGACTTTCTCTTTTTGCTTGAAAGTCATTCTGTTTCACAAATCAATAAGCTGTTCTCCCTTTCAGTGATAATCCTGCATGTCAATTTATTTTTATTTTTTTTATGTGGCTAATTTCATGTAACGAGGTACAGCAGTCTTAGAAAAAAAAAACATTCTTTTCTGCACTGCTGGTTCAACTATCCAAGAGGTGAGAATTGGGACTTTAATAAACAAAACATAAATTTTTGTAAGTACCAGTTTCACAGTTTGTTCCTTCAAAGCCTTCTGGACATAGGCAAGAGTAGCTGTGATCAGTGGTATTCTCAACACACGTTGCTCCTTCGATACAAGGGTTACTTGCACAGGGTGGGATAACTGATGAAGGTAAAAGAGTTAGGAGAGACTAAGTGCACAATCAGATTAAGGATTGAACCATATGACATACAATGTAACTCTGTAACACATCAAGAATAGAATTATACTCGATAGACAGACTACAAGATATTGAGCATGCAGAATAAACTAACACCATAGTGTTCAATCCTTCCATTATCACATGGACAAATTAAGGCTCAGTGGAAAAAGACCATTTTAAGAAAGTGGTGTGTTGACACAAAAAGTAATGTGAGTATATGTGAAGGCTATGTAAAGATTCATATCAAACTTGCGCTCACTTGTCTTAAGAGAGTATACCATTCAGTATTTACTGTGTTACATGTATGCTTTAATTTTCTCTGTTTTTGTCCTGCAGGGGAGCTATTTCCATTAAACATTTGAATTTCTATACTGCCTGAATGATTGTGATGTATACTGTTAAGTAGAAAGCTCTTTTCACACAACATAGGCTTGGAAGGTCCATACTTCATTTAAATGGCAATTGAATCATATGCATGATATCTGAGACTTAGTGGGGCAGGAAAGATGGAAATCACAAGGTAAGATGGTCTACAGGCAATGCTATGAGACAGACAGGTACCATTTTCACAGTTGGTTCCTTCAAAGCCGGATGCACAGAGGCACACATAGTTTGAACCACTCGCATGGGCAAAGCATGTGGCCCCATTCAGGCATGGATTACTAGCGCAGGGTCGGATTTCTAGTAAATGAATAGAACAAGATGTTATTGTACTTGTGCACAGTCGCAAAAAGTACATAATATGTAGCAGTAGCTTAAAGACTAAAAGAAGACCAACGAGCAAAGATCTAGAAAAGATATGCAACCTTACAAAATTTACTTCACAATCATAAGAAAACCTTGTAAAGGTTTTTGTTGTTTGTTTGTTTATTTTTGTCAGAGAATAGTAAAATGGTGATGAAAGCACCAGAAGGATTTCAGGGATATAAGGCATTGCTTATACTGTAATAGGATATGAATGATACTGAGTTTTGAAAGTAGTAAATTTTGCTTTTAATATTGAGTATTCATTAGTAACATTATCAACCCCTCTGGGAAAGCAGGTTGTTTGGGGGTTGATTTTGCAGCAGAAGGGAACAACAGTATGTTGACCACGGGTATTTAGAAAATAGTCATCATATCAATACACTGGGATTTCCAGTAAAATAAATTTTGACAGCTTCAAAGGAGTTGGACAGGAATAGGAAAAGATTCGCATAAAATATATGAAGATACCGAAAATATATAGTTTATATGAATATGACAGAATATAGATTACACAGTAAAATTAATTTCCACTAAAATGTGATAAACTTGAGTTAATCCTCTATCAACATAAACAAAAACATTAACAAATTTGGAAAACAGAAATCAGAATGAAGGAAGTGTACCGGATTCACAGTTGGTTCCTTCAAATCCAGCAGGACAAAGACAGACATATCCACTGCCACCATTCTGATCAAAACAGGTTGCTCCATTTTGACATGGGTCAGAGGCACAGGGGAGGATTTCTAGCATAGAAGATACAATATGTACCGTAGATATGGAGAATATGACATTACAAATGAAGGATATTGAGGTTTATGTAGGATTATTTGTTAAATCATTGAAATGAATGAGAAATGTTCACAGACTATGGTTCAGTGAAGAAAATAACTAATAGACGGAGATAATATCAGCAAAGGAAACATTTGACACTTGACAAAGTCAAAGTATACAAACTTTCAAGAAAATGACACAACTCAAAGAAACAGTGAAGGGCAAGTACCAGATTCACAGTATGTTCCTTCAAATCCAGCAGGACAAAGACAGACATATCCACTGCCACCATTGTGATCAAAACAAGTTGCTCCATTCTGACATGGGTTGGAGGCACAGGCAAGGATTTCTAACAAAGAAGATACCATAAAAATGGAGAATATGACATGCAAAAGAATAATATTAAAGTAGTAACTTAACATAAGATCGAAAGAGTGATGTGTTAAAATCAGTGAAATACTGTATATAACAGAGACATTCAAGATAAACGACAAAGATAACTAATAGATGGGTCAAACATCAGCTTAGAGGTACACTGTATTCAGCACCTGACAGGAAAGGTTCTCAACCTCACAAGAAAATAATGCAACTCAATGAAAGAGTGAAGGCAAAGTACCAGATTCACAATTGGTCCCCTCATATCCAGCAGCACAAAGACAGACATATCCACTGCCACCACTGCTTTCAAAACAGGTTGCTCCATTCTGACATGGGTTGGAGGCACACGCAAGGATTTCTGATATAGACATGAAGGTATAGGTAATAGAAGAAAAAATAAAGGGTAGATGAAAGATAAGGGAAAAGAAAAATGGCACAGGCACAGATTTCTAACAGAATATAGCATAGATATAGAGAATATGACATACAAATGAAGGATATTAAACTTAGCATAAGAAAAGTGATGTGTTAAATCAACGACATACTGTATATAACAGAGACGTTTGAGTTAAGTGACAAAGATAGGTAATAGATGGATTTAACATCAGCATAAAGGTATTTTACAGCTGACAGTGAACGTTCTCAACCTCACAAGAAAATAACACAACTCAAGGAAACAGTTAATGAAAAGTACCAGATTCACAGTTTGTTCCCTCAAATCCAGGGGCACAAAGACAAACATATCCACTGCCACCATTCTGATCAAAACAGGTTGCTCCATTCTGACAGGGATCAGACGCACAAGGGAGGATTTCTGAGGTGGAAGATATGATACATATTGCACAGAATACAGTAAAGGAGACATTCACACTAACAATGCACAGACCATGTTGTCCATAGATCATGTGAATATGAGAGTATGGAAAAAATGTAACACATGCAGACACACTTTGAAAATTGTTAAGTTATCTGTACAGAGATGAAAAAGAATGGCACACTGGATTTTTAAAAATATATATTGAAAGTAACAAATTCGGGATTAAGATAATGACCATTACAAGCATACAGTTGTAAGTCTAAATGAGGAAGGAATATGTACATGTATGTACCATTTTGACAGTTTGTTCCTTCAAATCCAGGAGCGCAGAGACAAACGTAACCACTGCCACCATTTTGATCAAAACAGGTTGCTCCATTCTGACATGGGTCCGATGCACAGGGCAGAATTTCTTGTATAGCAAACATGACAAGACAGATACATGTACAATTGTGTATATATGGCATGTTATGAAAGGTACATATAGGTATAATTACACATAATTATGAAATATGTGATATGGGGGGCATATCGAGTTTCGGTAAAGAATTTAATAAGCTGTTAGAAGGCTACATAAAGATATCATAAATTGAGAACTTAATAAGCTGTTAGAAGGCTAAATAAAAATCATTTCTGGATGGTATAATCTATCAATGAAAGATGTAAATGAGCTAGTGACAAACAAATAACTTGTAATTCCTGTTTTTCGACACAGTTTATAAGAATTACATAGAGATGTGCATGATTGTGTACAGCACACATAGAACAGAGATGCAGAAAAAGATGTACCAGATTCACAGTTGGTTCCTTCAAATCCAGCAGGACAGAGGCAGACATAGCTACTTCCACCATTCTGATCAAAGCAGGTTGCTCCATTTTGACACGGGTCGGATGCACATGGTAGAATTTCTGGTGAAGCGGATATGACAACACAGATATATACCATGATACAGATGATGGATAGGATATATGCATTGTATGTTTGCTTGTTAGGTAAAAATATATAACAGTGCTTTAAAAAAACCAAACATAATATCTGGCTGCAGATTTGAGTCCTGGTTTATTTATGACAATCACACAGATTGATGTACAGTATATTACGAGCAGATATGGAGCATAGATGTTGAGAAGATGTACCAGATTCACAGTTCATTCCTTCATATCCAGCAGCACAAAGACAGACATATCCACTGCCACCATTGCTTTCAAAACAGGTTGCTCCATTCTGACATGGGTTGCAGGCACAGGCAAGGATTTCTCATATAGACAGGAAGATATAGGTAATAGAAGATAAAAAATAAAGGATAGAAAATACATAGGAGAAAAGAAACATGACAGTAAAGCAAGTAAGAATATTACAACGTATGTTACACAGAAAGACATTAATAAAGTCAAATGTTAATAAAAGTGAAAAAGAAGAAAACAAGCAGAAAGAAGGTAAGTACCAGATTCACAGTTGGTTCCTTCAAATCCAGCAGTACAAAGACAAACATATCCACTGCCACCATTGTGATCAAAACAGGTTGCTCCATTCTGACATGGGTTGGAGGCACATGGGAGGATTTCTGATATAAAGAATAGGATATATGACACAGAAGAAGAAAATAAAGGGTTGATAATACATAGGAGACAAGATTAAAGATAGCAAAAGAAGGTCAGAAAATTATGTCACACACAAGAACATTCACAAAGTCACAACATGGTAAATATATGAAAGAGACAGAAACAATCGATGAAAGTAAAGTACCAAATTCACAGTTTGTTCCTTCAAATCCAGCAGGACAAAGACAGACATAGCTACTGCCACCATTCTGATCAAAACAGGTCGCTCCATTCTGACATGGGTCTGATGCACAGGGCAGGATTACTGATGGGGACAGAGAAATGGATAATAGACAAAAACAGTAGCATGGAGTATATTGTGGCAAAGATGAAGATAAACTTTGTGTAAGACGCATAGAAACACCCAACATGTGGATTATCATGGTATTTATACATGGCAGGGAAATAATAACAACAACAACAACAAAAACTTTTGATGTATCACATAAATGTATCATTGGGAAATTGTTGGGTTTTTTTTTGTTGATATTTTTTAAAATGAAGTTAGTGTCAAAGCAGCAAAAACAAAATAATTTGAATAACCAGTAGTTTATTATCAGCAAGATACACAATTTCACAACAAAGCTGTGGTATACATGGTTATGTTAATGAACACATGAGATTCATGTGATTATATTATGATCCTCACACGAAAATGCATAATATGAACATGGATGCACAGACCCGGATACAGATTAAGATATTCACTCATTCATTCATTCATTCACTGATTTCTTGAAAGTCATACCACTATCGCAGGTGGGCCCTTCGAAGCCAGGCATGCAGATGCAGATAAAGCCACTGCCACCACTTTGATCCACACAGGTTGCTCCATTTTGGCATGGATTGGAGGCGCAAGGCAGGATCTCTAAAATTATGAAGGGAAAGTGTAAAAGCACTTCAAGGATAAAACTGCAAGGATTTTGCTAGTTGGGCAATATTTGTGAAATTAACTATTCACAGAAAATATTGCCTCCTGCAAGAACCCAAAAAACTGTTTTGTATCTTTTAAAAGTCATGTATGTTGGAAATCACCAATTTTGCTCATGAGATGTGCAAACATTTCTTTCTGTAATCTGCCAATGTGGTTCTGGACTGTGAATTCAACCATTGGACAAGTTTCAACTTGTAATAAAATATCATACATGTGAAATGTCTGACCTGAACAGTGATGACCTGACAGGTCAAGCACAACGGAGTAAACTGTAACATACAAATGTACATACTGTACTAATCTTTGAGAGAAGGTGTTTGCATGGTGTGGTATATAAGATACACTTGGTTTGCGGTTCACCATGTATAGTCCTTAGAAGGACTGTTGGAATGACAAGAGAAAGATAGGAAGAAAGGTCGGATGGGAGGTGAGAAATTGAGTAAGAGTATTCCTTCTGGAGTGAGTGTACAGTATAGTCCTGAAAAGGACTGTGAACCAAGGAAATATAGAAGAGTTAGAAGAGACTCAACGTTTCGGACAGTTGACTGTCCGTCCTAACTCTTCTATATTTCCTTGGTTCACAGTCCTTTTCAGGACTACACTCACTCCAGAAAGAATACTCTTACTCAATTTCTCACCTCCCATTCGACCTTTCGTTCTATCTTTCTCCTGTCATTCCAACAGTCCTTCTAAGGGCTATACATGGTGAACCGCAAACCAAGTGTATCTTGTACTAATCTTGCACGCCCGAAATAAGCTCTGTATTACATGTACCGGTACATAATTTTGTATAAAAACACTGATGCCATATTACATGCAAAACACAATACCTGATTAGGGCTATTTTTTTTTTCAATGGTGGGGGTAAAAAAAAATGGCAGGATAACAATCACATGCTCTCAAACATATATAAAAACAAAAATTAGAATAGTATAGAGAAACATTTGTGGTAAAATTCAAAGTATTTGTTATTCACAGAAGTGTGAGCTTTAAAATGTTATGCATATCATTAGAAAGTCAGTTGAAGTCGCAAAAGTGATGAACCATCACACTACTGATTTCAGTTTGAATGGCAAAGCACACTTACATCACAAAATGGTTTCAGAAAGTATTGATTTCTTCACTCAAAATAGCCACATTATCCATATCAACCACCTTAAATAGAATGCCCATGTATTGGAACAAGCTTGGTTACAAACTTACGGCAAAAAAGGTATAGATAAATATAATATCACAGAAAGGGTTTTGAATGCAGTTGGTATTTGAGTTCATATGTACTGTATGGATGGATACAGAAATCTACATGTATATAGTTCAGGTACAATTTTAGGTTAGGAAATTATCAAATATAAGAAATTAATATCTTACAAGTATTTACAAGGAGTCCTAACAAATTTGTTGGTATTACATTGTAGGTTAACTGCAATGAACGCAATGACACTTTTTGTTAAAATAACACATTTGCCCAAATTTCTCTTTTAGATATTTGAAGAAGATACATATAGAGAAGAAATGCAAAGAGATGGACAAAATGCAATGTATGTTAGCAAGAGAGAAATACTGTTCACGGAAACTCTCTCATCTGACACAAGTCCCATTCATACCATTTTCACAATTTGTGCCCTCGAAGCCAGAAGCACATAAACAGACATATCCAGCTCTATTAGCCTGGTTGAAACAAGTTGCTCCATTTTGACAGGGGTCACTGGAGCAGGGCAGAATGATTTCTACAGGAAATGAAAGGTTAACAAGATAAGGAATTCAAAATAGAGTTGAAGGATCCACATAGAAGCAGAACACATAGATATGGTGGATAGTTATGTTTTTCTTTGTTCTGAGTGAGTATCTACATTATACTTTTGCCAGGATTTTTGCCTCAAAATCATGTGTCTGAGCATTTTACATGTACAATCTCAAAACCTATACTTTGCATAAAGCAAAAGTCAAGCCCTAAAGCATAGACAAAATCCTAATCTAAATCTGAACTTGCCGTTGCAGCTAACTATAAACTTGCCTCAGACATAAGTGTAAAACTTAGTTTTCATTTATGAGACTGTTTTAGCATGTCATTGCATCTGTTCCACTTTGGCATCAAAATCATTCCATATTATGTTATTACTGGAAGCCATACATGTGCCTGTACATTATGTAGCTTTAAGAATCAGCATATAACTTATCTTCACTCCACTGACTTTGTTCAACTGATACAAAGTAGAATTTGCATAACTTACAAAATAAATCTAAAGAAACATAAAGAGACAGATATCCATAGACCTATAAAAGAAACAAAAATGTAGATTAAGAGACAGAAATTCAGAGATTTAAAGAAACATAGATAAAGACATATATATTCTTGATCTAAAGAAACCTAGATAAAGAGACAGATATCTATAGATGTAAAGAAACATAGAAGAAGAGACAGATATATATTGATCTAATGAAGCAAAGATAAAGAAACAGATATTTATAGATCTCAAGAAAGTACCATTTTCACAATTTGTTCCTTGAAAGCCCTCTGGACACATACAGGTGTAGGTTTGATTAGTGAGGTTCTCAACACATGTGGCTCCTTCGATACAGGGGTTACTTGCGCATGGTGGGATAACTGTTAAAACAGAAGAGTACCAAGGTCTTGATGATTGAGGACATACATGTATGCTGAGTGAGTCGCAACACGCGTACAAAAAGACAATGCCATAACGCTGAAAGACTATGGTGTGTATTCACGTATTATACAGAATGGAACAGCACATGATTACCATTACACTTTATGTGTAAAGTTTGGAAATATATGACATTGTTTTAAGATGTTTGAGGTATGCTTATGAGAAAGCATGCAGAGTAGCAATCATGCTGCAAATATATAATGCACGAAGAGTAGCAATCACACTGTCAGGACATAGTAAGACATGACTGCATATCTATAACCAGTTGATATAGTTAAATGTGTATAATATAGGTGACACAAAACACTATTTGGAAATTGCCACATTGGGAAATGATGACATGCAATGTATGGTCAGAGCAAATAATTGATCCTTGAACTGTTGATAGCTGCTGAGCATCATCAGTAGATCCAAATTATTTTACTTTCACATTTCAGTGCTGAATGCCAGAGCTGCAATGTTTTTTTAATTACATTACCAGGGGCGGACCCAGAAATTCCATAAATGGGAGGCGCCTTTACAAAATGAAAGGGGGCTGCACGAGTCCCCCCCCCCCCCATCTTTTTTATATTTCTTTTGTTTTCACAAAAAAATAAAGAGGGGGCGTGTGGCTGGTGCACCCCCTCTGGATTGTCCACTGCATTACAGCATTTTACAAGATCATTCGGTATTTCACAGTAAACATCTATTCTATGGAGAGAAATGAAGCTATGTTCTGAGAAGAATGTAGTGTACATTATGTAGGTACCATTTTCACAGTTGGTTCCTTCATAGCCGGATGCACAGAGGCACACATAGTTTGAACCACTCGCATGGGCAAAGCATGTGGCCCCATTCAGGCATGGATTACTAGCACAGGGTCGGATTTCTAGGAAAGGGTTAAGAAAATAGGATTTCACACATTTCTTGTTAGCAAAGGTATATATTACAATGAATGACTGTATCTACATATACACTCAGAGCATCAGGAATTCCAACATAAAAATGACACATAGAGAGAAACACACACACACACTCACGCATC
Organism: Diadema antillarum; assembly: GCF_040938485.1. Taxonomy (NCBI): domain Eukaryota; kingdom Metazoa; phylum Echinodermata; class Echinoidea; order Diadematoida; family Diadematidae; genus Diadema; species Diadema antillarum. Next base: position 1,700,792 of record NW_027271172.1, read on the forward strand.
TCACACATATATACATGATGTGTATATACTATGGTTTTAAATGAATATGGAGGATAACTATGGAGGATATTCCACTCATGCAAAAGAATAACTTAAATGATCAGGTGATAGGATATTGGGCTATCTGCTTACATTGAAAACGAACAATGTATATTATTTCCTACACATTCACACATATTTCAGAAAAAGCTAAACAAATCAAAGTCAACTTGAATGCATCTGCAGTATATCGGCAGGTATTTTGGGGTGTTTACCAATATTAACTGCTGTGATATTTTGTCTAAAATAGAACCATTATGAAGCATTTCACCCTAACATCAGAGTCAGGCAGAATTTGGAGATTCCTTTAGAAAAGGACTTCAAATGTAGAAAACATAACATCACAGAACGAATTTAAACTTTCAGCAGGGGTGTATGAAGATGGAACAAAATGGATACCTTCAAGGATGAATTTGCATTACAGCAAGGTCATAGAACAAGTACAAGTATACTGTAAAACGAGGAATGTTTGAGTGCATTTTAATTTTGCAAATATCGACAACCAAGATTCACGAAATTAAAATGCACGTGAAAGTTCTTATCTACACTATATCCATTGAATGTTAAAGGCAACTCGTGAAATTTCATGCCTAAAAAGGTTGTGTTTTACAGTATCTGTCTGTAAATGGGAGTGGCTCCTTGTTTCTTTGTTTGTTTGTTTGTTCATTACAAAAATGACAATGACAAGGAGGATTTTTTTTGTCTGCCTGCTCTGCATATTTCATTAACTAGAATATCATCTTAGTAACATCAAAGAAGTGAAAGACATGTACCAGATTCACAATCTGTTCCTTCAAAGCCAGAAGGACACAAACAGACATAGCCACTGCCGCCATTGCTTTCAAAACAGGTTGCTCCATTCTGACATGGGTCGGAGGCACAGGCAAGGATTTCTAGTGTACGTAGAAAACATGACAGCACACACACACATATAGAACAATATGAGTAAAATACAGCATGGGCATGTGAAAAAGGGAACAGAATTTTGAGAACTAAGGTAAGAATATATAAGGCGAATTTGAGGAGAGTAGATGATGGTTTTTAACAATTATGGTTCCGGAAGTATGGATGGATATTTATTTGGTTCGATGAAGAAGTGGAAATGACTAGTTGCAGTATACATTTTCTCTTTTTCTCTTAGGCATGCCTTCCAGACTTCAGTCATTACACTTGAAATTTGTAATATTCATGATTTCTTTACAGAAAAAGACCAACAATTTGGCAGCACAAAGAAGTGAGGAGAAAGTACCAGATTCACAGTTGGTTCCCTCATATCCAGCAGTGCAAAGACAGACATATCCACTGCCACCGTTACTTTCAAAACAGGCTGCTCCATTCTGACAGGGGTTGGAGGCACAGGCAAGGATTTCTGATGTGGAAAGTGTGACAGCACACACACACACATATAAAAGTGTAGGTAAGATAAAGTACAAGCGAAGTGAAAGTGTAACTGAAAATTGCAAGATGCCAACATGAAGGCTAGATTTGAAAGATGGCAGATGATGAGGAAGTGAATACAGTATTGTTTTTTGAACATGAATGCGTTTTTGTTTTGTGTCTTGGAAAGACATGAAATATGATAATTAAGGGGTTTTCTCCTGCTTGCCTAGTAGAGTTACAAAAGTATGTGATTGAAGCGGCAGTTCGCATCACTCATTCAAAACATCTAACACAACATATAAGATTCATCTAAGCAGTGAAAAAGAGATGATGGTCATGTACCAGATTCACAGTTTGTTCCTTGAAAGCCAGCAGGGCAGAGACAAACATATCCACTGCCTCCATTGCTTTCAAAACAGGTTGCTCCATTCTGACATGGGTTGGAGGTACAGGCAAGGATTTCTGATAGAGAAATTTGTCGAAAGAACAACAGTAAAAGCACAGTGACAGGGATAACAGGTACATGAAGGTTTATAATAAGGAGGCTAAGAAATAAGAAAGTCTTAGAAATTTGTTGAGAAAAAAAAAAGCACACACAAACATTTACAAACAAGAGCTGGTACAGAATGGATGAAAAATGTGTATTCTTTTGTCTTAGGCTAAATGAAATAGAGAGATGGAGAGGAAGTATGATGTTGGGGAAAACTGATGGAAAAGGAATTGGAGTCATAAATTAGTTTCCAAGCTGGTGAGATTCAATGAAATCAAAGAATCAGTTTCGCAGTTGGTTCCTGGAAAACCGCTACAACATTAACTGATACAAACACTGTCATCACTTGTCAACAAAACAGACAGTTTTCAACTGTGACATAAATTTGGAAATTCAGAAAAACTTGTTGATCAGCAAGTTCAAAATTCTGTCACTTTCAAGTCTGATTTTGATGGATCTTTCATGACTCTATATATGCTTCACTCTCACTCTGCCCATGATAAATCTTCAACTCAAACCTACAGAGACTGCACTTCGAAAATAAACGTACTGCACAAATAATTTTGAAGAGTGTTCCATGGCAATGATTAGATGGCTGGACATGGATCGTGTACTCACTGAAATCTATTTTTTTCAAAAAGGGACTGCTTTTGAAAGCAAGACAAGATTTAAAAAACCAAAAAACAAATTCAATTGGACATGCTGAGAAGTAGGTACAATGGAGGATTCATGTATAATACTGATCATCTGATGGGGAAGTTTTTAAGTGATTTTGTTTCAGTGTTTTCCTTCTTTGGGAAGATTGTAAAATATGACAAATTAAGTTTTGTGTGTGCTCCATGAGTCAGAGTTTACTAACATGTATTGTGGAAGCACAAATTTCATAATAGGTGAGAGTACCATTTTGACAATTGGTTCCTTCAAATCCAGCAGCACAAAGACAGACATATCCACTGCCACCATTGCTTTCAAAACAGGTTGCTCCATTCTGACATGGGTTGGAGGTACAGGCAAGGATTTCTAACATAGGAGATAGCATAGATATGAAGAATGTGACACACAAATGAAGGATATAGAACTTGAAAAGAGATTTAAAAGTAATCTGTTAAATCAATGAAAAAAAAAGGAAGATGTTCACACAAGAAAGTATATAATTAAGTGAAAAAGTAAGTTACTGTAAATGGACTTAACATCAGCATGAAATTATTCTGCAGCTAACAGAGTTTCCTTCCTAACAAGAATATGATACAACTCAACAAACAGCGAAATGCAAAGTACCAGATTCACAGTTGGTTCCTTCAAATCCAGCAGGACAAAGACAGACATAGCTACTGCCACCGTTCTGATCAAAACAGGTTGCTCCGTTCTGACATGGGTCAGAGACACAGGGGAGGATTTCTGATGAAGTTAAGGACAATGAAGATGAATTGAAAAGATATGCTGAGTAAGATAAGAAAGAGTAGGATATGGAAGGTAAATGGTATTTAAATTTTATCACATTATGTTCAACCTACAGATGTTTACACTCACTATGAAAAATGATATGTACACACATGTAATATATATAATATGTATGTACCGGGGAGAAAATGTGTAAATCTGTAGATTGATTGCAGATCAAAATTTGAAGAAATACTGGGAAAAGGATATGATATAGAAGACACAATCCATTAAATACAATGTAGCTTCACAAATTCAAACTTACATTTGTAAAATAAATGGCATTAATCACTTAACGAAGGTAACACAGCAAATTTTCATGTTGTAATGACGTTAGAAAGCAGCAGCACAAGCAATGAGCCAATGAATAAGATCTAGATATTTTGAAGGTATGGATGGATAGATAGAGTAACTATGTAATATCATGCACAAAATATGGGCATGTGTAATATAAGTATGGGAATATAGATTTCCTTCCTGTAGAAGGAAATAAATGTACCAGATTCACAGTTTGTTCCTTCAAATCCAGCAGCACAAAGACAGACATATCCACTGCCACCATTGAGATCAAAACACGTTGCTCCATTCTGACAGGGGTTGGATGTACAGGCTGATGTTCCTGTCAAAACAACAGGGAGTTTAAATTGTTCAACCATTCTGGTGAATGCACTGGGCAGAACACATAACGTGAAAACACAGTAACACCACTCGTGACAAATACATTATGGTTAAGGAGCAAATTCAGTTTCAAAAGTTTATAAAATAACATTATATGGTATTGCACACACACACACACACACACACACACACACACACACCCGCACAAACAATATCAAATGCTAAAAAGGCCTAATCTTGTACAATGTCACCATAAGTTTGGTACAGTGGACTCCAGTTATAACAAAGTCCTCAGGACCGGCAGTTTTCTTCCATCATATCAAAATAGTGTGTTATAACTGAACAAATAAACAATAAAATACATAGAGTGGATAATGTTAGGGCCTGAATTTTCACTTTGTTGTAACCGGAATTTCGTTAAAACCGTGTTCGTTGTAGTGGAAGTGCACTGCATAATATGATATTAAAGTATTGAAGAAAAAAAAAAGGAAGCCAGTATTATGGAGTATGTGTTGGAATTAATGTGACAGCAACATTTTAGCTTGAAAGAACACATGGTGGAAAGGTAGAAATTATGTTGTCCTCAAAGAAATCTTACTGGATTCACAGTCAGTTCCTTCAAAGCCAGTAGGACAGAGACAGATGTAACCACTACCATCACTCTGCTCGGAGCAAGTTGCTCCATTTTGGCAGGGATCACTGGCACAAGCTGAGGGTCCTGCAGATGTAGAAACACAAAGGACAAAATGCAATGTTTAAATGACAGCAAATATCAAACAGACAAATAAAAGAGCAAAGACACATGCACGTACATTTACAATCCTTTTCAGATATGATACATGTAAAGCTCATAGAGCAGTCTTTTATTATGTGCTAAATACATGTACAGTAAGTGCCAGTTTATTATTATTAATACTACTACAATGTGTACTACTATTTTTATTATCATTATTTTATTATTATACATGCTTTAGCTATCAGAATTCTCATATAAAGATAAAGAATTACAATCTGACAACATTTCAAATGGTATTTTTAGTGTAAGTAATTTGAAACAGATTGATTTTGCGAATACAGGGCACAAAAAAATGATTAAATTTCATACAAGGTAATAATTGTTTCATGCAGATTTCTGTAATGAGTTATCAACATCACTGAGCACAGCACAGCTACACCAATACATGTGCAATCAGTAGTTCATAGAATTAGTGATGTGAAAAGTAAAAAATCTTAGATTACCAGTTTCGCAATTGGTGCCTTCAAACCCAGACAGACAGAGACATACGTAGCTCCCACGGGTTGTGTGTTCAAAGCAGGTTCCCCCATTTTGACATGGGTTGCTGCTACATGGGAAAATTTCTGCAACAAAATGGTTTGGTATCATAAATATTAATCCATCCTTTTCTGCAAAAGATGACCTAAAAAAAAAAAAAAAAAACCCACTATACCTATACACGTGAAAATGCTCATCGTGTGATGGGATACTATATTCTGTGATCAATTCATGATGTATATCATGGTACTTGTTTGCAGTGGAATCAAAGCCCAACAATAATGTCTTCTTCTTCTTCTTTTTTCATAGCAAGCCAGGCGAAGATCATAAAAAAATCCTTCACTTTGAGGCTGACAACTGCACAAGTTGTGAACATACAGTGTTTGAGGAATATCCTCATTGCTGCACAGATGGCAGAAGAAAGCGGATACAGTTCTAGTTTTGCCAAAATGTCCCATTACATAGTACATTTACCCCAAAAATGTCTACCATTATATGAATATTCCACTGTATGCTACATCAGATGCCACACTATCTACATATAGAGCATTCTTTTTTTTTACTAAGTGTAAAAAAATAGAATTGTTGTGATTTTGATGGATCCACAAGGACATGACAGCAGTATTTTTCATCAAGTACATTTGTATGTGTATCAACTTCTCAAGTTACAATTGTAGATACATAAAATTTAAATGTTAATGGTGAATGAAGCATGGAAAAGTGCAGGATTTAATGTCAAGATGATGATGATGATGATGATAATGGGTACCAATTTCACACTGTGATCCCTCATAGCCATCGTCACACTGGCAGACGTAGCTGTTCCCAGCAGCATGCTCGTAGCAAGTCGCTCCGTTCAGACAGGGGTTGCTGGCACAGGGAAAGATTTCTGTACACACCATGGATGGAAGGGATATGAGGGAATACATTTGTACAAATGCTGCATGGTTCACCAGGGGTAAAAGCGGAAAGAGACAGCACAAAGCAGGGTGGTAGGGTATATTCAGGGACACAAGTGTTCAGCCACCATGAAACATATTGGTTTTTATTATTTTGGGGAGTACAATGTGAAGAATTAAGTGCAAAAACTGAAATATCCATTTATATCAACTTGAGAAAATTTGAGATTGAAGCTACTAAAATACAAAGAAAATTATGAGAATATATGTGATATTTTCAATGATATCTTAAAAAAGATTCCTTGTTAAATATGATGAGTGCAATATTCTGTCTTTGATGACGACCTTAACTACTTTAAAAAACTTTGAAAATGGCTTTTATTTGTTTTTGCATTCAAACTCTTCAATGTACTTCTTCACATACATTATACACCAACAATATGAAGATGTGTTTGTGCTTTGGAAAACCTCAGACTGATACACATACCACAGGAAAACAGATGCATTGACAAGTAGCCTTTTTTAGAGGACTTCTTGGAACATTTTAAGTATCATTTCAAAAAGATGTGATGTGAATGATAAACCAGCACCACAGGCCAAAGGATGACAAGAGACAGACTGCACAGAACTGCACAGTCAAGGTTGTTTTCTAGCTTTGAAGAGAGCATGGGAACCCAAATACACCACTGAATATGGAGATGGGGATACTGTATACGCCATATATTTCGCAAGTCTAAATTTTTGCGAATCGGGAATTCCCGACAATTTAATGAGTGGTTAAATTCGCGATTGTGAAGTCCTGTACTGAACGGAGAAGAGTACAGTGCACATGTACATCACATTCATATCGGGATCAGAGTCAATATTTTCGTGCGCCTTTAATTTCATGAGTAGCACCTGACTCGTGAAATTCGCGAAAATAAAAACCTTGCAAAATATTCGGCATACCCGTATGCAGTATACAATGCACTTATAATGAAATGAGAGCTGACACCGAAAAAAGAAGAAATAAAACAAATTTTGGTTTCTTGCAGTTCATAGATAATACCTAAGGAACACCCAATGCGACAGAATTAAAAGTTACCAAATTTATACACCCATGTGATGACTTCCAAAATCAATGATACAGTCGTATCGTTGTATATGCATAATACAAGGGAGGGTATACCGGTACATGTGATTTGCAAAAATATGAAATACAAATAATACCAGTTTCACATTTTTCTCCCATGAAGCCTGATGCACAAAGGCAAAAATAGCTCTCAGTGGCAGCATGCTCAAAGCATGTGGCTCCATTCTGACAAGGGCTACTAGCACAAGGTAACAGCTCTGATTCATGGGACACAAACAGATCGAGACAAAACCAGAAGATTACTTCACAACTCTGCATAAATAAGCACTTGCACTGCTGTATGCTGTAATTACAAGGCATAAGATTAAATTTATTAATACTGTGAGTACTTTCATTCACTGAGAATATGAAAGAGTGATTGGGAAGAAGTGCCGTGTATGAGGTTTAACTCTCTATCTGCTATCAAAACAGAGGAGAGGGCACCACAAAAAGTACATATTATGCAGGTCTGTCATTGATTAGCACACTGCTTCTCACTAGCAGCACACACATCAGAGTCAGCTTTTCACACTTGTAGACTTCCCATTTCTTTATTCTTTGTTTTTTTTTAATTCTGAGATACGGTAAAGAATTCTTGTACGAATTTTGTTATCTATGTACAGTGCACTCCCATTATAATGAACACAGGTACGCGTGCATAACAAAATTCCTGTTATAACGAAATAAAAAGTAAAGCCGCACATTATCGGCTCTATGTACTTTTATTGTTTATTTGTTCGGTTATAACGAAATTTTGATACAACGAAAAAAAAAACTGCCAGTCCCGAGGACATCGTTATAATGGGAGTCCACTGTAAAAGCTTTATGACTCTCTCCTCAATTGCTGTACAATATCTTACCTCATTTGGTACTGCTATAAATATTGTACACATAATGCAACTGACCAGCTTTAATGCATATGAGAGAAATCATACCACATTAGGTAGACAAAACCTAATTACTATACACATTGAATGACCATGGTTGCTAGGAGCAAGACCTGTTGACTCACCATTCTCACAGTTCTGTCCCGTATGGCCTGGTCCACACAAACAGAAATAGCTGACTGTGTCCCCGTTGGCAAAGCAAGTTGCACCATTGAAGCATGGATCAATGGTGCAGCCAGTTATTATGCCTATAAGTGAAAATATACAACCAGCAAAATTTGCATATTTCAATACACAGTACAAAGCAGGGCAAATCACTCTGGTTAGAAAATCTTATAAAACAAGGAGCTTAAGGATACTTCTTGTATCAGTCTGTGCTGGGTAGTAAGTTCTAAGTCCGTGAGATAAAAACATACTCTTTGTAATCACTTGTGAAAGTGATCGATAAAACAGCGCACTCTGAAATTGTTCAATTAATACAATTTTACATCAGGTACTTGATATTGTTGCAGGAAGAGAAACACACTGTAGAGTAGATGCCCAGTTCTTACCATAGGACCTTTCTGAGTAGCATGCCATGTATGTCATTGATCAACCACTGCACTACGGTAGATATCACAGATTTTTCCTGTGGCAGAACATTGACACACGATGGCAGAGGCAAACTTAGTGCAGAGGCATCTGTGTTTAGTGTGAAAAAGAAATGTCATCTCCGACATCTTATACCATACCATACTACAAGTGTAGAGCATCATACCTCGTTCACATCTGGTCCCAGCAAACCCAGAGGGACAGTCACACTCATACGAGGTCGTCAGACTGCGGCAGGTTCCACCGTTCAGGCAGGGGAACGGGTCGCAGAAGTCCACGGGAGTCTCGCATGTGGTGCCCTCCCAGCCACTGTCACAGCTGCAGAAGAAGCCATCCCCAGAGATTGAGTCAAAGCAGGTGGCTCCATTCTGGCAGGGGTTACTTGCGCAGGGCTGGACAACTACAAAGAGGACAAAGGCGGAAACAAAGAATCTTCAGATATTAACAATCATAGCAAACAGCAAATGAACACCTTTCATACGAAATGATTAATTACTTAAGCTTTCCCTGATATACAATCAAGGACTGATACATACAAAAAGAATCAAAGTAGTCATGATTTTAATATTAGTTTACTTTTGAGTCTAAGATTTGTTGAAGATTCAGCCTAAAATCTGACATAACAAAAACAATCTTGCTCACAGTGAAAACTTTTCAATGATAGTAAGCATAATGCTGCTACCACAAAAAAAAAAAAAATGATCCAGAAAACTTTTTTTCAAATCCTATGACTAATATTACTTTTGATGTAATATGAAAATATCAGATAGGCCCATCACAAAAACGTTGGGAAATTCGTAAGATTTTCTCTTACCCTGATCACACAAGGCACCCGAGAAGCCCATTGAGCACAAACAGACAAAGGTTACACCAACTTCCACACACGTGGCAGCATTAGCGCAGGGGTCTGGGGTGCAAGGTGTGACCTGGGTCTCACACGTGTCGCCCTGGAATCCATCGAGACACATGCAGAAGAATCCTGCACCACTCTCCTGCCGGAAGCAGGTGGCTCCATTCTGACATGGTTCCAGCTCACAGCCAGTCAAGACTGACGGACACAAAGCAAAATGAAATGAAATATGATTACAATTTTGCCTCAGCTGAAAAACAATACATTAAACTGAATTTCCACAGATCTTCCAAGGATCTATTACATGTGATTGTCAACTTCATTAAAAATCACAAGTATTTCACTTAAAAAGGTCAAAATAAACAGATGAATCATATAATGTAAACAAATCATATCTCTTCTCAAGAGAGTACATAAAACTAGAGGGGACATGTGATAATATTTGATTTCAAACATTTTTGCTGCGTGTGAGGCAATACTACTGGGGATATATGTGTTGAGAAGAAAATATGTCAAAGTGTGAGGAGTATTTTTGTTGTTGATTATGTATGTTCTTACCTGTTTCACAGTTGGTTCCAGCAAAGCCTGCCTCACAGCTGCAGAAGTAACCGCCACTGCCAGAAGCTTCGAAGCAAGTGGCTCCATTTTCACACGGGTTGCTGGCACATGAGGACAGAGCTGTAGTTGCAAAATGGCAGAAAAACTTGTAATATGATTTGGAAAATACAGACTGTGAAACGCTGTTCCACACCGGATAATATGCATGGACCAGATGGTCACAAAGTGGGCAGAATTCCTTGCTCTTAAGCAATTATTCATCAAAAAGCATGCATCATAAGTAGAAAAATACTTTATGTTGGGTCTATACAAGACCCTAACTTGAAATCTCAATTGTCTGGACAAAGTTTCCAAACCACAAGCAAAGCCTCTCCACCATCAAAGAAAATATAGTTGGAGGTTTAACAGTAAATGATACACCTAATTATCTCTAATCATTTACATTATTCAAAGTTGCCTTTTACGAAACTACACTAAGAAACTGCTGCCTTATATTTTGTCATCCTTTAACTATGGATAGAGCTACATACAAATGTACACAACACATGACTGATCTCAGCTGTTTTGTTGTTGTTAAAGGATTGACTGATCTGTACAAGTTAGTTATCATTGCAGTATTTTCATAATATAACTACATTGAAAGATTTTTTGATAACATACATTATAAAATGGGTTCAAGAATGTAGCCAATTGGAAGCGCTGAAATGAGTCACGTGTGCGTGCATTAATTTCTCACTAACATACACGGCCTGACGTCACAATGTTTACACTAGCAGTGCGCACTCAATCGGTTGTTACAAGTGCGTCGTGCGCTACTATACGCGCTGTCAATCCTGTAAACAACTTCTAGTTCGGGCTGCCGGCCGGCCTTTCTTGTGTGCATAACATATGTGGTGTACGTATACTCTTATACATTGTACATGTACGTACAGCACTTATATGTGCATGTACATGTACGGGATTTCCGAGTGCGACGTGCGTAAATGTGTGGGACGAACATCTTTGGACATATTGACTCTTGAGCGAGTGCTACATGTAGCTGACTGGTATTGACCCACAAAGGTACGTGAAAAATGCTGTTAGTTTTTGACCCATTTTATAAAACAAATGATGCACAGGATCATTTCGTGGCGTTAGTGGAGATGCAGCTCACTCTCGGGTATTTACAATGTAGTGCAACATGCACTCGGCTTCGCCTCGTGCATGTTTCACAATTGTAAATACCCTCCAGTGCGCTACATCTCCACTAACGCACTCTATCCTGTGCATCATTTGTATAATATGGATGGTGCATGTGTCTGTGTGTGTTTAAGTTGGTGCACAGAATGTTGCAAAATCTGTATAACAGTAATGGTTTGGTGTATTTTGCAACAGATTTTTTTTTTTTTTTTTTAATTAAGTGTGTAATGAGTTCCAGTCCACTGTAAAAAATAGAAATAAAAGGATTCCAAACAGCTCTCTTACCTGTTTCACACACAACTCCTGTAAAGCCTGATGGACACTGGCATTCAAAGGAGGTCTGCTGGTTCAAACAGGTAGCTCCATTGAGACAGGGGTTGGCGGGCTGACACAGGTCCACGGCCTGCTCGCAGGTCACGCCCTCCCAGCCCTGTGGGCACATGCAGATGAAGCTTGGGCCACCACTGGACGGCAGGAAGCAAGCTCCTCCATTCAGACAAGGGTCATTGGTGCATCCTGTCACAGCTGTATTGATGATTATATTTATGGATTATCAATTCACTACGTCATTATGAGTATGAATACATGCTAATTAGTGTACTCATATTAATGTTGTATGTGTATATACAGACACGTGTATGCATATATTAGTGTATTTGTTGATCGGTTCCAACAAGCCCACATAGTGAGAAGCTTCTACATATTGCACACATGGCATTCGAGAAATACAGAGATTTTGTGGTTTTCTCTGAATCGTTTGGTGGTGATGTGGCTTCAATATTGTTGAAATGCCACAGAAATGGTGTATGTGGGGTTCATTATCACCATCTTCTTGAGGTCATAACACAGTGTTCATGCACAGTGCACTTCTACTGTATGCATTATGCATAAAATGTATTAGTAACAGATTAGAATTTGGAATAGCAGTAAAAACATGAAAAATCCTATGACAAATTTATACTCTATGCATCACTTTCCCATCAAAGCACTTGAAAGTTAAATGACTGAATCATACTATGTACTACAACCAATCCACTCCTCAGTAAATTCTTGACATACTGGAAAAATTCATTTTCTTTCTTTTGTCTTAGTGTGCGGGACTTGATCAGTGTTATCAAATCTTGAGATACATGTAAATCACAATATATTGAGATAAATATGAAATGACAGTCAAGGATAATAACCCACTGAATGTATAGTACCAACATGTTTAACAACTACTGCAAAAACAAGGAAAGAAAAAGAAAAAGAAGCACCATATATCTAATAAACGTAATACAGTTTTCATGACAACTTTCCAATCAGGGAAAAGCATCAAAACATCTATGACAAGACCTGTGAATAACAAAGAAATCCATCCTGTGTATTTCATAGACCAAGTTGGGAGACACAGCACCTTTTTTGTGCCCACACACACACGTTGTACCTATTTCACAGTTTGGCCCGTCGAAGCTGTTGGCGCATTCACAAGTGTAGGAGGTCTGTAAGTTGTTGCATGTAGCTCCGTTCATGCATGGTGATGAGGCGCAGGCATCGGTGGGGGTGCTGCAGGTGTCCCCCTCCCAGCCCGCCTCACAAAGACAGTGGAAGCCGCCGCTGGACTCTGAACTCTCGAAGCACGTAGCCCCATTCTCACACGGATCCGTGGCACAGGCAACAAGAACTGCAAATGAAAGACATCATTCAGTGCATAAAGAAATACAAAACAAAGACTCACTCTTGCACCAGTAATGATATGTTTTGCATTGCCTACGCACATGGGTCATTTTGTCACAACTTTGAAATGAAGAATGGTATATATTTCTCAGGATGTCATATATGAAAAATAACAAACATTGGGTTGATAATTGGTGCCTGGTTCACCCTTTGTGCTTTTAGTGCCAATTGGCACAAAAAGTATCATCTTGCTGTACACACTGTTCAAAGTCCCTGGCACAGAAAGGGTTCAGCAATCCAGAAAAGTAGGTTAAATGGTAATCATCTACTTTGAAGATGATACCTACAGAAACTGAAAAAAATGCAATCTCAGTTCCATCTTTCATTGACACAGAGATTCTTGTTGATAGATTCATGAAAGATAGTAATGAGAGAACCAGTAAACCATAAAGCATCACCGATTAATCCATAGCTGGAAAATTCCCCTGTATGCAAGATGTTCTTACTTGTTTCACAATTGTCTCCACCGATGCCCTGTGGGCACGAGCACATGTACGATGACTGGAAGTCATCGCAGGTCGCTCCATTGAGGCAGGGATTTGGGTCGCACGCGTTGACGGCCACGGTGCAGTCCACTCCCTCCCAGCCGGCAGAGCAAACGCACATGAAGGACGAGGCATCAGAGTTCTGGAAGCACGTACCCTCATTCTGACAGGGCTCACTGGTACACGGTGAAACAGCTACAGAATACAACATACATTGTATGTGCAAACTCTTTAGTGTTTGGGACATTTTGAAGGCTGATTGAAAAATGAGTCAATGAATGAGTCACAAATATACAGACATTTCCAAATTTGGGGAAGAATTTTTCTAAAATCTGAGTGGAAGATTCCAATCACAGTAATTCTGTTTTGATGCTGATATCATGGCGGGCCAGCAAAGCTGTATATTAGCTGTACTGAATTCCACTGGAATAACTTTAAGTTTGCAAATTGAAAAAGATAGTAACAATCTTTGTTGCAATTTTCTAACATGTATGTACGCATTCTTAGCTGGGGAATGGAACATGGGATTGATTATCCAACAAAAACTCAAAATTCAAAAGGGTGCATAATGAATATATATAGAATAAAAAAAAAACCAAACACACACACACACACACACACACACAAAATAAAGTCAAAGTCTAAATTTAGAATTAATAACAGAATTGCAACTGTACCATTTTCACAATTCAGCCCCTCAAATCCGGCTGGACAGTCACATGTGTAAGAGGTCTGCAGGTTGTTACAGGTGGCCCCATTCAGGCAGGGGGGTGGGTCGCACTGATCGACGGCAGTGTCGCACGTATCCCCCTCCCAACCATCAGCACACATGCAGAAGAACTGGTCCACATTGGCAGCTTCAAAGCAAGTTGCTCCATTGAGACAGGGGCTGCTGTTGCAAGGGGCGATTTCTGTGGGCAGCGAAATGGATATCAAACTTTTGAGCGCTTGAGTGTTCTATCTTTTTCAATGTGGACAGATGGCACAGTGTGGCTCTCTCAAACTGGTAACATGAGCACAGCCAAAATGTAGTTCACAGAAGGATTCCAGATTTGTCCTCCACTGTTTGGAATTTGCTTGCAATACATCAAAAGGGTCTACCAAGAGACTTACCTTGCTTATATGTTCTGCCAGGATGATGAGTTGCTTTGGAACTCACTTTGAGATCAAAAGTGTACAATACTTTCAATCATATGCATACAACTTTAAGTCCAGAATAGCCCTTCCTGTTCAGCATTGTGGGTGGGTAGAATATTATGTAATGATCGATCATGCCCTAACAATTGTATTTTCCAACTAGCTCCGTGCAATTCACTCCAGCACGAAAGATCAGTGAGCAATGTTCTTTGCTGATTGTCAATAATCGATTATAAGAAGTCATGCAGCAACCATGATCAGCTATGCTCCTGGCAAATTTTGGCAAATACTTCACATTTTTGTTGTTTCCCAACTGGAATTGTGTATTATTACAGCATTATTTACCAGATTTTTAGGCATATGTGTCCATCTTAAAGCAAATATTGACAGTTCTGCAGTCATACATGATTGAGAATGTATTTACTTTAAGAATTTCATTCATTGTTCCTATAAATCCTCGGAATAAAAAAAGATTGGAAGCCATGCAGTTCACTGTCTAAAATGCCTAACAATTCTGTTCCTAGCTAATAGAAACAAAAGAGATGAGAAGTCACTGCTAACCTGTCTCACAGTCTGTGCCTTCAAACCCAACAAGACACTGGCAGAAGTATCCCCCATCTGTCCCATCAAAGCAGTTGGCTCCATTCTGACAAGGGTCACTGGCACATGCTTGGAGAGCTAAATGAGATGTAACGATATAAAAAGAAATGTGAACAGTAATGCTCCTAAATGAAGTTGCATTTCAAAGAAGTGTACAGATATCATGCATAAGCTTACAAGGCATTGATCATTCTTACCTAGAGTTATACACCCTACAGGAAATGGTGGGGAGGGGGAACCAACATACGTTACAATTTGTATCATTAACTCTTTGAGTACCTGGCACATTCAATGACTTCATGTCAAAATGTGTCCCACCTGTGAATACAACAAGACTAAACATAGAAGAAAAAAAAAAACATTCGAGGGCCAAATTGATACAAAAGGATATAGATATGCTTTCTGTTCAGTCAAATTGTTCAAGGATAGAAGACTATGTCTTTAATGATTACTGTAAAAGAGGTGGCATGGGAAGAGAACTTGTTAAAGGGGGTGGGTGATGTGCGCAAAGCACCATTACAAATCACTTGTCCATTTCATTTTGCAAACTTTAACATGAATTGCTTAAACTATTCTACTCAAATATTCACAGCCAACAATAGTGGAGACTCACCAGTATCACAGTTTTCTCCGGTGAACCCTGACGTGCACTGACAGACATATGATGTCTGGAGGTTGACACAGAGGGCGCCATTCTGGCAGGGATCAGGGTCGCACAAATTGGATGGCGTCTCACAGTTTGTTCCCTCCCAGCCCAAAGAGCAGGAGCAGAAGTAGCCACCTCCGCTCTGAGACTCAAAGCAAATGCCTCCATTCATGCAGGGATCACTCATGCAGGCCTGTGCGACTTCTTCAGTCAAATAAAGCAGAAATACAGTACCACAGATAAAAGTATTTGTAAAGAATATATATGTTTACTCTCCTATTTTTTCTGAGGTAATGAGAGTCAGTAAACACATGATAAAATAGCATTTGCATATACCCTGTATGCAACATCACAAAGAATATCTTACATCACATATAGGCCTATTCATAAACAACTTCTTATGAAGCCACTGATATCACAAATGTTGGACAAACAATAAATGTATTTTCTCTTCTGTCATGAAAAGTATAGTAGCAATAGCTTTTCATTGAAAATTATGTATCATAAGTAAGAATTCAGCAGACTGATATAAACCTTTTGTGTTGATGGTACACAGTTTATACCTGTTTCACAATCGGTTCCAGTGAATCCATCTAGGCACACGCACATGTACGTCGCCTGGTTTGCCTGTTGGAAACAGGTTCCTCCATTAAGGCAGGGATCAGCATTACATGGTGTTTGCACTGGAGGAGAAAGATAGAGAATATGATTTTTTTTTAAAGTACCAATGAACTTCTGTTTTATTCATTCCAATTGCAGCATCATTACAGTTTACCAAATTTGTGAACAAAACAGAGCCAACCACCTAGTGCACCACTTGTTGTGCTATAATTATTACTATAACAAGATGCATACTGCGCATTCTGACTTGACAAATCTGGAAGTGAAATCTAAAGATGTGGACCAAGTCCCTTAATTTTTATGCAACCATACCATGTTTCTGTGACTTCATGTAAATCATCATTCTCAGAGATAACCCTAGCTATACTTTTGATTCAACTGATAAATTCTCTCTGACTTTTATACACATTATGTACACCTGAAAATTTAGTCATGTGAATAACATTGAGGAAACGTCAGCTACACACCTTCACAGTAAATGCCTGAAAACTGTGGATCACAGAGGCAGACAAAGCCACCCAGTGCATCGAGACAAAGTCCTGAATTCTGGCATGGGTTTCCGGAACAGTCGGTAATATCTTGGGGGAAAAAAAAAGGAGTGAGACAAGAAAATAAATAATATATTTCTGATCCTCCAACTCACATATTAAAAGTTGCATTAGAATTGTGCAAAAAGGTGACCATGATTCAAAAATTGACTCAAAATGAATGAGGAAAATGAGAAAAAAGTGCAATAATGACACTCTGCTACTATTTCAAATGAAATGGAAAAAAAAGCCCTGTCATATATTCAAAACCTATCAAAGAAAGTGATTCTTTCCTACTTTTTTAAAACTTTAATTTAC
Source organism: Diadema antillarum (assembly GCF_040938485.1). Lineage (NCBI taxonomy): Eukaryota > Metazoa > Echinodermata > Echinoidea > Diadematoida > Diadematidae > Diadema > Diadema antillarum. Next base: position 1,718,157 of record NW_027271172.1, read on the forward strand.
TTTCTTTTCTATTCCACAAATAGTACTAGTGCATCTTTTTTTTTTTTTCAAGGAGAGTGTTTTTACTCATATTCTGAAAATCACCCTAGATCAAGTATCGGACATTTATTTTTGAAATAATTAGTTTCCTTCAAACTTTGTGTGAATGACACTTCCATGAAAGACATCATTTTCATTGTTATGTCTTCATGCCCTGAGGCTATGGTGGGTATGGTAACAAGCATCATTTCAAGTTTCCTTGAATTAGCAAGAACATAAACTACATGTGTGTGAATGACACAATATCCCAATAGGCTATCTATTTTATATACCAAGTGTTGACATATTGCCGGATGCAAGGGAATATATGTGGAGTGGTTATAAATAGAATTCCAGGTTTTTCATTTCAAATCAATATTAGTTTACTTTTGCCAAGTGATGGTATTTTTTCTTTAAATATTTTATGCAAACCTACTTAGTTCACAGTTGTCTCCAGTGAATCCAAGCTCACAAGTACACTGATAGTTTACACCATCGAGACTGCACGCTGCTCCATTTTGGCATGGGCTGGATATGCACGGGTCTACCAGTTGAGCTGACAGGGAAAGAGATACATGCAGTATGAAATCAATTTGTATGTGTGCTGTTGGCAGCTAGTAGTAATGAACAAGAATGGCATGGTTTCAAAGTAATGACTAAAATTACAATAATGATATCATATGCAGACTAAGTAAGATTGAAATCATTCCAAGACCAAGTAACATGTGAAATATTTAATTTATATGAAATAAGGATTCATACCTTACATCACATGCGTCAAAAAGCTGTGAAATTGCAAGTCTATCTTTCAGGACATAAATATTAAATGGTGTACAATGCATTATCATTCATTTAAATGTTCCTATTCTCGTCTCTATTTCTAGTTCCAACAGTTCTTCTAAATCTGTTTTGATCAAGCCGAGACCACGGTGAGAGTTCAAATGTGAAGTTTCAAATGTGAAGTTTGTCCATATTGTCTAACCCTTCTACTTCATGCGTTAAAAAGACTCAACTTTAATCTTACATTTACAGTTAAGGTTGAAATGTGAAAATAAGTGAAGACAGCCCAGTCCCTGACTGAGGGAGAAACTCAAGAAACGGCCCGATCTCGGGTATCTATCAAAGCGTAATACAGTATATATGATGCACCGCACAGAAACCTATAGGTGGGACTAGTGACGCAGACGTTCAAGTTGCGTTTTTCTAATTCTCGGAATATAAAAGTTCAAGGTATCTATAAATTATTGCATTTTACTCCCTAGAGTTTCATTTTGACTTACTCTATAAGTGCATATCTCTGGTTCGGACTACGAAACATATCGGAAAAAGGCGTAAATCTATCACTACCACTTTCTGCAAACAGGTCTTGATTAAGCAGACAGCAGACTTTCGCGGACAGCAGACTTTTGTTATCCTCCTTTTTTTTTTTTTTTTTTTTTTTATTTTTTTATAGAGGGCAGCAGTCGAACAACGAAAAGTCAGGTACGACGACGCGTCGCGTCGCTGCAGCGACGAACCGAGAGGTTTACTTGGCAGAGCTCTCTTAGTATGAATACCGTTTGATATGGCATAATGCTTCCCTAGTTTTCTACCATTCTGTTTTTAATCTTTATTTCTTTTTATTTTTGTCTTTCCTTTCTTTCTGTTTTTGTTCTTCCTTCTAGCTTCATGTTCTTAAATGTTTGTTTCTCTCACTGTCCATCTCTCTGATTTATTATGTTTGTCGAATACTAGTATACTAGTACTCTTTTCACCTGTCCGCGGGAAGTTTGAGGATAATGAAAGCCGTTGTTGGTGCACTCGCAGTCCTTTGCTTCACTGATACTTACCAGCTTCACAGTTTGTTCCAGCGAAACCACTTGGGCAGTTGCAGAAATAAGAGTCTGTTCCGGAAAAGCAAGTTCCCCCATTCATGCAAGGGCTACTCGCGCATGGGGCATTCTCTGCAGATGAGAAAAAAAGTTGCAAATGTATGATTAAAGTGAAACTCGACATCTGCTTTCAGATTTCAATTGAAGCTACACTAATACCCATGATTCATACCACTCAATCTTTATAGAAAAAAAAAACATGATTATGGCATTATAATACCTTTCATGACACGAATGCAGCTATAATAGGCCTACACAACAAACAACAAAACAGATTTTTACATCTCTGTAAAAGAATTTTTACAGAAACGTTAAATATTTCTCAAATGGGAAAAATTTGTGTTGTTCACTTACTCTCGATCTCTCTCTTATCTATTAGGCCTACCTATAATCTTTCCAAGTGTTTAATCAACCCACCTGTCTCGCAGTTCGTGCCGGAGAATCCCGAGGGACAAGAACAGATGTAACCTGTTCCCGCGGAGGCAATGAAACACACTCCTCCGTTCTGACACGGTGCCGAGTCGCAAGATGAAGCTGTTTATCAAACACGATTACAAAAAGAAAGAATAAAAAAAGAATGAGATCTAGGACAGACGTTATAAACACAGCACACAATCACACACATACCACCTTTCTATTCATCCATCTATCCACGAATTTTACACATTTCTTACTAAAATAAAAGAAAGCATGTATCAACACTGCCTCTGACCGTCTGACGTATACACATTTAGCAAAATTTGGCTCTCTCATTTTCTTAAGCCTGGCAACATGGTCTCGATTGAAACAAATGCTAGTATAGTAGGACAGTATGGTGGCTATGATTCTATTATACTGGTCGGTGATTCATCATAATGCAGTCACGTGACCAATGCGGGAAAGATCGAAATCATTTAGAGGCGCGTTCTGTCACCTATAGTACTTGCTACCTTGTGAAATATGGACTGAGGCCACGGAACATTTTTGTATTTTTCATGGGTCTACGAAGGAAAGAATCCCCGCGCGGAAGCCAAGGAAAATTACAGGTTTGGTTTTTTGTGTGTGTGTGTGTGTGATTTTTGAGAGTTTGTGTGTGTGTGTGTGTGTGTGTGTGTGTGTGTGTGTGTTTATGAACCAAAAGTATGTGCATGTGCTATCAATATTGGCTACTCTCTAAAAAAAAAATCGAGTGAAAATATTCACTCTTAAAGGAGTGAATTAAAAAAAGAGTGAATTTAGAGTGAAATGGGAGTGAATTTTGAGTGAAAATGTTCATTTTCACTCATTTTGGAGTGACCTCAAGGATCACTCGAAGAGTTTGGAGTGATCCCTGATCCCTGAGTGAAACTGAACATTTTCACTGAAAATTCACTCCAAGTTCACTCTAAATTCACTCTTTTTTGTATTCACTCCTTTAAGAGTGAATATTTTCACTCGATTTTTTTTAGAGAGTATGTGAGGGAAGGGGGAGGGGGTACATAAGTCTCAGCCTCCAGTCCGGTTCCGCGGCCCCTGCATATAGGTGTAAAATTTCCCAATTTCTGCACAAGAAGACATTACTATACAATCGATTGCTTGCTACTTTTAACGAGAACCTCATATACCTGTCTGAGCGATGTTCTGGCAGTTTGAGCCGGTGAACTCTTCTGGACACATACAGGTGTACGATAGACCGTCGGCAGCGTTCAGGCACAGGCCGCCATTCTCACAGGGGCCACTCTCGCACGGATCAATTCCTGGAAGACGAAAAATAGCGCAGCATCGTGCCATTGATATCATCTCTGACGAATTCATCGGTGAGTTTAATGTGTTTTGCTTTTTATTACTAGGGCCTTCTCATTACCCTTGAATTGTGGATATACACCAGGTTGATTTTTTGTTTGATGCCTGTAATCGGTTGTTGTATAGGTAATGATAATAATGCTATACCTTTCACGATGCAGTTAGTGAATTTGCTCATGACGATCGTAATTTCTTGTCATGTCACTGAGTTTTAAGTGACGATAAAGAGTTGACATTCTACCCAAATCGTGTTGCGACACAGTGTCATGTGATGTGCGACAAAGGAGAAAATATAATGTACTTTAACTATTAATGTTTTTTTTTTCAGTCAACACCCATCGCATTATTTGGGAATCCTCGAAATACAATCCACATCAATTTTATATACGCTTTGCAAAAACCTGACCATGCTAACGTTGCCATCGACTCTGTTGAAATCGATCTTTTCGCAACATATTATTGTATGATATGGCTCCATGAGTAATATACAATGTAAACAACAGGATGTTCATGGTAGGCCTACTTATTGCAACAGTAAATACGATTTAATGAATGGGTATGTCGACACAGTATAATGATGGGATGCTGTGAGATGGCTTGCTAGCTTAAAGTCAACTTCACTAAATACAAAGCACATCGCACTTGTTTCACAGTTGATTCCGGCAAACCCAGTGGAGCATGCGCAGAAGTATCCGCTGGCGTCTGACGAGATGAAACATTGGGCGCCATTTTGGCAGGGCGATGAGTCGCACGCAGAATCTGCATGTGAGAATTGAGAATTGAGTATGAGTGACAAACGTTTATAACAGAGCTGACGGGTTTATCTATAAGAATTTATGTGAGCTACACATCTGTAGACATATCCAAAGTGTAAACAAAAACCTAAATAACATGAGAGTTTCACATTATGTGTCAATACAGTTGATATAATTAAGTCACATGACTTAATTACCACACACTTTGAGAGTCGTGTTAAGAGAAAGCGTTCATTCTAACTAGGCCGAACTTTGCCATTATCTAAGTTGCGGCGGTTTGTTATATATATATATATTATTATTATTATTATTATCATTATATATATATATATATATATATATATATATACATATATATATATATATATATCGCTACCATAGCGTTATCAATGGTTTTCCCGTAAAAGTTTGAATTAACTGATTTGAATTAAGGCCTTAATGAAAAAAGCAACGATTTTTAAAAACAACAGAAAGAGGTATGAGATAAAATTGACGTGATAATCACATGCAAATGCTGGCTTACCTGTTGTTGTGGCCGTTTCACACTGCAGCCCGGAGAAACCCATGGTGCATAGACAGGCGTACGAGGAGTGATCCCTTGCCGAGAAACAGGCGGCGCCATTTTGGCACGGGTCGCTCAGACAGGGATTTATGACTTGGAGATTCAGGAGAAAAAACGAAAAACTAATTGCAAACCTATACCGGTATTTGGTGCACAATATAATAAGTGACTCTGGACTTTTTTTTTTTTACAATGCATGATATTTTGAGAAAGGTAAAATACTTCACACATTCTAGGCAATTTAGTCAATGTCCATCATGACATGTCCAGCTGTATGTAAGCCTATTATTTCAATAATGTACTTATTTGCGAAATATATAAATGAGCGTTGTACACAGTATTTCATATCTGTGTTCAGACTGCTTGTTATATTATACCGGATTTCGCGTACACATTATAACGAAAGTACGGGTTACGAAAATGCATGGTTGAGTTTTGATTAAAAGTACAAATTGTCGGATAAAAGCAAAGCAAAGCAAAGCAAAGTTTTGTCATAAATTATACATGTGAAAAAAGTGGAACCGTTCTCATAGATCAGAATGTAGGAGATATTGAATTAGTATAACATGTTGTATGATAATTATCTTTTTAAAAGTATCTTACCTGGTGAGGGGGTGGTAATAGTTGTTGTCGAAAGAACCCCACAGTTGGTACCAGAGAATCCAGAGGAGCAGAGACACCTGTATGCCGAGTTGTCACCCAGGGCAAAGCACTGGCCACCATTTTGACAAGGACTCGATGAACACGGATTCGCCACTGTATTATAATCAAATGTCCAAGAGATAACATGTGAATTCACAATTTCATATGTAACGCTTCTCTACAGGAACTCCATAGATCTATCTATCTATCTAAATATCTATTAATCTATCCACAATGTATCCATCTATCTATCTATCTATCTACCTCTCTATCTACAATGTATCTATCTATCCATATATATAACCACTGTATATTATGTATATGTATTATCCATCCTATCTATCTATCTATCTATCTATCTATCCATATATATATAACCACTGCATAGTTATGTATTTGTATTATCTATCCTATCTATCTACATACACATACATACATTCAATTAGAATACGAAAACAAATTTGAGGATCTGAAAGGCTAATTAGGAATATTTTGGATTCATCCGTGAACAAAGCATGTATTTGTAAGACATTGAAAACGGAAATGAAACTGAAAGATAAAGATTGATCATGCGTGATAATTATAGAGAAATTGATCGTAACAACGTAATATGAATACAAAATACGTTACAATCATATACGATATAATGAGAGTGTCTCGTGACAATATACACATACGTGGAGCTGCAGTTGTTGCTGCGATCTGTGCAACGACCTGGCAGTTGATTCCAGTGAAGTCAGAAGGGCAAAGGCACGCGTATGCTGAATTATCTGCCTGTGCAAAACACTGACCGCCATTTTGACAAGGGTTCGACAAACATGGGTTGACAGCTGCAAGTTGAAATGTGACAAAGAGAAAATTAGATAGCAGAAATATACCTGACAAAAAACCTTAACTATAGGTGAATGGCTATAAACGAATATTAATGAGATAGCATTTCACATAGAACCAAACCTGTTTAGGAGTTTCATAATACGGTGTATTTTTTCGACTTTGATGGTTCTCCTCATGCCAGGTATATAGTCTCCGCGGAAAATCATCCCCGACGATATCTTAGACTGATTTTTTTGGTCAACTATGTACATTTTGTTACCGATTACTATCACGATGACGCGATTCTTACCTCGAAAATGTTGTGCAGGATTTCACCTGGGCAGCATTTTTATTTGTTCGTCCTGTATATCACACAATAGGCCTAACCCTTGTTGATGATCAGATTTGAATAGAACGAAAAAAGAAACAGGCTATCTATTTCACTTACTAGGTGCAGGAGTCGATGCTTGGGTCAGAGCGATGACCTGACAGTTTGTACCGGAAGAGCCTGCCGGACAGAGACACGTGTACGCCGAATTGTCGCCCTGTGCAAAACACTGGCCGCCATTTTGGCACGGGTTTGACGAGCATGGATTGTCAGCTGTATGGATGTGAAAAGGAGTACGAATACCAACTTGATAATTTGTATTTTGACGAGAAGTAAGTATGACTCGTATGTTCTCAGCAGTATCATCGATCTGATACACGACTTACAGCAAGTATGAAGGATTACAGACGAGACATTTTTGACATTCAATTTGTCCTTTCAAGTTATCGGATCAAATAAAAAACATCGATCATTGAGTGCACGTGAAATAACGACCAGTCATTGGATTTGCAGAGACTCAATAGCCATGAGGACAAGTGAATATATCGATACCATGAACAAACATTAACAATTAATGGCTTTTTTTCTGCAGTGAGTAGTACGGCGATTATACAACGATCAATATTTGTCCTAATTTTCCGAAGCGAATTGCGCACTTTATCATCCTTTCATTCAATCTTTCAATTCTTCCTTTCGATCAGAAAAAACCCCCAGAAAGTCTGCTTACTTGTCTCCGCGGCTGTGGCTACAGTCGAGACTGCTGTTTGACAATTTGTTCCTGTGAAGGCTGACGGACAAAGACACGTGTATGCCGCAGTGTCACTCTGAGTAAAGCACTGGCCGCCATTTTGACACGGATCTGATAAACATGGGTCGGCTGCAGGGTAGGTGAGAAAGAAGAACAACTTTTTGTGTTAGCAGATGCTAGAACACTCGGCGTTACTGTAATCAATATTACCATTATAGCCTATAAGATGTGAGGCCGCTGTTTTCATCACGAACACAGGTTTATACATTTCTCATTATTTTGTTACACATGGCCAATTCTAAGGAGTATGATATATGTTGTTCAGACATAACCCGTCTTTTTTTTCATCTCTCCGGGACTTTCAGTTGCTTAGTTTGCTTCTTCACTTTCTTCTATAGCATTCTATTGACAATCATTTTAACTCTTTCCTATTTGTTTCATTCTTTTTCCTATCTTAGTCCTTTCAGTCGCCCTTCATTCTCTCCCACTTCTTCTCCTTATAGTCCTCCCTTTTGATCTACTCCTTGTCCTTTTGATATTTTCCTTCACTTTCGATTTATTTGCCTCTGTCCTTGTAGCTAAGTAGACCTACCTGGGGTTGCGGTGGTAGCAGTCACTGAAGAGACTTCGCAGTTTGTTCCAGAGAAGCTCGACGGACACAGACATGTGTACGCGGTGTTGTCCTCGTGAGCGAAACACCGGCCGCCATTTTGACACGGGTCGGACAAGCAGGGATTTACAGCTGCACAAAAACGAAGAATGATAATCATCGAAGTCCATTTCATTGGCTGTTGTTGCTGTTATTTGAATTTATTTGGCATATTTTATTCCCCTAAGAATATTTACGCAAGATTAGCGATAGTTTAACGCATAGCCGTTTTCCTTTCAACATTATTTCGATATTTTGTGGTCTAGAAGTCAGGTCCAGGCCCGCTTCATTAATGTACGTATTACTGAGAAGTATATAGCAGGTGTTATTTGAGGGTAAAATTTCGTGTTTTCGTACTTCCTTCCTTCCTTTCTTTCTTTCTTTCTTTCTTTCTTTCTTTCTTTCTTTCTTTCTTTCACCTCTACCAGCTCTTTCCCTATCTGATCTTGATTTTTATGCACTAATATTATGTGAGTTGCTGTTTGGTTACGGTGCCGAACAAGGAAAATAATGAAATAAGTAAGGATTACCATTAGTTTGAAGTCACTTTCAATGTCTCTTAATGTTGACAACACAAGAGAACCCTATTAACATATCATGAATTTGATTGACACCGTATGACATTCCAGCATTCGAAAGATACTTTGGTATCCGAAGACTTGAAGTTCCTGTATCGTAGATGACTTCCACTTTTTTATGATTATCTGACTTAAGTAACATACAGGGGTATAATAATATCGTTGCAATCGATGAAATATGAGAATATTCATACTTACCCCGTGGCGATAATGTACTGGACTGAACCTGTACCCAAAACGTCGAACGAACTTGCACAAAGGTAGCTCTGCGTTGAATATGAAAGAGAATTGATTGAATTAAGATAAATAAGATACATTTTGTATGCCCGTGAGTAGCTCTAATAGTAAAAGCTGCCTTTACCTTTTTATTCTCAGTATGTTTCAATATCATATTCCCTATCGTAAAAGAAGCAATCAGCTCTTTATTCAGTGATATAACAATATACTTAACATGACTGTGTGATGTCTTTGCGTGTATATTAAATTCATATAGTTAAATCCTTGTATAGAATATTATCATCTAATGATTACATTGCATAGGCTACTCTGTAATTTGCGAGATAAAAGGAAAGGTGATGGGAGAGAAAATGAACAGACATGAACATGAACAGCAAAGATAGGCCTATCAAGGTCAAGTTAGCTACACAATCAAAAGTCCATTGCGTAAAGATAGGAAGAAATAAAGAGCAAGACAGAAGAGAGAATAAACAAATGAACAAAATCAAACAACAAAGATGGCGGACTTACAGAAACTGGATTTCTCCCAGGGCGCTAGATGGAGCTCGCCATACAAACACTAGGTCAGACGGAGTCTTGTCCGTGTTGTCCGAGTGTGTCACGGCGTCCGAGGGCGATGAGCAGTCGAGCGTTCGAAAAGAGGACGGAACGGACGTCCACTCACCGACAGGATCCGTGGACCCGACCGCCCTGGCTTGTAGGAGCAGGCCTCGTAACGATTGGGTTCCAGATATTCGAACTGTGAAATAGATGCGATAGAGATGATTATTATGATGCTACTTAATAGAGTTCATCTAATACTTTTTATACATACTTCATTGTTTCTACGAAGTTTTACAGCTCAAAAAGTTATAACGATTGTTTCTTAATCATGTCTGTTAGTCATGTTAATAGCATTCGGTTCCGCCATCGCCGGATAAGAAAACTACGACAGTTTGTGCTGTCATAATAGGACACCGGGATACAGAAATGTAATTGTACAAAATAGATATTCATCTTTTTTTTTTTAAATGAAAAGTACTCATTGTTATCGACATTATCTTGACATTGCTATGTCCGCTACCTTCTGACAGAGGGACAGCTGTACGGCGCAAGTAGCTCTTCTTGGTATGCTACAAAAATTAGAATAATTTTATGTTGAATTCTCTTTATACTTTCCGTATAATCAATTGATAATCGTTTCCCTACTGTGTGACGTCACGAATTGTTGTTCTCTTCATGATTATGAGATCCAGCGACGCCGGCGCATGGATTTAACCACAACTTTAAGTATTCATAACTTTTGAAAGGATTGTCCGACTTTCCTCAAGATGTAGTTATATTCTGCCTTCACTGAAGCCACACATAAACTTATGTTTGGAGTGATTTGCCTTAAGAGATGACATTCTACTTCCTTGCGTGTCAAGTACGAGGGGTAGGCCTTGAGGCATCATTTCTTACTTGTTCCTCTTTGTCCCCCCCCCCCAGACAAACGACAACGACAAAAACTTACAATCCTTCTTAGACATGGAGCAACATTATACAGTATCTATTAACGATTTTGTGAGAACGCACTTTGTTTATTTCCTTCATGAGTAGTACTGAACAAACTATCGTACGAATGTGGCATATGCTGGAACTTAATGGCTTACTACCAAATCGTGCTTTCTCTATCATGAAAGAAGTATTGAATTAGAAAGAGAAATAACAGCAAAAAAAAAAAAAAAAAAAGAGAAGAAAACACGCTGGAGACATTGTACTGCTGTAAGAACCGTACGCTACTTATATCATAAATGTTATAATGATGTGCATTTCATGATGTTCAAATATTGTACACATCTTAGCAAATAACGAAAGATTGTTCGTTGTGATCTCGCGATTAATATCGGAATTTAATTTTGCAATTTCCCCTTTTTTCGAGTGCGCTCCATGCACGTACATTGTACAAGTTTAAGAAACTTGTATTTATACATCTACATGCTTGTGTTACCATTACGTGTACTGCAATAATAGTCATCGGCAAATAGGAACTGCAGTCTCAACGACCAGGATAACGGTGTCACACGAAATAGATAACACTTATGAAGGATAAATCTTACAGTTTGACTTCATTCTTCCATTCATCTCTTTGAATTCAATGTTGTGAATGGAATAATAATGTCAAACTTCCAGATTTAAGACCGAAAATAACAAAGTTGCTTCGTGTTTTTTAAGTATCAAAATCGATGTACTAAGGGATCTACCGCTCACAACCATTTTCAAGTTTCTGTATAAACACGTTTCATTTGCGCAGGAAATCACGCACTATTTGTGACTCTATTTTCCCCGCATTGGACAGCATGATAGGAACTGCTTTTTCCCCCACAAGTAATTACATCACCAAAAGTCACCAAAAGTTTGAGGGCTACAAAGAGCATAGTGCACACGCTTTATTGGAAATGTTTGTCATGATCCATACACACTGTGCTTTATACATGAGAGATGCAGTTGTTGGACATTATATAGCTACTGGATAATCTCATTAAATCACTACTTTTCTAACCAGAACCAGTTCACTCGAGTGATAAGGGCGAGTTTGGTAACCCACTCGCGACCTCGAAAATAGACGCCCTTTCAGATGGCTTCCTTGTGCCTTTCAGTGCATATGGCGTCGTAAACATAGAGTCACTCTCTTGTAAGTCCTAGCTTGACCTCGTGAAAACTGTCACGCATGGATGTACACCCTACCACTCGTATTGTATACGCCTTTCAAAGCTACTCCCATGCCCTTTAAAGTGAGGAAATGTTTGGGCGGTAGCAGATATTTTCGGAGAAATGGCCAATTCGTAACGGACGCATCACATTAATCATATTACTCAGAGGATAATAGCACTCCTGTTAAACAAAACTCCCTCAAAAGCGTGACAATAGAAAGAGTGCCATTTGCGTAACAAAGGCTGAAGTGTATTGTGCTGGCTGATTATTTAATGTGCTGTTACGGTCCAGCGGAATAAGTAGTGCGGAGAGATAGAGTGAAAAAAATAAAAGATGTTGGCAAAACCAGATTTCACGTGTTGAAAGCCACAATGGAAGACTCTACAAGCTTACCCGGCCATGTATGCACTTGAGGATTTACCGAGTTCATTTTGTTTAGTGGTTTGCGCAGCTTTTGCTCTTCGCGGGTTTACTCGAATTTGCAAACAGACGACGCAAATACGAGTGTTTGCCCTTTCTTTTTATCTTTTTTTTCCTACCCCCATTCGCAAAGTCACACATTGGAATTCATCACATTCCTCATCAGATCGGAAGTGGTAGTGGACAAAAGTGCGGGGTACGGCTAAATGTGCAGGAATGTTATGGAATGTAGCTGGGAAAGGAAAGTGTGAAACCGATTTCTCGAAAGTGGATTGACACTCAGGAGCATGATCTGTTCAAATTACATACACGCTATAATAACTGGGAAAACACAACAAAATTGCATTTCATGCGTGATTTAATGTACCCTTGAAAAAAAAGAGTGAAGAGTGAACACACGTGAGATAAACTATATTTTATTCTAAAAATCGGATATATAATCGGAAATTAATGAATTTAAAAAGCTGCGCGTGTCTTTCGGACACAAGGCTTATCAGTCAAAGCCCCATGAATATACATACGCAAATGAGATGATACTTCCAAACGGTTTCAAACAAATATGCACACACAAAATAATATACAATTCTGATTTAGTAACTAGAATTTCTCCCTTAAAGAGATGGTATTGTTTTGGTTGAGATGGGGCTTCAGGTTTATTTGTGAAATAATGAGAAACCTCTTGTGAAATGCATGCTATGTATATATTTCAAAGAGGAATTGAAAGTTAATTTGATGAAAATTGGTTATGAAATGGCTGAGATATCCAATACAAAGCAATCCTAATAAAATGTGGCCCCACCTTTCATTAGGATCGCTTTTTTCACTTTATTTTCTAATATATCAGTCATTTAAAAACAAATTTTCATCAAATAAACATTGATTTTTCTAGAATTGTATGCTCTTTAACATTTCATGAGCGGTTTTTAACTACATTGTATCTCGCAAAAGGTTAAAATGAATCATCATCTCAACTATTAAACTATTAAACTTGCTGTGATCATATATTTCCCCTGAAATCAACATTTGAATGGGATTTATGAGAAATTTAATCAATTCAATCAGTATAATTTGCTTATAATGACTTGACACTTTAAACTTTTTCTTGCTCTCTCTTGTCAATGTCCGACAGGACAAATAGGCACCACACATGTATTTCTTCTTCCCCCCTCATGTTCCCATGCTCTCTTTGTAAATACCCCCCCCCCCCAACTCCTATCAAGTATCATTTAAACTATTTGCAAGCATATATAGATTGTGTGCACGGGGGTTGCAACGATTCTCAAGCTTTAAGCTTATGTTGCAATTCCTTTGCGTGTTCGTTACCTTGAATAATGTAGCTCTCTTAGTGGAGTTGTATACTATCCTGTAACTGCTTCTTATCAATGTATACTTATTGTATATATTCTGTCTTGGCTATATGAGATGTACTTGCATACATTTGTATGCATTCCTATTTTGTGAACACGCATGAAATCTTGAATAAATAAAATAATAATGATAACTATATAATACAAATACCATCCCTCTAAACAAAAGTAAGTCATTCCATTTCTAAAAGATACATGCACGTACATTGTATGTTGCGACGAATAAGACTTCATTAGTTTGATTTCATTCAAGGCGACACTTAGTTTAGATTTCAACTCAAATCATTGCAAGAATTTAGAGGCAATGGCATCATCCCCTCATCTTTCTTATGTGAGGTACAATTCTACAGTGGCTGACCAACATTTCACGAAACCTCATTTATACAGTTTCATTTGAATAGGCTTTTTATTCACGACAAATTTTCACGAAACATCTAGCTACTATTATGTGTGCTTGTTTGTTTGTTTCTTTGTTTGTTTTTTTAATTTTACTTTACCTACTAGAAGTCAACTTAAACAGGACCTGGCCAGGCTATCATTTCGTTCATATTCGATGATGTTTTCTTGAAGAGCATTTCGCACTTTGAACATAATTATTTTGTACATTATAGAAGGATTGAGTCTGGTATGACATCATTTTCGTAACTTCTTCACCGTCCCCTGTTTTTCCGCTTATAGGATGAGATATGGGTTATTTTTGATCCTCCAACCAAAATATTTTTTTTTCGGGCTAAGATTAATTCTGTCTTTTTTTCATGTATATATTGTACAGGTCAGACATAATTATGTTGGGTTCGCATTCGTTGAAGAAGTGTATGTCTGCCTGATATTTTGACTACACTGATTGAGAGAAAAGGAGAAAGACAGAGACAGACGGACAGACCATGGCCGGCGCAGCCGTAGGGGCCGTGGGGGCTCGGGCCCCCACACTTTTTGTGCACCATACAAAGGAATATAAGGTGTCATCACTTTGGGCCCCACACTTTTTTAAACCCGGAAGTACGTAAGTGGCACAAAAATAGAAATAGATAGGGATCTTGAAGTATGGCGGTGGTAAGGTTATGTTTTTTTCTCTGAAGACTTTTTTTTTTTTTTTTTTTGCTTGTCAGCTGAAGAAACCCGGAAGTGGACGGGGTAGAGATAGAGCTGAGGACCCTTTTTTTTTTGCTTGTCAACTGAAGAAACCCGGAAGTGGACGGGGAGAAGAGATGAGCGTTTTTTTTTTTTGTTGTTGTTGTTGTTGTTTTTTTTTTGTTAGCTCATGAAACCCGGAAGTGGGCCCCCCACACTTTTGAAAACACTGCGCCGGCCCTGCAGACAGACAGACAGACAGATAGACAGACAGACAGACAGCCAGAGATAGCTAGCTAGACATACGGATATTTTGTGTATTATCTATCTGGAGAGGCCCATATGCAGAACACGCGCCTCGCGTGCGTTCGCGTCGTTCTCCTGGGCACACCTTCCTTGAATCGCCTGAGTTCGCGTCGTCCTCCGGGCACACAACACCCTGATAATCATTTACCAGTCACTGTTCGCGCCAAAGAGAAAGGCATGGATCATGATGGGTGGAGCGCAGATTGGTGTTGCCGTATACCATACTGTCTGGGATTGATTCCAGCACCAGAGAGAATAATAGGGACAGTGTATAGACTGACGCAATCACTGTACACCAAGGGGACGCCACTTGGCGCTCTGGAAGAGGAAGAGTTCCTAACGATGATTGTTCTTGGCGAAGGTGTAGGTTTCTGAACATACGCGCTGAATTAACTTTAATCACTGTATTGTGTGGGTTCCCTCAGCGGGCAACATTGTGTTTGGAGATTAACCGGTTTAGCATGCCTCTACTATATCTGTATTCTTTGGGTGATAGAGACGCCGTGAAGTAATCCTCCACACTGTATCGAAACTCGCCACCTTTTGCAAGCTCTTCTGAAATCCCTAACTACAGTTTGTATGTATCCAGAAGATGGTATTTGATGCTGAAAGAACACGTAACTCAACTTCGTCTTGGTATAGCTATGAGAGATAACTTTATAATGTACTCCTTCAGGTTCCCCAGTTTTGCTTTATTGCATTTCATAATTTCAGACAGGTGGTTTCGAATGCAACATCTCTATATGTACAAAATATAGGCTGCCTCATTTTGATCATCAGTCTCATCTGAGAAACTTCATCTGAAGTAGCAAGTTGTATGTCCCTGTTATAAGTGGGCCCCTCTAGAAAACAGTTTTGCCATGTGTTTATCACAAACACTGAGAATAGGGCCATCCACCTGTGCATCTAACTAAATCATCAAAGTATTGTTATATGTATTCTAATGATAATAGTACATAATTATGTAATAATAATAATAATAATAATAATAACAATAGCAAGAAGAAGAACTTACGGAAAAAAATATTAACAATTGTGATTACACAGCGTATACACGTAATACGGAAATAAATTACCATACCATACCATACCGTACCATACCATGGTACCGTACCAAACCATATCTTTCCAAAACTACTCCGAGATCTATATATCCCACGACGATTTGAACATGAGGACACGGTATACAGTGTGAACTACACTTTCGCAGAAGTATCTGTCGACTATGGTGACTGAACTGTCCAATGGTCGGCAGCAGAGATACTTCCATGTTATACAGAGAATGGGTATATCAACACAGTCAAAGGAGTAGTTTTACTTACACTGCATACAGGTATAGGGCCTATTGTACATGTGATGTCGCTGAACCACTTACAAAACCATCGATCTGTCGATCCATCAGAGTCAACTTCTGTTAACGAAACTGCGTGATTTGATACTTTACGGGTCTTTTTTTATCTCACTGGAGGAGAAATGGCCGCGAGTGCTGCGACTGATCAGTCGTGGCGGCTCGTGTGATACGGGGAAAAAACAACAACGACAAACGGTCCGCTCTCTCACCACAATATGTCATGCAAGGTTGACGTCGACGTCCGAGACGTCTTAAAAGAATATAACTTTTTCCCGCGGATGTCGCTGGGACGTCCCCGGCGGTCTTGTATGGCGACTTCTCCGAGATGTCTTCTTTGTAGCGAAGACGTCTCCCTGATCGACGACTAATGATAGTCTCCACCACGTGGCCGAAACTAATAGGGACAAATAGGAATAGATGGACGTCTCCAAGACCAGCTGGAGACTGCAAAGAGTCTGCAGGACCCAAACGAACACATTCGACTTTCCTGGGAATCTCCGGAGACTCGGCTAGTATACAATATGTATGTCTCCAGAAGACGTCGTGGAAGACGTCTCCACAACCAGAGGAGACTTGAGTGGCCACCAGCTAGGTTGCCACCTAGTCTCCAGGCCAATCTGCTATATTCAGATATGACTCGGGAACACTTGGTGTATAATCATTTCATCATTTCAGAGGCGCCATGATATCGTAAAAGCCGAAGTGTTTAAACGTAATGATAATGTTCAATCTATGGACACATATCGCGCCTTAATTACTAAGTATAGCAGTTCTGCTTTCCATGGACACCTGTCATCAACCTCATCCCTCCCGCCCATCTCCCATTTAACCTGGATTCCAAATACTTTTGATGTTGTCTGTTTTTGACATATTTTGTGAAAGTTGTGTCAAGCTCTCGTAGTCGTATCACGTGCCGAACTATTTGCAACGCATGGGCCGTGTTGTTTCTTGAAAGAAGGAAAAAGGTGACGAATATCAGTATATTGATCCGAGACCATACATGTAAGAGATCCGATTAAAGAGTAAAAAGCTTAGAACTACTGAGGATGCTTACAAAGTACAAATACTTGCACATTGTAGGTCCCAGACTGACAGGCTGGACTGTTGGATACACACATATTGTTTTCCTCCAATGCAATTATTGCAATTGTTATTGCTACCGATATCAAAATTACTGATGCTAGTACAATGTTGACCTTGTTACCACAATTTTCATTATCAATGTCATTATTGTCATGTACATCTAGTTATTTTAAGATCAACACTACACTTAAAGTTTCAGGTTTGTTCATGCCTTGCTTTTTTTTCCTGTATGTTTTATTTGATCTTAATAAATGCATTTCAAAAGCTAGAATCTAGCTAATACACTTTTATTGATGATGCGGTATGTGAGGCAGGTATTAAGCAAGCTTTTCTGGTTCTGAAGAGCAACATTGGTTACCAATGTCAGTAAAACGATATTAAAAAAAAAAAGTTTGCTATAACTCTAGGGGCCATTTTGATGACATGTTTGTAGATGCAGTGTTCAGAGATTGTTGATGAGCGAATAAGGTAATTTCCAACATAATTATGTGAGCATAAAAAACACATTTGGTGACTTACTCTGAGGAGGGAATGGACATACATTGTAATTCGTGATTAGAGGGAGTTACAAAGCAAAAATGAGGAGAGAGAGAGAGAGAGAGAGAGAGATAGATACATGTAGGAATATACATTGTATAAACATATTTATTTAGCAAATATCTAGCTTACACTAAATTAGCATTGAACTGGACTCGGCATTTCCCCCACTGGATAATCTCACATTCAGGCATGGTCACAGTCTTTTAATAAAAAAGCTATTTTATACAACTTTACGTGGGCCGGTCCTCTCAACAGAGACAAGTGAACAACTTATGACGCGCCCTTCTGTTTCTAATTCCTTTATCGCCGTTTGCTGCGATGTTGCAAGAGATGCATTCAAGGAGGTTGATCAAGGGTGCTTTGTGTCAAAGAGTGCTGGAAAACTTTTACAACAAAGAGTTAACCATTGTAGTGCCCCCAAAAGAATGTAAATATTTATGCAAAAGAAAAAAAGGCAATTGTTAACATTAACTGGTGTCATGTCGGGAAAATGGCGCCATTAGAGACTCAATCATTAAAAATCTTTTTTTTCCCCGTGTGTTTCTTTTTCCGCAGTCGCAAACATTTATCGTGTGGTATTAAAATGGAAGTACAGTGTATGTTGTTGTTGGTTTTTTTTTTATCTCAGGGAGGTCACCTTCCTGGTTATCTTTAACCAAGTTACAAATAGGATAATAGGCTTTGCATCATTTTTATATTACACAAACCAATGCGTGACAGTTGCGAGGCAACTGACATCATAGCATTGTCTATTTTTCAAAATGTGAATTACATGTAGATTGACGTCACTGCTTTAGGAAAATCATAGTGAACTTCAAAATTTCATGTTTTCCATTTTTGTCTGACTTAATTTGAACTGCTCCTGCTTGTTGTACTTATTCGTCTTATCAAAGTCTAACTGAGCACAGAGTGTGGACTTTCAATTAATAAATCAAGAGTGTTCACACATTCAGAATTTAATTACTATAAACACAAAACATACAGTGTAATTAACGTGGTTAGCACTACACGTGTATCTACTATCTACGCTGGCATACATTACGTAGTTTTTAGCAAAAAGTTACTCTGAACCTTACTGGATACGCGTGCAATCGAAGTTGGGATCTTTAGCTAATTATACATGTAGATTGAGTTGCCTCTTTAAATAAAAAACCCCAAAATGCAAAGAACTGCAAACAAATATAACTACATTATAGCTAAAGAGACAACATTGTAGTACTATTCCTAGATTCGAGAAGAACAACAAAAATTCTTTCCAGATTGCCTGGTGTAAAATAAGATAATCATACATGTATACAAGTTGTACGGTGTGGCAACTAATAGAGCCCCTATTGGTTCCTCTTTCAAAACATTCTGCCCTTGATCAGCCTGATTATTTGAAGATTGTTTTCATTAAACACATGTCAGACATTAATTTTTGTCAGATATAAGTAGCGCGAAGTTACTTCTCAACACGGCCTTATCCATTCATTTCGAGACATTACGCGAATAGGCTTATTAAGTACTCGAAGAAGTGATTATGCACCCTTCAAGCAGGTTGAGCGTCCTATACAGTATAAAGAGATTTACTACGACTACTGAATAGTCTGGAGAGTATCCGACTGTGAGAGAGGGGTTTTATCCCCGCAAAGAACAGTTCTCCTCTTATTTTTTCTTTACGTTTAGGTAACAACGCTTTCGTTGTCCCAAATGTGTTGTATCTCTTTTTCTTCTTAAAAAAAATCCAATGATGTCTGACGGAGGCAGTGATGTTGAAGCAAGGATAATGATTATCAAAACACGACTTAAACATTACTGTGATTTTGCGACATTATGTAGACGTATGAAGCGCACGTATATTAACATGGCTTACAGTACAGTATTCACGGATGAAATGCCGTACTGTATTTACTCTATAAAGCTACAAAAGTATCATTATATGGGTATTGTCTTGCCGAAGATGCCCACAATCAATAAGTTGGTTATGATGGCACTAGGTTTTAAGAAATACAAGAATGGGTGTACACATCTGATTACATGTTGCTAACCAAACACGAAACTTTCAATATGTACACATTTATCTGTATAGGTCCTATATGAAATATAAGGAGATTAATTGAGGAAAAACACCTGTTAACAACGAATCTTGCAATAACGGTGAACATCACTAATGTAAAGACAAGGAAAAGTGTATGAATATACAGATTGTTTTCTCGTCATGGTTGCAGCTGAACTTAATGTCACGGACACAAATGTCCTCTACTTATCTAGGTGAATCTGATCTCAGTATTCATCGCTTATCTCAGAAAAAAAGGTGTATTAATGTCTACACTCTGACACTCTGAAGCTGAAGAAGACATTCGCTCACCTTGATGTTAGAAAGTTCTTCTTCTCAAATAGAGTGGTGGAATCATGGAATAAGCTACCAGAAGATGTAGTCAGTGCCCCATCTGTGAACTCCTTCAAAAACAGACTAGACAACTACTGGAAAGAATTACCATCTGTTTATGACCCTGAAGGATACTAACAGATGTCCTGAATCCTCCCTCTCCACACACACACCTTGCCATAGAACCACTCGTAATTGAAAGATTGATTCAAATGACTACCAATCGATCGATGAACAGGCCCGGACCTACTAGCATCGATGGATTAAAGTAAAGTAAAGTACGTAAGTAAGTACACACTCTATCTCCTGTTCTGTATGTACAATTTTGTACAACATACGGGACACATACACAAAATGGCATACATTTTACGTAATTGTATGTAAGAATGTGCATTTGCACATGTAGGTGTACAGTGTACAAATGTACGGTACAGCGTTGTATGTACACGCTGTAATGAGTCATGCAATACACAAAGATACATTTACATGTACATTAATATCGAACGCATTATGCGACATCATGCATGTACCTGTACATGATGCATATGTAGCCGATTCAACATGCATAATGTAGCCGATTCAACTTCAGTCTACCGACGGTCAGGTTGGATAATAATAAAGAATACAAGGGTAGTTGCTTTAGATCTACTATATAAATATATTCATATCAATCCTTGATTTTATCGGTATGCGCGCCTTTGTGCACCATTATGAAAACCAGAAGCGTCACGTGTTGCCACCCATGTCTTACTGGTATTGATCTCAATTCTTAAAGTAATTAGGGTATAGACATTTGTATATTGTAATACACAAATATGTTGAAAAATGTATATACATGTACATAATTATGTATACCATGAATAATTCATGTAAAGAAAATGTACAGTAAACCGGTACCCATTTTTATCAATTTGAGATACATTCATTGTATTTGAGAAGAAAATCTGCTGAAAGAAGAAGAAAATTATCAAAATACATGCCTTTTACATTGTATGTACAACTGTATGTGATAATTTTGATAATATCTTGAAAAATATTTCTTGACATAGTCCAACATCATTGAAACTTTTCACCTTTCTCCAATTGATGATGACTTTTCTTTAAAAAAAAATGGAAGTGAATTTTATCTGTTTTTTTAATTCAAAATCTCCATGTATGTGTACAACATGCTTGTGGGGGTGTGTCTAAAAGATATTAGCCTTATAATGTGCATGATTGTGATACATCTTCCATAAGTAATTATCACCGCAAAATGGTATTTGATTAACACAACGAAAGAAAGCGATTGCAAAATTAGCGTTGATTAGGAACGTAAATGGTTGCGGCAGTAAATTTGCTCAGGTTATGCAATATGGACTTCAATGCACGAAATGTGAGACCTTACCGTTTTCCATACATACAATCTCTGTACATACACTGTAATATTCGAAGCAATTTGTTGGAAAAAAGTCACCATTCTGTCTTGTAGATTATTTAGTGGAACTCATTTCACTATAATGGCATTGATTTTGCAATGTCCACAACATAAAGTTGCCCTGTGATTGTATGCGATTGTGTGCGTTTGTGTATGTGCGTGGGCGTATTTGTATATCACTGAAACCTACTTCCGTCTTTTTATAGTAAGTGTTTACCTGTGACCGTTCCTCCCAGAGCGTAGGTTGCCTCATCCGTAGTGATCGAGTATGGGCTCGACGTCGTCTGCGCGTCAACTCCGTGCCCAGTTGGTATCATGTCCAAACAGGCCAAGTCTGGTGCCCCTGTGGGGTACGCGTCCGACCCCCATCTTGGGGTAATGGTACTGAGTAATCCTATCACTAGTAATGATAAAATGCGTGTCCTTAATTCCATGGTATCAAGACTGTCTTGGCCGTATCGTGCCAGTGGCACTTGGCGATGTTCAGGTGAACCCGATTCACAGCCCAGGAGCTGTGTCTATCCACAATATCAGCGCGAGTTAAAAAAGGGGGGTGTGTTAGCTACAGGTAATGTTCAGAACCCACTTGTCTGCATGGACTGGCATTGCGAACACCAATCCTCACCTTCCTTGATACGGCTGAAGCCCTGCGTCTCGGGGCGAACTTTACATCACCATGCGAAACCACTGTACGTCTCCCCACCTTTGGCTCGGGCGAAAGTTGTTTTCATTCACCTCAACGCGATAAACGTTTGGAATATATTCCTCACCTTGCTCCTAGCCTGAACACATCACCTTTTGCAAAGGTAATACCAGATCAGGTATGATTCAAGCAATCCGGAGCCTGGAGTGGTGTGAGAACGGGAACAGATTTTAGCAACGCCCAATTTCACAACACGCAACCCTCTCACGGCGCCCGATTTCGTCTCTCATAACACCAGAAGCTTAAGAAAATCGGCGCTATTCATTGATAGTAGCGTGCGGAGAGAAAGCTAGAGAGAGAGAGAGAGAAAGAGAAGCTTCAAGAGGGAGAAAAAAGCATCCGTATTTCCTTCCATAGTGTCCGTTTAAATCAGGCCTTTATCATGCAGATAGCCGATGAAAGTAGCACAATAAACTCTTGGGCGTGGGGGTAAGCCATTACAAAGCGAATGCATCGCTACTTTACGGGGGAGGCACTGATGCGTCAAAGGATGAGTGAAAGCTCGGAATGTGAACCATTTCAGCAGGTCGCTTCAGTGAGCCCATCTCAAAAATCACACGTCGCGCCTCCGTCTTAGTGGTTATGCGACAGAACACTGCTGAAGAAATCGTAAATTCTTTGCATATTTCCCCTGAAACTTTACGCCAAAAGACCAACCAAACCAAAAAACGCGGACATTTGAAATGTTGTCTTAAATGTTTCTTTAAAGCCACAACTTCGTCATGTCGTGTGTGATGTAGGCTGATCACAACAATGCGAACATAGTATGTCAATCGATATGCGTCAAACAGAAAAGTGGGATGCCAACCAGTGAAGCGGAAACAACACTGGACTGCAGTGTACTTTTTTTTTTCAGTGAAGGACATTTGACGAATACGTCTTCGTAAATCATTAGAATTAGAGTGTAAATGCCGCACCAGATTTGACGTTCAAGGTCTTGGATGATTTAAATCAGCTGACAAGGAGACAAGGACACTAAGAAATGCGGTGAAAAAGAAAGTAATTTGAGCGAACGAGATTTCTTTTAAGAACATCTATTTTCTCGAACAATCATCTACACTAGTATGTGTCAGCATGGTAAATAATTATGTTCGTATTACACGGACACATACATGCACATAATATTCACATTTGTACTTTCTATAAATGTACACTGCAATATGCTTTATCATAATCATATACACGTATTCTATGTGCAAACATTCACACACAAACACACACTGACATGCCCACACACATATGCCTACATGTATATAAATGTGTGTGTGTGTGTGTGTGTGTGTGTGTGTGTTTGTGTTTGTGTCTATAATATCTTCTGTAAATCATTGAGGGTTACAGATGATTTATAGCAGCACATAAAAGCACATAAAAGCGAAGCGTCCTGATGACTCATGTTGAATGTTGTAGGTTTGTAATTCATTTAATGCTCTTAACAAGAAACCGCGTCCACACACAACGACATTAGATAATAATTTATTATGCTCTTCAGGGGATGGAGGTCAATTACGTAATCCTGTAAGAGATCGCGAGTAAAAGCTATCCGAAGGTGGCGATCGGAATGACAATAAGGACGGGAACTTGCGAAACAGGCCGCTAGGGATGCGGGAGAAGCACGGCCGTGAAAAAGGCCGACGTTATAGGATTACACGATTCTCTTTGACCTGGATGAAGACAACTTAGTGACCTCCGATTAACTGGACGCCAAGCTTATAGGTACAGTTTACCTTTGGGAGCAGGCATTTGCAAAATGTTCAAGATATAGCCTTTCATGCATATGTGTAGGTCTGTTGTACCACAAAACACCCTTCCATGTAAAAGTTTTGCAATAAAGCCGAAGTTATAAGGATATGTCAGCATTATTCTCAATAAACCGTAGCGGTATACGGTTTAGTTTGGAAACATTTTTATTATGACTATTGTTCACAATTTGTATATTTAACAGTACTTAGAATCGATTTTACTGATTCGAATTTTCACAGTGGTTGTTTCTATCCCTAACTCAAACTTTAGAACTATTTTAAAGCACTAATGCAGGGTTTTTGTTTCATCCGCAAATGGTAAATTATGCCTTTTAAGTAGCCGTAATATTTTCGAAGTCTCACAATGATGGTATCTCCATGTTGATTCATATCTAGCCTCACTTGTATCCATCTGCGCAAGGATTCTTTGTAGCTACGATTCATCGCACCCAGTATGAACTCTTGGAAGCATAAAGTAACCGAATATTGCTATTTGTTATCGTTACCATTCCACAACTATCTTCTTCTTCTTCTTCTTCTTCTTCTTCTTCTTTTTGTTGTTGTTGTCATATCCAAGAAACTTTGAACATAAATTTCGTTTGGTATTTTGTCTTTTACAGGTGTCTGGCGATGTCTTCATGATTCAAGATTCATTTGGAAGAAGAAACACTGAGACGTCCTTGGGTGGTAACCATCTTGGTTTCTCGACTGTTCAGATTCTCTGTGGGAAGTGTCAGGTATCTGATTCTAAAGTTCGGATGAAGAGAACGATGTCGACAACGACTTACGTTGAAGTGTGGGAGTGACTAGTATACCTCCATCATTTACCACGTGCGCTCTTCTAATGATCTACAACAAGGACTTAGGGAGGAAAAAGTATGGAAAACTAGAAGTAGCAATCATTGTCACTTCTGATGACGGGCCACACTGGATTCTTTTCTTTGTTTATTTTATGTAAGAAATCTTAGAGGACTTGCATTCGAATATTTATGTTCATTTTTTTTTTCTAACGGAAAACAAACAAGCAAACAACCGAAAGACATCAGATACACACAGCAACAACTATAGGTTATTTCGACAAACTCCGCTTGGAATTATTTCATTTTGTCAGCCATAGTTTCTGTAGATATTATTCACCACTGTTAAAAAGAAAGATCATGAACCACTCAACAACTCAAAGTCTGAATTCGAATCTATTGTAAGTTAGTTTGTCTTTGGTGAAAAGGGGCTATAGAGAAAAATGGAGAACGAGGGAAGAGTGGTAATTCAATAAAAAATTATTGAAAAAAAAAATCCACAATCTTCAGCTGATCGTCGGAATCCGATGGGAGACTCTCTAAGAAAAAACATTGCAAAATATTTCTCTTTTTTATTGTAAACTCGAATCCAAAATGGGTGATGAAACATCCACTCTTTCCTAAAAATGAATAAACTGACTTTCGTAACCAGAACGCGCTCATGGGGAAGGAAAAGCCACCTACAGAAAATACCTAGTACTTATAGAGTTACGATCGCCTCTTAACCATACAAAAGACACTGCGTTATAGTAAGTTCATGCCACACCCTTTTAGGGAAAGATTCTTAACTCATCCTCTTAAAGAAAAAAAAATACTTGGCCATTTTTAGTTAGACTAATGAGTTTCACTATTATATGCCCTATACATACCAAATCTATTTTGGTTGTGATTTATAATGTTCACCTGAAACTGAATCATATGCAACGAAACGTGGTCAGCCGTGCAAGCCCTTAGACCCTTATATCAATGTTGGATGTCTACTTAATAAAAAGTAAGTGATTATTAGAATTTCGTCGTTTTCTTAGCAAATTTAAACAAAAATCTGTTTACAAAAGTAAAATAATAAACATCCTCACATGGCAACTGCGACTGCATTGATTTCTTACAGAAACATCCAAAATGTAAGAAGATGGTTTCCTTCTATTAGAAGAATTAAAGTTGAATAGTGAGCAGTAGTATACTTTGAGGGCCTTAAAATCATGCCATAATCAAAATGTGTGTGACAGGAAGGAATTTGTGCAATGCAATAATGACAATTCAAACACATTCCATCTACCTATGTTGTACCCTGATTACCAAACGAAAACGGTGTTCTTCTATAACCGAAATCGCAGCTAGTGATCAAGTGAGCTGACGTTCAACCACCGTTAGTAACTGCCTTCAGTCATGGCGTCAACTCGTAACAATGTACGTTCCTGTTTTCGTTACGTGCCAAGCAAAATCGACGTAACAGCCAAGAAGTTGTCACGTAATGCGGATTATCTGCTATACCGCCCTCTTTCCTCCCAGTACCACTGATCTTCCAGTACCATTGACAGCAAATGGCAGTGCTTTCATTGATCGTCTGAGAAGCGGAAATTTCAAGCCCGCTCTCATTTGTGTCTTCCCGAGCATGCCAGGGGAGTAAAAATTTCAAATGCGTCGCCAAGAGTATGTTTTACAGATTTGTAAACTAACACAGACTAACGAAGCTTGACACCACCCGTAGGACTGATGGTATTGTGGCAAATAAGCTGCTGTCTTTTACGGGATAATGCTTGCATTGTATGGTGTATACATAACATATCATATACGGCAAGCCGACAATGAAGATACAACCAATATAATTATCTTGACTATTGTCAGATGACATAATACGTAGCGGCAATCTAAAGTGGTTGGAATTGAATGTTTCGAAAAAAAGTGCCCCTTTGTCAAGACGACACAAAGCTTCGTGGCATCCGATTATTCAAATCCCATGGTTGCGTCACGGCCTTACGACACAAAATTCTCCAAACTGCGATATACGTAAAAAAGAAGAAGAAAAGAAACAAACAACAACAACAACAACAACGAAACCAATAAAAAACTTAAACACAGGGGGCGCCCTTTTAGTAACAGTTCATAGCGCCATGAGTCTCGATTATCACACAGTTTGGAACCAGTAAACTTTCTTTCCTCATACGCTGCACTGCCTAACCCTACTCATCCTCATCTGGCTGGGAAATGAGTGATGGCATAAGACAGTTCCCATTATGGTCAAGTGGAGTTAAGCTGTTTGTTCGATATTTACCATTAAAGTTCCTGTGTGAAGCGAATACGCGTTGTAGTCCAGAGTTACTGCTGTGGATGGCCAATAATTATCTCGGACAAATTTACGCCCCTGACCGTCATGAGTAACTTCTTGTAGAAATAAGGCTTAGATGTAAGTAAGTACATAATAGAAATGTATTAAAACCAACCGAATGCAGGAGCTGACAAAAAGCTGATCACTACTACTATGTCAACACAGACTATTAATTTTAATTACTTGAATATCAAATAAACCGTTAAGGCGAGTGGCTAGGTAACGACACGGCATAATTAGTCAGACAAACCGTGTTCCGTGCTGCGGGCTTCAAGTCCCGAGTACAAAGTGAGGAAACGATATAAACTGAAAATAAATATATCACTGGTTGGGTGATTGGATGACATCAGGCACCAAGATAACCATGCGACTCAGACCATTCATTTTACTATCTACGATGTTGTCCTCTCGTCCCCTCTGATGCTGCGTACTGACATTAAATTCTGGGTCATAGGTCGGTTATAGGGGTAGATTTGTTCTAAGACCAATCGTATGCATGTATACAATTAGCATGACGAGAGTGCCGGGAGCTCGGCGTTCATAAAGGGATTTCACTCGCAACCACGTGGGAATATTATATTCTGATTCATGTATGATGCTTATAAATACGAAAATTCTGTATTCGAATTTTGTTCAATTTCATATCGCAGAAACAGAAACGTTCACAGAAACAAAACAAAACATCATACAAAGACAAACTACATTCACGACATTGTACGAAATAACGTCAATGTTACACTATACAAGGACAAAATGCAGTAACCCCAACATTGTGCAAACTAATGCCAAACTTACATTTGAACTCTTTTAACCAAGGAAACGAAATCCGCTTTTTTTTTAGACACATATTTTCGCAAAAAGTCCGCAAAACGGGAACATAATAGATCATTTGCTTAAAACACAAAACGGGCATATTTCACTGCTTCTCGAAAGAGAAAAAAAAAAGAGAAAAAAAGGAGGCCATACACACACACACACACACACACACACACACACATATATATATATATATATATATATATATATATATATACGCACACACACACACACACGCACACACACACACACACACACACACACACACACACACGCACACACACACACACACACACACACCGGGTGGGAAGCAAGACCGCTTGCTTTTCTCTACTTCTCGTTATAAAGGAACCACGCACAAAGCAGTATACATATTATATTCATGAGATATAATGACTTACAGGATGCTCTTAGCTGAATGATTTCTAATATTTAATTCTTTTCCCCGCCATCCTGCCCGCTGTTCGTGATGAATATGGGTTTGGCCGCACGTATTTTAGAATTTTGCGGTTGTCACGCCAACTCTAACATACCCTTCTTTGGCATAACCCTTAATTTTACCCGCATGACCGTACATGTACAGGGCGATGACAGATATGATTGAAAACAAATGAATATTTAATGATTCTTGAGAGCGCAGACGTTAGATTGAGTGTGTATAAGTCAATCTTGCCTTTTCAGGTAGTACCTATATGTTATGTGAGGCAATACTTTTCTCTCAAGCCTGGGCTTTTAAACATCATATTAATTTCACGGAGTCACTTTTAAACTGAGACCCTTGATCATCGGTTCGATTGATTAATGAAATTAGATCGCTTTAACAAATTCATGGCGTGACGCTGACGACACGTACTGGTGCCTTTTGCACATGCGCGACAGCCAGAACGCGCTATCTTATTCACAGATCGAGACAAATAGAGAGAGAGCACATAGGCCTACTTCATTTATTCGTGTATACGTCATGAACGACGCACAAAGTACCATGGTAAGTGAATGACCGATTTCCATGTTTTCTTTATCCTCTTACAATTTCGATATGTTCAGGTTTATTAATTTGCCCACTTAACCTACTCATGTGTTATATTATGATTTCATTGTACGTATTATTGCTGCATATTCAGGCATAACTCACGAACGATTGATGTATACCAGTCACTGTACGCATTAAAATCAAATGGACAGAGATATTTGAAAATGATAAGAAAATATGGGATATTTGTAATCATAACTTCAAGAATATCCCTTATATTACAAGTGAGGCCACACTGGAGTGATTTTATTTTGTTCTATATGATGATGGGCTTACTTTAAAACGTTAAAAAATTTTGCAACAAAACTCTTCGTACTTTGAGGTAACGATAAAATCATGCAATTATGATGTTCAAAAACAGATCCCAAGGGACCGGAGGCACTGATTCCCTTTCGATGAAGTAAATAATGATTTTGTATTTTGCTCTTTCTTTTCAAAACACAAAGATGTAAAATTGCTTTTTTTAGACGTGTTCTACAATGAATTAGAGGTAGAAACTAGAAAATGGAAAATAAGAGAGTCCTCTAATTTTGTATTTTGTATTTCATTTTTCAAATAAAGATAGAAAGAGTTATTTTGGTCAATTTTCTGTTCGAGTGAAAAATGGAATTATCCAAAGATACCGTGATTCTTGGGGCACTACCACTGCTGTCAAGACTCAAATCAGGGACAGCATGTCTAAGATTTCTTGATCTTAATATCAAGGGATCCAATAAGCCAGTTCGGAGTTCCACTCTGCGCATGAGCAGAAAAAAGGTCATTCGGACCAACAGGCACGTTGGTTTTTAAAGTCACTGGGATAAGCGTCTGTGATGTATTATTATGTATAATGATTATTCATGTAATCCTTATAAATGCTGCTTGCCAGCACATCCACCTGACAGCAAAAGTGGTATTTGGCAATATCGATAGAAAGAGGTTGTTCTTACATTCAGTGTAAGATAATGAAATGGATGCTTTCCCAAGTGTATAATTGACGGATCATTCTGGCCATCTGGTCTATGCGAGTTCATTCTTTGTTTAAGCAGGATTGATGAATACCATAAATCGTTGCGTAAAGCTTATGCATTATGTCGCTCTGAAAACGAGTGAAGAGCCCCTTAACCGACTGAGAAAAAAGAAAGGTCATTCGGACCAATGTGCCCATGAGCTAACTCCGAACTGGCTTATTACGCCCATGTATTGATTACCTGTACTGTCCCCCTCCAAAAAAAAAGGAAAAAAAAAGAAAGAAAATGAGCATCAGATTGTTCTTCTATGTCATAAATTGTTGTCATTATAGCTACCCTTCTTCTCACTATGCTGTCAAGCTACTCTATTATATACACACCTAAAAAACCTCCGCTCTTCTAATTTATCTATAGCTACATAATGGATGGCTACTAGCTTAATCCACCTCTTCGATGGGGCTTGTTCGTTTGCTTTTTGCAGCGCATATTTTGTAGAATAGGTTGTCAGATGGACATAGAACTGAGACAAACACAAGGCAATTTGTAAAATCTTTGAACTTTTTATTTCTCTGTTTATTAAGAATAAAGTTATGTGAACGCATAGATAACCTTTAAGAGTATCATGGGCTATATCATTATCATTATCAACCGAGTCATAACGGTAAGCTCATAAATAAGCAAACATTGAACAAACCAGAGGAGTAATGAAGTGATAAAGTGGAATCAATGGTACCTCTGAAATCAATTACTTTGTGGTAACAAACAATATTGTCTCTCAGAAAAAAAAGGTGATGTATTCATACAATCTCTGGGTTTCGCAGCTACCGAATTGAACATTACAATGGTAATGGTTAAAAATCAAGAATGTAATATGGTTATAACTCCAATCCACAACTAGACGCATCAACCTCAGTTGTCATGTCCCCATAAATTTGACTCCATGCTTTCTGCGTTCATATACCATGTTATTATTTCAGAATTGTCAGTGTTGGACTGATCATTACTGGTACTCAAAAGTGAAAACAACATCAGCTTTGTACGGCGTAATATCTACAATTCATGACACTATACTATCATCTTTATCATTATTTCGCACAGATTGAATGCTGATTGCTGTGATATTTTAAACCACACCTCATCCCACAAATAAAAGGGAATAACCACCAAATACCATCTTGTAATTACCGATTTCGTCATGATTATAACTAAAAAAATGAATTTGAACACTAAAAACCATATCATACTGTAGCGTGATGAATCCAATTCATGAAATTGATTTCAACGCCCTTGCGTTTATACCTTGAATATCTCATCTTCTATCATGTTCATATAGCGACATATTGGTTTGGCGTCTCTATGTTGAATATGTATTGTAGGCCTATACTTAATCAATTTATTTTTTTTTAACTCCCTTATCAACTTCATACTATGATACCGTTGTTATGGCAAACTGTGAATGCATATTAGATATTCATGACAAATTCTACCTCTACAAATTACTTTACCGGTTTAACGATGCACCTGCCCTTCACTCCCTAGAAGTTCTTGACACGATGGAACTAGGCTGCGATCGATGAGGGTAAAAGTTTCTCTATACGTGACAATATAAGCGTCCACATCATCAGGGGCCCGTTTCATAAAACTTGTCATCAGTGACAAGTTGTCATAGATGTACTGAAATCCTTGCATCTGATTGGCTGAGAGCAAATTTGTCATAGAAATGTGGCAGTTGTCATTGATAACAAGTTTAATGAAACGGACCCAAGTTCATGCGCAGATAAAATGAACTTCTGAAAGTTAGAATGAATCAGTGTCGCAGCGTGTGGCTATCTATATATATCTTATCACTGAAGCAGGAAGAAACCATGACATTACATTGGGGGGAATTCGTCTCTCGTTGCTTGTATGCTATTGTATTGTATTGCATTGTATTGTATTGTATTGTATTGTATTGTATTGTATTGTATTACATTGTATTGTATTGTATTGTATTGTATTGTATTGTATTGTATTGTATTGTATTGTATTGTTCCTAATATAATGCGCAATTAAAAGGCCGATTACCATTCGGTTTTTGTTTTTTTTTTTTGCTTTTGTTTTCGGTTGTTTTATGGATTTATGATAATCAGCATATCTCAACATTATAATGCGCAAAAGAAAAAGGCAGTAAAGACGGAAAACAATTTCAAAAATCATGTGAGTATATAGTACATAATCCACTGAAAGCATAATTATTTAGCAGAGGGGTGAAGGTTGAGGTATTCGTTTTCTTCACTTTGTCTCCCTCCATACAAATGAAATTTGTGAAATCGCAGCCGCTGATCTACTTTTTTTAACAAACATTTCACAAAAAGAAACCAGTGGGAATCAAACATGTCTGAAAATTTCATTTGTACAGAGGGAGACAAAGCGAAGAAAACTAATACCTCAACATGATTCATCATAATAAATTCGCCAAACAAAAAAAAAAGCAACAAAACAAAACCAACAACTCAATATTCAACTTTGATTGAGTAGTATAGGCCAAGTCAGCTGTTGAGAAAGTGATATATGGAAAATGTAAGAATCATGGGAAGAATAGGTACCTTAAAAAATTGAATACAGTTTACAAAGTGATGCTTAATCTCATATTGCACTACCTCTCGCATTATGAATTATGGATATTATGTGGAATCCTACTGCGTTGGGTGCGTTATAATTCTTCTCTAGTTGGTGATTCTATGCTTCTGCGCTATAGGAAATTTGTATCAAGTAATTGAGTGTTCATGAAAAGAAGTAAATAAAGTAGTAAAACTAAATACTAGTAACTCATAATATACGTGATGAAGGTATACCACCACGGACATCTACTCTTACAGCCGCGAGGCCATGGGTTCTCTCCCATATATGTCGTGTATGTACCTTTTGAATTTGTCATATCTCTTTATGCGTCTTACATTCCTATAACAATGCATTACAATATTGTGCAAGCCATCAGAGAGAACACATCAATACGTCACTGCTGCAATTCAATTCAACTCAATTCATTTCAATTCAATCATGTCAATCCAACTCGCCAAATACGTTGTATAAGAACTTAATTAGGCAGGCATGCATTACAATACGTCACCTTGGCCTCTAACAGGTTGGCATAACGTAATTGAATTTGGATAATCATAAATTTGTTATACAGTATCATAATTAATAGCGTCAATATCGTCCTTTCCCTCTCTGTGTCCTTCAATTTCATTTGTTTTCATATTTGTATCAATTTGTATTAATTTGATAACACGAATCACTTTAAGTGATGAAATAAACTCGTGGAGGAATGCGCTATTGTCCTAGTCCACAGGCATGTGAAAGGCATTTCAAGGACATCTTCTGGTATACAGTATAACAAATACAGATAAATATGACTTCAAGGTGTACACAGTGCCTTCCTTGAAATTAATCACTTATTACTTCGAAGAGATTACGTGAAGCGAAAAACCGGAAATTAGATACATCCGTAGACACACTACTGAATGGATTACATTGCGTTTTCTTTTCTTCAATATTTTTGTAGGGCTTCTCGCAAATGGAAAGCGTATCCACTGAAGAGTCTGACTGCGTCTATTTTATTCATATTTTTTATTATTTGTGTGTATGGATATGACCTTATTGTGAAAAGAGTAGAATTAATTAATTATTTGAGGAGGTTTACTGAACCGAAACGGGCATTTATACCTTGGTTGGTACACTAAAATGAACAGACTTCACTGTGTTTGGCTTCGTTTAATATTTTGTTTGAAGAGCTTCTCTTTGATGGAAAACAAACCCTCTAAAGAACACGATAAACACGCTTTTTACTTTTTGGGTTCACTTCAGTTTTCTTTTTTTCCCCTTCCAACTGGATTTTTTTCTTTATATTTAAAGAGCTAACCTGATGCAAAAACTGGTATCAAAATATAAAATACAATTTTCCATCAATTCTTTTTTTCATTGATATGATTATATATAACAGTGCAATGTTTTGATAACTATTCATAGCCAGTAAAAGAGGGTATACACACACACACACACACACACATACACACACCCATTACATGTATCTGGTTCTTGTTCTCTCTCTCACACATACACATTATACATGTTATATATTATGTTACATATGTATATATATATATATATATATATATATATATGTATATGTAGTAAAAATGTCTGAAGGGCAAAGAGCTTTTAATGGGGAACGTTTTAATCTTTACACTTTTAAAACCAGCAAGCAAGCAAGCATGCAATCAAAGAAACAAATAGTTCATACATCCGGATACGTCCTATTCCTTCATGTAAGACGTTTCACATTATGCAGTATTCTTCATGGAGATCCATGTGCACATTCGTGCTTTTTTCCAGGATGGTACATACATCACTTGGTTACCATGAGCACCATGCATGCTGTACACGACATCAATAGCTGTACGTGGACAAGACGGTATATGGTGATGAATATTGTGTTAAAAAAACTAACGAGACCCTGCTCTTTATAGTACATTTTGCTTGTAAGCTCATGAAACCCGGAGATGGGCCCCCACTTTCGAAAATGCTCCGCCGGCGGTGTAGTAGATAATAAATATTTCGTATTAGTCGCTCTCTGTATAAATCGTGATTAGCATAATACTGTAACTTGTGCGGAATAAAATTAGGGACCGCCAGCACTTCCTCGCTACATCCAATACCTCGTTATGCGAGTGTCCATTATATCGCAATCACGCCAGGAACATCATGAAACTGTATATTGTCATGAACTTTATCCTGAAATAGGGCCTACACACTATGACAGCATAACAATAATAACATTTACAGCATAACAATGATAACATTTAGTGTATATCTAATGCAGAGAAATAATGAGATTTCATTTCTCTTTTTCCCTCTACAGAGCCTAATTTGGAAAACAGCGGTATGCTTCATTTTTACACAATCCTTATTGAAGCACAGTAAGTGAACTCATATTGGTGCCTAAACGGGCTCATCCCATCTAGACCGACACCCACGAGTTCGACATTGAAAACAGGTCCATGAATCATACAGCTCACCAGTCATACAGCCCATGAGTTCGACACTAGGCAAATAAAGCCCATGAGTTCGACACTAGGTAAAAACAGCCTACGAGTCCGACAGATACAACACGGGGCTAAATATGTCGGTCCCGTGGACCTTGTTAGCTCAGTGTCGAACTAATGGGCTGTATGACTCGTGAGCTGTATACACTGTAACTCATGTGCTGTATGACTTGTGAGCTGTATGACTCGTGGGCTGTATGACTCGTGGGTGTCGGTCTCGTGACGTGCACCCGCCTAAGTTACACGTGCATATTTTACAGCTTGACATGCTGGTCTGATGATGTTCCTTTTTTTAGTGTATATTCTTATATTTCGAAAAGATACACTTTCTCACTCACGCTGATGTTACTTCCATCATTTTACGTAACATGATATGAATACGAATATGAGAGCAAGATATGAATCATCTTAGTTTTTTTCATTGTTTACTCTCTGTAGAATTATTATGTTACATTTTTCGTGATGTCCATGCTACGAATCCTCAAGGGTTGACTGGGGAAGGGATATAGCATCACAAGCCACAGTATACATTCGTAGAATTAAACTGAGCTGAATAAAGGTAGAGAAGGACAATAGAAATGCCATTTTGATTGGTGCTTGATGTTTTGCACGTATAGAGGAATGCTCAATAATATAGCTAATTGATGAAAAATGATGATGAAAATACTGATTGCTATCAAATTTTGTTATGATACCATAGAGATGTGACAGGAGATGACATCAGTGAGAATTTTAAATGGAATTGTCTGTATTCCATCAGACAATCGTAGAGACTGTACTATCATAATCATTGATTTTATCAATTTGATCAGCTTACGCATCTAGTGGTGCCACCACTTCGTGCAGCAGTGGCTACGGGTTGAGCTACACTCTCCCGATATCAAAGCCGTGTCCATTGATGAGGGAACAAAATGGGCACCTCGTCCAGTCCATTCCGAAGCTCATACCTGTCCGAGTTTTACAGGGAGCAGGGAGGAGGCAGAGCAGTTCCGGTATCCCGATGGGGTATCGCACCTGTCAGTTACCGGGTAGGTTCCTCTTCAGATAATGGTCCCGCTTGATTTAATGATTGATTAGAAACGCGAACTGAATGCATACTGTTTAGTAAAGCATTACATTTATGTATGTATCTAAAAAATCTTTGGAATAGTTTGTGTATATTAATGTCATTTCTCTATTTCATGTATTTGGTAGGCCTATGAATGTGTATGTGTTTGGGAGTGTTTGTGTGTGTGTGTGTGTGTGTGTGTGTGTGTGTGTGTGACCGGAAGTGTGTGAGTGTGCGTGATGAAAAAAAGGTATCAAAAAAGTAAAAGGGGATCAGTTTATAATACCGTTAGAGCACTGAAAAATAAGAACAATCTTATTTTAGAATTCGAAGAAACAGGAAACATAACAAAGCCTGTTCTTGCCATGTCGTCAAACAATATTAGGGTGATGTGTGACGGCTCTTGGTATAACTTCTATTCGCCTGTCTGACATTTTCTCCTCACTTGAAGTTTGATATTCCATTCTGTAATGTGTAGAGGAGATAATTAAAAAATATATATACAATTTCACTACAATACATTCCTCTCTGACAACACCAATAATCATCCTGGAAAAATACAGGAGCTTTCGCTGTATTTGAACTTTTCTCAACATTGTTAATATCTTGTTGAGATATAACTTAATAGGCCATGCAAATATTTGACGATGACGGGCACACTGCGGTGTAGACAAGCTCCCTGATTGAGATAGTGTGTTGAGACTGTGAAGGCGTAATGCACAAGAGAGACTTAAAGGAAGATTTTATTTTTTATTCAGGCCTTCAAAGATGAAACGTATTAACATACTTTGACACACTGTCAGATACGGCTAAATGTGAGTGAATTGAAAAGATCAGCAAGATGTCAACATTCTCACCACAACTGTGTACTGGTCTCCGAGGGATCTTGGACATCCATGCTCAGCTTGTGGAACGACGTATCATTCTACGTCCACAGAATCCTTGGTACTCTGCATGACTCTCTTTATGAGGCGAAGTGTGAAAGGACACGCTACGAGAGGAAGATGGTCAAATCTAGTCTTCAAGTCCACAAAGACATCTACCGAGCTCTTCTGTCGAAGGAAAAGGTCGATTTCTATCGTGACAAGATTGATTCATGCACACAAAGTGGCCTGTTTAAGCTGGTGAGTGAGCTGTCGTCACCAACCAGAAGTAGGCCTACAGTCCTTCCTCACTTTGACTCTCGAGCACAGTTAGCAAATTGCTTTGTGGAGTACTATGAGCAAAAGATTCGAAAGTTGAAGGACAAACTGAAGCTTGATATCTGCCAAGAATTGTCTATTGATCTACGTGATCGTTGTCAATAAAAATTGCAGTTATTTCACGAGGTCAATAAGGATGACATAAGTCGTATTATTAGGTCATCATCCTCTGCATCCTGCGAACTTGATCCTCTCCCAGCACCACTTACCAAGAAATGTATCGGTGAACTGCTTCCTGTTCGTTCTTACAGATATGGTCATTGCAAGTCTCAGGTCTGGTGTTATGCCAGATTTGTTCAAAAGGGTTGTAGTTACTCCACTTCTCAAGAAAGTTGGTGCATCGCAGGAAGATTTTGAGAACTATCGCCCTATCTCAAATCTTAACTTCTTCGGGAAGATTATAGAGAAGGCAACCACAAGTCAAATCATGGACTATCTGATGGAAAACAGTTTGCATATTCCCACACAATCGGCATACAGACGACAGCATAGTGTGAAGACAGCACTAACACGTTTACATAACGACATCTTACTCTGTTTAGATCGGCGACATGGAGGCTATATTGGTATTGCTTGACTTCAGCTCAGCATGTGATACCATTGATCATGCCACCTTACTCGACCGGCTCACAAGGCGGTATGGATTTGAAGGTTCAGTTATAAATTGGTTCTCTTCAAAATTATCTGGATGTTCCCATACTGTGAAGATTGGAAATCATAATTCCCATCACAGATGACTGTGGGGTCCCACAAGGCAGCGTCATGGGGCCTCTTCTTTTCACCTTGTACAGTGCACCTGTATAAGATATCATCAAAGCGCATGGACTTCTTTCGATGATATATACAGATGATCTCCAAATATATTTGACATTTTTTTTTCCACCAAGAGACAGAGAGATGGCGATCACGCGCATAAACAGCTACATCAAAGACATCACATCTTGGTCGTTCAAGAACAAGTTGCTTGTCAACGCGTCAAAGACTGAAATTATACACTTTACATCTAGGTTTGCCTCATCTCCTCCGTTCCCTCCTGTCATCACCGTGGATGGTGTTGGTATCCCTGCAGTCAGCAAAGCACGCAATCTTGGTGTCATCATGGATAAACATCTGTTGATGTCCAAGCACGCAACCTTTGTGTCATCATGGATAAACATCTGTTGATGTCCGATCACATCACCAAACCTGTCAGTCAGCAATTATAGCCATTCGGAAAATTGGACAGATTCGGCAGTATCTCAACAGAAAGTTTATTGAAACTCTTGTGCACTCGTTAATTATGTCTCATGTCGATAATTGTAATATTCTGTTGTATGGCCTTCCAAAGAAAGATGTCAACCGGATTCAAAGAATTCAGAACACAGCAGCTAGATTGATTGTAGTGGGTGCACGCTCTAGGGACTCTATCACACCAATTCTGCATAAACTTCATTGGTTGTCAGTTGAGAAACATGTTGTATTTAAGATACTTATTATGCGTTTTAAAGCTCAGAACAATCTTTCTCCTTCTTACATTACAGAACTTATTCATCATATCATTCCATCGCGAACTCTTTGATTATCATCACAACATCTTTTGTCGATCTATCCTGTAAATACACAAACATATGGTAACCGATCCTTCACATCATCAGCTCTCACTCTTTAGAACCCATTACCTCTTTCAATCAGATGCATATCTTCCTTTGATTCTTTCAAGAAGGCACTTAAAACTTATCTGTTCAAGTATTCATGATTGTATATGTATATATATGTTATGTCATGATCGATTGATCGATTTTTTTTTAACCTATTGCTGAAGAAGAAATTATAGATATTATTAAGAATTTGAACGATAAAAAAAGTTCAGGATATGATGGAATTACAAATTTTCTTTTAAAAAATGTTTTAAACGAAATCATTACTCCTCTTACATACATTTTCAATCAATCCTTATTTAATGGCAAAATCCCCAATAAGATGAAGGTCGCAAAAGTTGTCCCTATCTTTAAGAAGGGACAGAAAGATTTGGTGAATAATTACCGACCAATTTCTTTGTTGACTTCAATCTCTAAAATTCTCGAAAGGGTGGTTTACACACGATTATTAAAATTTCTCACAAATCATAACATTCTGTCGGATTCTCAGTTTGGTTTTAGAAAACATTACAACACAACCCATGCTTTACTTACTTTTATAGACAAGGTAGCTCATGCTATAGATAGTTTTGAACATATAATTGGAGTTTTTCTTGATTTTTCTAAAGCTTTCGACACGATATATAGATCATGAAATCTTGTTTTATAAATTGTGTCACTATGGAATCCGCGGTACCCCCTTAGAATGGTTTAAGAGTTATTTAACAGAAAGAAAGCAATTTGTTAATATCAATAGCCATGATTCGCAATTAAAGCCTATTTCATGTGGAGTCCCGCAGGGCTCCCTCTTGGGCCCACTTTTATTTATAGTATACATAAACGATCTTCCAAAATCATCGCAAATTTTGTCATTCATTTGTTTCGCCGATGACACAAGCTTGTTTTTTTTTTTCACATCGAGACCCTAATGCATTAATAAATATGATGAATACTGAGCTCAGGTCCGTGCAATCCTGGATTTATGCGAACAAACTGTCCTTGAACATAGAAAAAACTCATTATATGGTATTTAGTAATTCTTTGAATGTTGTTCCATATGATATCAAAATAAATGATTTATGTTTAAAGCAGGTTAATAACACAAAGTTTTTAGGGCTTTGGATTGACCAAGAATTATCCTGGAAAACTCATGTTAATTTTGTAAGTAAAATTCTGTCTAGAAATATTGGGATTTTGAATAAGCTAAAACATTTTTATCCTGTTCATATTTTGCAGAGTATATATTCTTGTTTAATATCTCCACACCTCAATTATGGAATTTTGGCGTGGGGAAATGCAATTCACTCATTACTAGATTCCCTTCTCCGTATTCAAAAGCGTGCAATAAGAATCATAAACCACGCCGGATATTTTGCCCATACCAATTGTTTTTTCCATCAAAACAGAATTCTGAAAATTTCAGACTTATTTCATTATAATCTCGGAATTTTCATGTATAAACTAACAACTAATGAATTACCATCTGTTTTTATCCACATGTTCAAAAGGAATCGTTCTATCCACTGTTATCCCACTCGCCAGAGTGACGCCTATCACCTTCCCCGTACTCGCACTATTTTTGCAAAGAAGACAATTATTTACTGGACCCAGATATTGGAATGATCTCCCTCTAGATATCACTTCTTCCTTATCTTTATTCACCTTCAAACGCAAATTAAAACAGTTATTACTTAGTGGATACACACTACCAAGCCTTTAGCAACCTTTTTATGCTCCCAGTCTTTTGTCCTTGTCCGCAGCACCAAGTTACTTAAGTTATTTCATGGTACCGATACATCTTTTAATAATACAGCATTTTTGTTATTCAAACACTGCGAGATTTGTATGCAGTCTGGTTTGTGCGATATCTATGTGGTTCATTAGTTTATTACTCATCTATTTTTTTGTACTGGTGTAATTTTAGTTGGTCAAGACAAACATATCCGTTCTCCGTGTAAAATTATATGCCTATGAACTCGGGAACCTACAGTTTTACAAGCTTTAAAGCTTTTATGTAGGCCCCATCATATTTCTTATACTTACTAGTGACATTTTCATACGATGTGACCATGTACGATTGTATATGTTATGTCAAGCGCATAGAGAATTTTGTTAATTGTTATGCGCTTTATAAATGTGAATCATTATAATTATTATTATCATCTTCATCAATTAATCATTATTACGATTATCACTTCTTCTTTCTTATGTATTAAGATACAATGTCCCCGTCAGAAGTTTCCACCATAACATCCATGAATTTGGATTCCGCAATTCACATAGACTATATATTTTGTAAGTTAATCTTGGCATGTCCGGATCAAAACTGTACAAAGGTATTCTTGACCACTGAAAATCCGAACCCTCGGCTTGTCAAGAAGTACCTGCATCACCTTAATTGGTTCACCGTGGCGTCAAAGCAATTTTTTGTATTCCGTCATCCATCTTAGCATGTCTTCAGGTCCTAAATAATAAACGATTGGTAATGGTTATCAATTTCGCCCGGACAATCGAGTTGATATTACACACAAAATGAGACTTCGGTGAGTTTGAGTATTTCCCATTGTTTGGAATTGTTTTGTTTTGTTTTTTGTTTTTGCAACGTTTCTTGTTGTCTCTCGTTGTGTCCAAAGCTTGTCACGGCGAACCGTGCGGGGAAGGACGGTGCGAAGAAACGATGACGGGTTCTTACTGTCACTGCCCGCTGTCCTCTGCGGGAAGCCCCTGTAAATCGCGTAAGTTAGAGACTGTACTAATTCTCAACAACACACATTTTTTTTTTTTTTTTTGGGGGGGGGGGGGGGGGGAGCATACGCGATCGGGGGATGGGTAGGGGTGGTTGTGTCCCCTTTGATATTTTCTGGGTTGATAGTCTCCCCCCCCCCCCCGTCTCGATTTCAAAGTTTAATGTATTCATTTTTCTACTTTTTGATAAATTTTATTAGAATATGAGTCAAAGCTACAAATTTGTTTTATTTCTTCCAGTGCATCAAGCATGTCAAAGCATCTGATAAGTGATGACTTTATAAGCAAACTTTTAATTGTTTCTAACACTATAGGTGTGCCTACTTCGATACTTGAATATTATAGAACTCCATATTATTGTAAAAATGTCTTACACTACCTCTAGAAAGCATGATCACGTGGTAATCAAACTATATTTTCCTGAAATTTGTTTCATTTGATGAATTATTTATTGCTACAACTTATTCCTAGAATAAAAAAGTAACATTTTAAGATTTTAATCTCAATATTAACTTTGACAATCTATGTGGTGTACGACCTGCATCTGTGGTAAAGATGGAGGTTGAAAAAAAAATCAAAGAAGCAGATCGAAACTTGGGTTGAGGATTTATAGGGACTACTGAAACCAATATAAAACCGGGAAATGCAGATACAGGGGAAAATCAAAGACATTAAACAACAATAATTGTAAGGAATGAATATTAGCCTGTCTTGGACTTCTAGCCGGAAGAACGGATATACTTGAGCATCTATAATTGTTATTCATAATGTATGAAATTACGGAGAAGAGTTCTATTTGAGATTTTCTCTCGTAAACCTGCTGTCCCTAATTACGCAAACAGCGACCCAGACAACTGACTCACCAATCAGTGGCACATCAAACCGAACGCTCCAAACCGACGACACATCTGGTAGCAACACAATACCAAAAGTCGATGGCACAGCTGCGGTTACCATGGCAACTCCTACACCAACCTATGCGCGGGCCACAACCGAGGGTATGAAAAACGGAAACGGGGCGACTGCAAGCTTTCCGAGGTTTTCCGTTTCTGGTTCTCCACATCAAACTACGTATCAAAGTTACACGTCTGATGTGGGAAAGACGCCGCCAGATGCTGGCCAAACACCATACACTGAACACCAAGCGGCAAAAGCCAACGCAAACCTGGGTATTGTCCGTGAAGACATCACAACGACACAAGACGTTCCAACATCTGTGTTTCAGCAGACGATGTCGTTTGAAGCAGCTCCTCAAACTACAGGTAATTCCTGAGTCAATCATCTCGAGCCAGGATCATAGCCATGGATAGACTATGGAATTGAATAGCCTAAAAAGAGAAAACAGACAGACGAGAAATTTTTATTTTTATTTTCTATTTTATGTTTTGTAATTTATTTTATAATTATTTTTTTAGAGTACCCAATACTATAGGACATCTCGCGGAGGAGGGCTATACGCTGGATAGAAAGTTTTTTTTTTATCGTAAATTCATTCATCCATTCATTCATAATTTCGTTTCATGCTGAGAAGACAACTCCACGTATGTGAGAGAGCCACGTGCATGTCGTTGGCATAATATTTCTCTATAAAACAGATAACTCCATGCAGTAAGTCAGGAGTCGAAGGACCGAGTACAAAAAGTCCAATAGAAACTTCAATCTTCTAAGTTATCAAAAGGGATTTAAAGGTTTTGATCAAGAAATAAATTCACAATTAAAATTAAGAAAAAGGAGATGGTTCCTGTATCTCTTTGGAATATGACATGTGATTTCATAGCTGAAAATTGCAAGTTCAAGGGATAGGTAACAGAATTTCTGTCGTCATTTTCAGCCCCTGATGCATGTTCAACTTCTCCATGTGAGCACGGGGGCACCTGTGTACACCTGCATGCTGGCACCGTGTCCTGTATTTGCACTGACGAATGGACGGGAGACTATTGCCAAATAGGTGAGATACTCAAACTGATTGCACGTCTGTTATCTTTCTTAAAGGCACGAATCTAGCCCTTTCTTCACCCTGGAAATATTCTCCTAAACATAATCAATTTCTCATTTGAAAAAAAAAAAATTGAGGTCGACCATGAAGGTCAAAGCATAAATGTTCTGTGACAGAACAATTTTGCCGTCGACTTCATCATTCTCTTTAAATCACAATAACTACAATGAATTATATCGATGTTTGTATTGGTCATGACAGCTATTCTTGAAAATGTATACATGAGGTAAATTAAGTCACCATCAATCTTGTCAATCTTGCCTGGTTATTCATTTTTATAATGACAAATTTTTGCAATATGCAATGCCAGAGAAATCAAATGAAGACTACATGCATTGCGTCTGTAAAGAGTTATGACGTACATGTTTATAAAGTATGTTGTTGCAATTAAAGCGAATGACAAACCTATGTATTTCTTTGATGATATCGGTCATTGCCTTGTAGATGCAAAGCCATGTCTTGCCAACTATTATCTATGCGAATTGTCAGGATCCGATTGCATACAACTATGGCAACATGCAAAAATGATGGAAGACATTCTGATATGTGGCAGTAATCACCATACATGTCTAAAACTTTGATTCCTCTTGCGATCAAATTTTCGCAGCCGTTTGCCCAGAGGAATGGACATTTGGTGGGGGCAAGTGCTATCACGTCCTGTCCACTACTACCTCCTGGTCGTATGCTAAGGATTCGTGCAACGGCGCTCCGGCTGTCATGCTCGGAGGCAATCTGGGGCAGCGGCAGCCGTCGCTGCTGTTCCTCAATAGCGACGAGGAGGCCGACGTCCTCATGGCGCTG
Source organism: Diadema antillarum (assembly GCF_040938485.1). Classification (NCBI taxonomy): domain Eukaryota; kingdom Metazoa; phylum Echinodermata; class Echinoidea; order Diadematoida; family Diadematidae; genus Diadema; species Diadema antillarum. The sequence continues at coordinate 1,762,565 of NW_027271172.1, forward strand.
TTTGAGTTCAACGCGAACTGGGTTTGGATGAACTGTAACGACGAGCAGAAGGAGGATGAATGGATATGCGAGTCAGATGCCAGTGGGACTATCTCAAACTTCAGAAGTTCGTAGCTGAGTATTTGATAATTTATAGATATTGCCTATTATACGGGGACGTTGTTCGTCAGGCGTTGAATCTAGAGGGAAATTCCAAAGGAAAACCGCAAGAAGCGCGTTGAAAACGTGATTATCAACATGTTGGCTATAGGAGGGATCAGAATGATTGGCAACGGAGTGTAGGTTCACACCAACTGATGGCGTATTGAAAAATGGGTGGTGTAGGAATTCAAGTTCTTTTTAAATTTCAGTAGACTTTGTGCAAAGAACAGAATCCATCTTACATTACTTGAAATGAATAAGTTCTTGATAGAATGCACATATTGAGGTATACGCATTTTCTCCCCATAAATAAGTCCTACCTATACATTTATTTCCGGTCTCTGGTCTCTTTGTTGGTCAAAACTGGTCCCTATAAAAGGGCCTTACACACTTTATCTATTGCCTGTGGAACTGCAGCCAAATTGGGAAATTAAATATTTCGGAGACAGGATGATTTAACTCTTTAAAAAATTCCTTTAAACAAATTATGCATTGTTTGTTTGCGATAGGCCTAGATGTCTTGAGCTATTTCGATAGCCAGGAGCTTCACAATGTCTTACAATATGATATATTTCGTATGTAATCCTTAACAGGGTGCTGATTATTTTCAGACACTTTTCCACTAATCTCGTAAGAAATGGTTAAGATTGCTAGTGCAGAGAATGATGAAAAATGAATGTGGACAAGTATTCAAGAAGAAATAAAAATCCAACTCTTCTATCCAGTAATAACCACTGTGAATATTAATGTTACCTGTAAACTCAGGCACGTGTACCGAGAAAAAAACCAGCAACAACTATATGAACATTCCTAATGGTTGCCCATCTGTTTTTGCTTGGTTTGGTTTCTGCTTTTTGCTTTTGCACGTATACACAACTTTCAAAGTGGTGTTAGAAAAATAATTCTCCCTGTGTTCTTATACCTCGAGAAAGACAATATACACTGCAGCATTCATTGCAGGTATATAAACACAAGCTCAGTTACTGTTGGTGTTTCATTTCCCGCTTTTCCCTGTACATCATTGTTAATCCTGGCACAATTTGACAGTCGAGCTGTCCCTAATGATAAGGTGTGGTACCGCATGTATACAGGCTAAAATCTGTACCATTTCTCTCTTTGTTGTTAATCTTGCATAAAAACAGATTGGGCCACCAACCAACCAAATGACGGCCGGACTGGAAACTGTGTAATTGTGCGAGTGACCAACTTTGGAACTTACGTGCCCCGGAAATGGTATGATAGTGGCTACGGCTGCGGACAGAGGAGTGACATCAAAACGGTTTGCCAAATCATCGTGACGCCTTAGCTGGCCGGTATTCGACAGGACTATGATGGCAGCTGCGGCAGTGAGGGTTTATTGACATTGAGGGTGAATTAACATTGTGTTTGGTATTGATATTGATATTGATATTGATATGGATGTTGATACTGAAATTGAAATTGACATCTGTATTGATAATGATGTTGATATTAAAATTGGCATTGACATCACTATTGAAATTGATGTTAATTATCAAAATTGACATTGATATTGATTGATGCTGATTGTTGTTGAACTTTTGATGTCGACAACTGATATTGGTGTTAATCATTGTTATCGATATTAATGTTGATATTGATATTGATATAAACTCCAACTCCAAATTTTATTGTCCAAGATTGGAAATTCATTTTGCCCAATTGATCGTGGGCCCGGCAGCCACTGAGCAGCGCCAGATCGACGTTGCTCTAACCTTTTCAACTGTTGAACGGCAAACAAGGTAGCAGCAACTCCCATCTTTTAACGTCTTTTGGTATGACGCGGCCGGGGTTTGATGTTAATGTTTATATTGATATTGAATCTGAATATGATATTCATATTGATGATGTAGATATTGATATTGATGATAATGTTAATATTCATACTGAGGTTGCTTTTGGAATTGAACAAGTGTTGAAAATTGATATTAATGTTAATGTTTATATTGATATTGAATCTGAAATGATATGTTGATGATGTAGATATTGAAATTGATATTATCATTACTGGTTTCCGTTTACCAGTAAATCATATTATTTCATTAGAATCAGTGTTTTATTTTTGTAAGACTGAAAATAACATATCGTCTTGCAATTTAAATTATCGTCATAGAATGAAACAACCTCAAACTGATCTGAGTGTTGTTCACTTGAAAAGAAAAATGAATAGATTAAAAAAATGATATATAGAGGAATTTATTAATAAACGATAAGAACGGGAAAACAGACAGAGGAACACTCCTTCAACTTATTTCGATAGCCTGTCACGTCTAGAGAAAATGGCCCTTTGTGTAATTTGCAACGTATACTTACGTTTCTTTGGGATCTCACACCTTATGTTTTGTTCTCCGAAAACAAGATTTTCAAGATAACCGATCTTCATTGTAATCATCTTGGCCAATTTATGTACTAATTATGATCAGTAATGATTCCTTTCCTGCCACTGTAATCAGCATGTTTGCGAAAAGCTGCTCCTTCCATAAATGCCCAACACGTTACTGTAATGTGATTCTCATTTGCCTTTAAATAAGACTATTTTCACACAACCTATACTTACATTTTCTTTGGAATAAGCTCTGTGATAGTTTGAAAGCGTAACTAAGTTTAAGTTCTGTCAAGAATAATTTGAGGAATTGCTTTTTGGTTATCTACAAAAATTAATCTGAATCTCATCATCAAAGTTAGCTTTTTAGCTATGTTAACATTACGAAGTCGTAAAATTGTGCCGATCCTTTCTTTAATGGTAGAAAAAAAACATGCAGTCTATTTATATAGCAATTATTGCTCGGCGGCTCCAACCATCCACTAATTCTCGTCTTGTTATAGTTCTCTACCTTTCTATCTTCACACCACGTGATTCGTTTCTCTATCTCCCTCTCTCCCTCTCTCTCTTCCTTTCCTACTGCGTGACAGTGACTTAGTGTGGGGATTTGTCGGGTGTTTCTTTAGGGTCAGTTAGGATTCCATCTCTTTGTTTCGTAATCCGCTTTTTATGTATAACAGTTTATGATTATAGCAATCATAATGATTTGTTGTATAACGTGTGGGGGGAATGCACCCTACAAGTATTGCAATACACCCCATTTCCGTATACATATTATCTCTTAATATATTCTGCAAACTTATAAATTTCTTATATTGTACATCTAATGTAATTGATGCATTCAACCTGTCAAAAACTTTTGTTTCTGCTGAAATAAATAAATGAAAGAATGAATGAATATTTCTGCGAAGTGTATACCTAGTAATAAAACTCGTCTCATCCTTCAATCTTTACTTACATATAAATGGTTGAGAGACATAAATCTATAATGCAGTAGGCCCTAGGGAGATAACGATAGTATGTTACATGAATCAGTGGACGAAAACGCGAAGAGACAGCAAACATAAATCATGTGTGTTTTCGGGATTTCTCATGATCATTGCGCCTGGACCCTGTCCAAATTCCTGAACAAAAAAAAAAGAATAATGGTAAAAGTCGGCCATTTTCAATGAAAACAACATAAAAATACAGTGGACTTCGCGTTGGCATAATATAAGTTACGAAAAGTCTCTCCAGTGAAATGCAATTGTTTCGCCTCATTTCGGTTTTTTCCTTTTTAATCCATTCTTCATTTCATGTTAGTCAAAAATCGACATTTTGAAATTTATGAAATTGATATTACAATATGAAACATATTTGTGTTTCTTTAAACTAACATTTAGTAGATAGGTCCCATTTGGTACTATAAAATTTTTCATTTTAAAGATGTACTACACTAAGCATTTCCTAATTTTGTGTGATGATCACAGTCCTGACAATTATTTAACTCATTTACAGTCGGGCAGACTTATTCAGTTGATATTCCTAGTCTAAATTTGATACAATTAATGTGATACATATGAAGAGTATGATCGCACAATGAACGTACTCCATTCTTCTTAAGATGAAATATTTGCGATTAAAGCTGCTAAAAAATATATCTAAGAGGGGTCCACACTCTACAAGCATTGTCTGTTCAATGAGTCCTTTTTTTCACACAGCACATATTGAAAATTTAATATTTCACTTTCGTTACCTCAGCAACCTTTGCAGTGTATCGCTACTGTAAGTTTTCAATCATTGCTGTTTTCTGTTACTGAAGAAAGTGAGATTTATGTTTATAATATAATATAATATATTACTTTATGGTGAAAAAAAATAGATTTGAACTTGAACTTGAACCAACTTTGAAAATTCTTTCAATGCGGTCTTAAAACCTGCATATACCAGCAACCAATGTAGATTTTTTTTTGAACATAGCATAGTTTTGACATGAGCAGGTCCAACATTCCAATGTCCTCGGTTGATGGAATCTTACGCAAAGGGAACTACATCATGTACATTACTTTTGCGATAAAAATTTTTGTCCCTCGAAAAACATGCACTGCATGGACGTAGAGGGCGAGATTTTCATAGAAGGCTCTGGCCGTGTGTGTGTGTGTGTTGTGTGTGTTGCATGCTTGCGCAATTTACGCATCGTGGAGTACTGTACGGAATTTTTAGAAACACACTCACACGCTTCTCCGCATCAACGTGCATGTCATGCACACACGACGGAGCGAGGCAATTAATTAGCCACACCAATGCGAAAGAGTGGGACTGCACGCAGCAGCGACGAAATTTCTGCCAAGATGGAAGGTGGCGACAACCTGGAACAGGTAACAGAGACTGTTGGCGTAGATTTAGCCCCACCCTCTACCGACGAATCCAACACACAAGCAGTTGACGGCAAGAATGCAGAAACTGAAAATTCGATGTCTGAGTCGCTTTTAGATGATGATCTTGTAGTAATTCCTAACCAAAAGGAGCAAGCACAGGAACAGCATGGCGACATGACGACACAGCCCGATCTCGTTCCGCCTGCACCTGTGGCAGCGGCACAGGGGGAGCCTGCACCCGCAGCCGTACCAATACCCGAGGTGATGCAGCCAAATCTTGCGGATTCAACAAGCGTTACTTCTGGGACAAGTCCAAGGTATTGTCAGCGCTTCAGTAGAACCATTTCTCCCAAATGAATAAACGTATTGTAAATCAATTGATTTATAATAATTTACGCTAACTGGGAATGTAGATGTGCACTAAAAATCAGGATACAAGTTAAGCTGTTTGCCACTGTCACGACTGTCTGTAAGACTGTAACCCGTGTTAGTTTTAGTGGTTGTGCTGGCTGTTTGCACAACCCACATAAGAATAAAGTACAATTGATAATGATATCCAGAACGTAGGGTACAAATATGATACTAATTTTACAAAATTATGAGCCGCACACTCGTGAATGCTGTAAGTCGGAGCCGTAAAACGTGTTGCGCATGATTCAATTACTAGTAGTATAGTAGTAAATTTGCTATGAACTAGAGTCTAGTCATATTAAATTATTAGCAGTGGTAAAATCAAGAGACAAGTCAAGTTGGTATTGGTAGAGCTAGCCTGACCAGACGCAGTGTGAGTCGCAACACTTGTGTAATTGCTACAGCAGCAGGGCTGTGTATAGTTAAACAAATAGTAACTAGGGCCTCGGGTCTACATTGTGAAAGTAAGGGGCTTTTCATAGTTGATATACAGTGTACATTTGAACATGAAATTCAAGTCCATCAAAGATTCCTTTGTAGGAGGAGAAGCCTCCTTTAATTTATGAGACACATCTCCTTTCATCTGCAAGAATCTTCACTGACTTTCCCATCTAGGACTGTAGGAGTAAAGTAGGCAGATCAAGAAGAAGAAGAAACTGATGAAGATGCCAAAATGAATTTTTCGAACTGAGCTGAGCTGAAAAGTTCTAGACTATATGTTACTATTATGTAACAGATTGAGGTAATTAGTTGGAATTGTGTAGAATCATTTGGAGTGATTCTGGATAATTGCACATTTTTTTTTTCTTGCTTTCTTTGTATTGGTTGTCGCAGTGAATGAAACCTCAGACATCTTGATTATAATAAAAGTCAATTTGAACACCCATTCTGAGTGGCATTGCTTAAAATCTTGTCTAGTCTTTTAGAGGAAGCTGTAATTTGTACAGAATTTGTCTGCATTTTGTGTCTATTAAAAGCCAATTAATATTGGAACTGTGCACTCCCGTTATATAATGAACACGGTTATAACCAAATTCCGGTCACAACAAAGTAAAAATCCAAGCCCCAACATGATGCGCTCTGGTTTTTTATTGTTTATTTGTTCAGTTGTAACAAAATTTCTATATGACACAAAGAAGCTGCTGGTCCCAAGGACTTCATTATGATTTTTATGTTTGTTTGTTTTGTTTTTGTTTTTTAAAATCAAAACATGCAATTTATGCTCACTATTTACTGTAGATTAGACAACTTCTCGAAAAGAGTTTGTCAAGAATAGCTTCTTTTTGAAAACCAGGCATTTTTTCTTTGGGTTTTTTTTTCCTGCCAATTTGCGAACTTCAGTTGCTTTGAAATTTGATTGGCTTTGTCAATTGGAATTGCCCTTCAGCAAGTCAGTGCCACCTCCCGCTGGATCAGCCACAGCACCTGCATCCACCCCAGTCAAAACGACAGTGACAGAACCGAAGCCAGCAGGCCCCAGCAACCCTTCGGCTCACCAAAACCCAGCCCCTACGACGAGTCAACCGCCAAAAGCAGCAAAACCAATCACAGTTTCAGATCCAGCCGATGATGATGATGAGGTAACCTCAAGAATGAAAGATGTGGTGTCAGTTGATTGTGTGTTTCCTTGTTGGATCTCTTTTTATTTTATCTATTTACTTATGTATTTACTTATTTGTTTTATTTTATTTTATTTATTTATTTATTTATTTATTTATTATTATTATTATTATTTTTTTTTTTTGGGGGGGGGGGGAGATGTACAGGATACAAATCTAAGGTTTTAGTGACTGTGATTGGTTCCAGTTTGCTGAGAATAATATATGCCCAAATCATTCATCTTGTGTGTGAAGCAAGCATAAACTGTATTGATACTACACAATGACCGTAATGTGATGAATGACTGAATTAATTGATATAAATGATGTCTTTTTTTATGACTTCTCTCAACATTTATTGGGACTGTGTAACGGGGGGGGGGGGGGGGGTTGCTGAGCAGCCCTCCTCCCCCCCCCCCCCCATCCACTTTTTGGGCTTGTCAAATAAAAAAAAAAATAGAAATGGATAAAAAAATCAAGTAAAAATGCACAACACCTATCAATTATTTCCAAAGGTTCCTTTTTTAGATTCTTCCTGTCTAACTGGGATTTGGGGAGGGGGTTGCCTTTTGTATCAAGTATTAGTCCAAGTGAAGACAAAGCATCTGGAAAGCACCTCCATGCCAATGTGCTTTGCCATCCACTTTTCTTCTCATGGTAGGACTTTGAAGATGAGACCCTGGTCGAGAGGTTGTGGGGCCTGACAGAGATGTTTCCCTCGAGACTTCGCTCTGCGACTGGAACCACCGTCAGTCTCTCCTTTACCGGCCTGCACAAGCTCTTCAACTTCACGCGGAGCGCCCTCTGGATCGGCAGCACCTCCTTCATGGTCCTCATCCTGCCCATCGTGTTTGAGACAGAGATGGTGCACATGGAGCAGGCCCAGATTCAACGACAAAAGCAGGTACATAGACGGCATCGGATATATTAGCACCTTATCATATACGGTGTACATGTCCAGACATTAAAGGCATAATTTACCGTTTGCAGATGAAACAAAAACCCAGCATTAGTGCTTTAGAATAGTTCTAAAATGTGAGTCCAGGATAGAAACAACCACTGTAAAAGTTTGAATCCATATAACCGATGTTAAGTGTTGTTAAATACACAAAATGTGTACAATAGTTATGATACGAATGTTTCCAGACTAAACCGTCTACAGTTACGGTTTAGTGAGAAGAACACTGATATCTCTTCATATTTTAGGCTTTATTGCAAAAATTTTATATGGTTTGATGTTTGTGACACAACAGACTTACACATACAGTTTGTATGCATCAAATGTGATATCTTGAACATTTTTGATATCACTGCTCCCAAAGGTAAACAGGACCTTTCACAAGACAAAAACATCTTGATTTTATTTATTTATTTATTATTTTTTTTATAACTTTGCAATGTCATATTGGATGACAGCAGCAGCCATCTGCCATCTATCCTAAAGGTTAATCGCTGGTGAGGTGTATCGAATGCCAAATGATACCAACAGACACTCATTCATTTTAAATCTTGGTGTCATTTTTTATATACATTTTCTGAAAGTTGAAGGAAAATGAGCCCCAAATATGTATATGAATTGCAGGACTGCAGCAATATTAGTAGAACACATCATTGAGGTTTGAGGAAAATCAGACAATCTGTTAAAAAATGCAGCCATTGCTGGATGAGCAGACAACAACGCTTTGTGACATCACACACTGACAATGAAAAAAAGAAACTATAAGGAAAATTCAACATAATATTGCCACTTTCCTGAGCGCAATTAAAGCACACTTGACTTATTACCTCTTTCAGAAAGCATGGGGAATAATATTGACCATAATGTATATGAGTGACAATTTGAAGGCATGTGTACTTTTCATGAAAATTTCAACTTTATGGAGTTTTCTTTGTACAGTCTTTATATCCTTGTCTATGCATGTATGACATCATGAAGTAGATTTCTCATCCAGTGTAGTAGATGTCTCATCCAGTGATAGCTTCACCAAATTAAGATTTATGTTGTATCACTTTTCAACAGATTGTCTGAATTTCCTCAGTTTGATGATAATTGTTCTACTTACAGTGCTGCATTCACTCCCTCCACATTAATATTTGGGTTTCATTCCCCTTCAACACTTCATGGATTTAATTCTATCACTGTAAAGTATGTCCCCCAAAAAATTACAATCAGATTTTCGCATTGATAACACCCAATATGATTAAACTGTCTAAATGCTACTCCAGGGTCTTAAAATATAACTTTTTAGCTCTATTTTGCAGAAAACCCAATTTGATTTGGTTAAGCGGTCACAGAGAAATGTGGATTGGTGTACAGCATGTCATGAGTGTGATTTTTCCAAGTTAAACACTTCAATGATATTGTGTGTGAATACAATATAATACAATAGAACTTGGAGGGAAGAGATTCCCGACATCCTCTACAAAATTACTCATTTCTCTTTGACCACTAAAGCAAATCGAATGGGGTTTTCTGTAAGATGTGGGCAATGAGTTATAGCTTCATACCCTGAATTTGTATTTAGAATGATTCAATATTTTAAAGATATCATTGCAGAGGGTCCTGTTGTAATTTTTTTTTTTTTTTTTTTTGGGGGGGGGGGACATACGGTATTCTCCTGTGGTGCAGACTGTCTTGTGCGAGAGAACTACAAATAACATGTCTCTTTTAACTCATCAGTGAATGAACATTCTAATATCATCTGTCTCACCAGATACTGCTGGGACCCAATGCAGCGACAGCTGGAGGAATGCCAGGAGGTCTGACCCCGCCCATACCAGGAGTTGCTGTTGCCCCACCCCCAATGGAAAGTAGATAGTCATATAATATTATGTATCAAAGTCTTTGTATGGGAGGGCAGGGCAGATTTGTACAGTGCAGGCCTTGTGATTTCATGTGTTTTGGATGTACATTAGAGATGTTTTGTTTCCTTTGCTTCAGAGAAGATCCAACAGTTACTGAGAGTGCTGGACATGTAACTTTAAATTCATTTTGAGATATCTAATTGAATTTCATGGATGTCTATAGCCCTTGGTCACTTGCATATTGGATGTACAGGTCAGCTGATGTATTCTGGTCACTCTCAAAATATGCAGTGTCTACACTGTATTTAGAAGCAAAGAAACTGAACTCGATCTGAAAACTAGTGGATGCATATTGCAAACTGTGCCCCTTCTTATTCTTGAGATGAGAGATAATGAAATTGTCCATTCTATGTTTCATTCAGTGCTCTAGTTGAATTCTCACACAAAGCATTGATTTTACCTAGCAGATGTTTATTTCGTACATGTGTATGATTATGTCTTCTCTTCGAAACTTTGTGCTGCATGTCTTTTTCGTGCATACATCATGCAGCACATCATTGATCAGTGCAAGTGGTAACCGGGTAGTGTCCTTTTTTTACTAGGCTATTTAGGCATCTCCCCTTAATGGTGATATTCAAAGGTGTACACAGACCGAGACAGACTGATACCATGCTTTAATAGCTTTTGAAGTAATGAATGATAAATAACTGCAATCCAAGATTACAGATTGCAAAACTAGACAGTATAGCAAAAACCTAGCACATATCTTAACTTGTGCACTAATTGAATGAATGTATGAGAAAAACAGAGGTAAATGAATTGATATATGTGTACACACTGTGTATGAATGTACATGTAGAAACTGATTGGTTTTTATTTTGCTTTCCACAACAGTCTGCATATAAGCCATTTATACTTTCTGGTATGCTTGTGACCCTTGAAATTCCTTAAATCTTGAAGGTTCATGTTCAACATTAAAGGTATTTCGTGCAATTTTTTTCTTTATTTCTGTGACCTAGACGTCTTTTTTTTTTCATATTGATTTTGTTCTCTTCATCACATTGTAGGTTTAAGGAGTGATTGATAGTTAATGATGTCAAAATATGTTTTCATGTACATCTGATGCATGGGGAAAGTTATCCAGTTCTTTGCTGTTCACTTTCCTTCCTTCCATTTAACCTCCCCCATCCCCCCTCCCCCTGTAATCTGTATCCCTGGCATACTAATACATACATACCACAGTGGAACAGCATTTGTCTATTCCATGACGTGTAGGAAGCAGGTAAATGAAAGGCGCATAGGGGCATATTGATATGCTTATTGTTGATGGTGTATGTTTGAATGGTACTGCTCGTATTATACTGTACTACTGTACCACGTTATACTAAGTTGAAAGGGAATAAATTCAACACATTTTATTGCTATGTTTGTGTATTATTGTTACTTTGATATACAGTATTCATTGAAAGATATCGACACATGTAGAGACATGAAATATGCAAATGGAACAATACTATGTACGTAAGCCAAGACAGTGACACTATTTTTTTGTTTATAAAAACATATGTTTATTTACTCTCTCTCGACGTATATGTATATTTACACACACACACACACACACACACATTGCTCTATTCCATTTCATAGGCAGAAGTAGATATGTACCAGTATGTTTGTGGTCTTTTGATTTTGTAAAGCTTTTGGCCATTTTGGTTTGCTTTTTTTTCGTGTTTTTTATTTTTTCAAAGAAAAGTGCTGAAGCCGAGGCTAGCTGAAAGCTGGGAGAAGCAACGACCAATGTGAGGAATTTCTCACTTACACCTATTTCTCCCTACATGACAAGTTAAGCATAGTTTACACACAAACACACACACATAGACTATGTGTATATATATTTATATATCTATATCTATTATATATACACTGTATATATATATATATATATATATATATGTATACTTACAAGTTTAAATGCAAAAACCAATGTATATGCATTTTCATACATTAAGTTTGAATTTGCAGAAAAACAAAATGTAATTAAAACATGGTAATTCACTGTTCAAAAAATTTGCTGTTAAGTGCATAACGTACAAGTGAAATGATATTTTTTCCAATTCGATCATTACCTTGAAAAAATGTGAAAATGACATTTTGGTCTTTGCATTCAAACTTCATCTTTATCTATCCATCTATCTATCTATCTATCTATATATATATATATATATATATATATATATATATATATATATATATATATATATATATAAAGATATGTAATGCGTATCAGATCTGAAAAAGTGATTTTTTTCCTTGGTATTTCTATAAGCAATAATTGGTTTCTTGTTCTGATGTTGGATGTGATTTGTTCAACGCTAACAGTATTATGGTATGTGAGCTTGTATTGATAATTTCATCTAAATTAGTAATTCATTCTCTGGAGGACTGGTGGATATTTGAATTTATTTGGATGTAGGTTTGCCATTAATATATGACTTCAGATGTTATGCCATTTTTTTTCTTTGTCTTGTGCTGAAGAGATAATGAGGGAAACTATTTTAAGGTCATACAGCGTACAAATTGTACTTGAGCATTTGATGTTGCCACATTAAAAAAAAAAAAAAAAATTCTAATATAATCCTGTCAAAAATTGTCACGTTTCTCACACTCCTTGCAAAGAAAATAGGCAGTAAAATGTACTTATAAACGAATGTTGAACTCTCATAACTTTTTCCCAGTTCACAAATAGGATTTTATTTTCTTCAAAAAAGCACTCAAAAACGTCCAGGTCCACATGAATGGCAACAACATAGTTTTTCACATTGCTTCCATAGAATACATTGGTAACAAGCAATCTGGAATAATACATTTGCACTCCCAAAACATTCTGCATTTGAATACAATATCTACATACAGTATTTACGCATCAAATTTAACCATGGCTACTCTTATCTTGAAAAAGCACTGCGAAGGTTGATTTTCTTCCATCTAATTATTAGTGTTGGCAGAAAAAATCCCAGTGCTATTTACAAAACACATACACACATGTACACACACATTAAATAACACAATATACCTTGCAGATTAAATCAAGAGTAAAATCTTTTTCATAACACCATTAACCTATATTCTAAAGACTTAGCCTCACTTCATGACCAAGCAGGGAGACAACCTGCTCCTTTTTTTCAAGTTTTCTACTACCAGTATCTGCATCTGCATAGAGGGTGTACACCCTGGAGGCAGCACATCAATGTTTGCATGGCTCAGTGTAAGTGAGAATGTACACATGGTCCTGTTTGCACCTCTTACCTTCACTGTAGTACCATTCTCTTCAAGGAATTCATCTAATGTCAGTCAAACATCTAATTATAACATTTTTAGTGCTCAAAGTTTTAATCTTCATAGGAAATGACTACAGATAAAGCATGGAGGTGGAAGAAAATCTGTCTACTCATATGAATGTTGACTTACATGGAAGTGAACAACATAACAAAAGAAAAGAAAATTTCAGGACTTCTCCATTGTGTCAACCTACACAACTTTGTCAACTAATACCAACATCGATTAATGTGGAGGTTACTGTACAGTGTACCTCATCAAGTTTTGAGTAAGTACCTGATTATGGGTGCTTCTCAGTCTCAGTATGGTATTCTCATGCAACATAGACAACTAGATCAATCAACATGAAATTAAAAAAGAAAGTAATGTGGATCTTATAAATGTGCAGTTGCTCTTCACATACTTTTATTTCTTCTCTTTTTTTTCTCCACAAGGTTGGAGAGTGGCCATCAACTGAATATTCATCTTCTCCCTGTACATGTGTGTAAATTTCATATGCACCCTCACTTTTCTTGTTTCCTGTATTTTTCACTCCATTCATCTGCCCATATAACAGTGGGGTGGGATTTTACAATAGTGTACAAGACTAAATGCTTTGAGTCACGGATACAGATGCCATATACAGGCAAAGCGATGCACTGCCAGCAAAATTCTGACGGCTCGGCTCCAAAATCAATCGGTGAAAGCCCAAAGCTGTCCAGCAGCCAACCTCCTAGGAGGTGGATTTAATTGAGTCTGCGCTCGTAAAGACAATGTGATGTCTATCTCCTCGTTCTCTCCAGTGGATGGTGTAAGGATGGGGGAGGATCCATGCCAGTAGGGTGAGAAGGGGAGATAAAGTCCAGACTCATCTTCATCACCTCTTCTGGTTCTTACTCTTCTTCTTCTGGTTTGATGGAAAGCCATATTCTCCCAGATCCTTCTCCATGAGGTGCTTCTCGGCAGTGGTTTCTGCCAGCTATTCCAAAGAAAAGAAACAAGCACAAATCCACAAAGATGTTTACAAAAAATTAAAAAATGGACAATAAGACAAGCACACATCCACCAAGGTATTAAAAAAAGATATTATATACTGATGAAAAGAGCACAAAATATATTTTTTTAAAAGAGAGACAGAGAGAGAGAAAGAAAAAGTCCCAAGAATAATACTAAATTCACATTATTAGCTATGATCATGTGGCTCAAAAGTCAGAGACAATTCATCTCTTCACTATCCTTCAAATGGGTGTTGAATCAAAAGCCAAAATTTGTTGAAATATGGACACAGTGGACTTGTGAAACATATGTTCCATATTCTCACAGACATGTGTTCTGGGGGGCGTTTCATCAACGAGTTCGTCGGAGGCTTTCACCGACGAATTTGCTATCAGCCAATCAGACGCAAGGATTTACACTGACAACTGTTAAAAGCTAATGAAATCCTTGGTCTGATTGGCTGATAGCAAATTCGTCGGTGAAAACTCCGACGAACTCGTTGATGAAACGCCCCCCAGATGTCAGTTTATCAATGACACTAGTGGCCCATGGAAACCACGAGTTGACATATAATGAAGAGTTGCTTTAAGCCTGTCATGGTTAGAATATTTAAATTTTCCTATAGAGCCTTAATATCAACATCTAACACAGATTTGGTAAATGCACAAGATATGTCTTCTTCTTAACCGTTGATGATGAGTCCCGTGTATACTCGGGCAAGTGTCTATGGAAAATGAGTGTTGTAGCAAAATTAGTCCGTACTCAACAGGTTAACATGTATTCCAAATCAAGTAATCTTTTTTTACTCTCTCTCTCTCTCTCTCTTGCTCACTTTTGAAAGACAAGTAATGGTCAAAGGTAACATTTCACCTACCATATCGAGGAGAAGTTCAATCTTGAGTTTGAGGAGGTTGTTCTCTTCCGACAGGGACTGGTTCTGCTTTCTCAGCTTGATGAATTCCCGCTGACTGATGCCACCAGAGGGCCCAGATTCTGATGGCAAAATGACACCAAATACATTGTTGGGATAACCAGGCAGCACACTAAACCTACAGACTTTAATACCTAGTCTGGAATACTGAAAACCCTGCCAGTCGATGTCCAGTGTAATGTTCACACTGACACATGAGCAAATTTGTCAATAACATCAATATTCCTAGACTCTATGAAATGCTGACACACAAAACTAAAGAGAATATTCTCTAGTGAAAACAAAACAAAACAAAACAAAAAATCCCCTAACTTCTCAACCCAGAGAAAAAAATTCAAATGTGGCCATCCCCTACATCTCTGCATATAATTATTACTGATCAAATACCAAAGCAGATTGTGTTGTCAATATTGAAATTCTTTGTCAACCAAGAAGTGAAATACAAAATTGTAACAAAAGTGTGTTAGTGACCTTAGTGTGTATCCATTGCACCAAGTAGTAGATGTACTCATGCACAATAAAATATTCACATTCTCTTCTTGTTCTATTTGAACTACATGCATAAATTTGTATTCACGTGCAATACTATTACTATTGTAATAAAATCTGATAATTTACTTTGCATTTTACTTGTTACAAACTGGCAGGGCTTTTTGAAATCTTAGTTTGATCAAGAGTGCATGCTTGCAATAAAAATCACTGAGTATACCCAGACAAGGGAGTTTGTATTACTGTACATTAAACTGTATTTACATGTATTTATGCATGTGTCTATCACATGACATTACATACAGTGTACATGCTCAACTGAGATGTCAAGATCTAGTGGATATCTAGTGCGCTTTATTTCAAAGGTCTGTGGTTTGACTTCTGCTATTGGATTTAGCAAGCATACCAATGAAACATTTCTCCATGGAAGTTATGGTGACACAATAAGAATTAAGGTAATGATACAACTATATTCATTCATTGATAATGAATTTGAAGCTTAGGACATCTGTGCCAAACAATAAAGAAAGGGAGGAAGGAGAAGTGCTGATCAGTGAATAAACATATCAAGGGTTTAAAAGGTAAGTTATCTTACCAGCTATCCACATGCCATTGTCTTCATCAAACTTGAGTTCCTGTCCACCAAGTTTGACCTTTGGCTGGCCGTAGGTCATTCCATACTCCTCCTCCCTGATGGAGCTCTCCAGCCGATTCAAATTATTCAGGGAGGCTGACCGACGTGGCGGTGTTTTCTTGGTGTTGAACTTGTTTCCAAGCAAAGGCATTTTGCCTTTTTGTAAGTCTGGTTTGAATGACAATGATAGAAAACATTGATGCTGAGCCACTTGTCTCCCCCTTTTTAATAGAATGCCAGTAACACTTGACAGAAAAAGTCATTCTATTTTGACACAAGATCTAATATACTCAAACATTAACACGTTGAGGACAAGTCCTGAGTATACTCGCGCAGGTGTCCATATGGGAAATACGCATCATAGCAAAATCAGTCCGTCCTCAATGGTTTAAAATAAGTCAATAGGTGTAGAAAATTGCTAATCTCAGAGCTCACCGAGTATGAACTATGATTTTACTTTGTGATCATGAGAAGTAGTCTTAATCCGCTGAGGACGGACTGATTTTGCTACAACACGCATTTCCCATAGACTCCTGCCCGAGTATATTTGGACTCATCCTTAAGGGGTTAAAGACTATCTACACCACTATACATGTTGTAATATGTAATTCAGACAATTTTGTCGACAGGTTTAGTATACATGTACAGTAGTACAATGCATTCAAGATTTCTATTCAATGTACAAAACTCACTTAGATGTTACGGAGTAGCACTAAACGTCTAACAAGCACTTGCCCAATTGCCTGGGACGAGTGGAAATCAAAGTCGGGAAGGTGTTTTGGAACAATGAGAGAAAATGTTGCCCATATTGGACAAGCAAATGGGCAAGCAAAAAGTTTGAAGCCACTTATTTTACGTGTATTCACTTTCCCCCTACACATCCATTAAGTCGCCCGTACAGAGTCCCACAGCTTACAGATTATGACAGTTTAGTGATGCAACACATTAAATTTCATTTCAGCAAACTTTCAAGCACTTGCACGAAATGCAATGCAACAGCAACACCACATCAAACCGAGTTTATTACTCCAACATGTTAAAGCAGGCGAATCAATGTGTGCTGTTCATTCAAATTAACAGGTTTTGTTTTATTAAGCCCTTGAGCTTGACACGCAAGTAAATCTCTCACATCACTTTCCCATTTTTTTAATACTTTTTTTCGTGCAAGTGTTCTGCAACAATTTTAAAACCTGCCTGCCCGACGAGGCAAGTGGTAAAAAAGTTTTGCAGCAGCCTGCACCTCGATCATTCCCCCCCCCCCCCCCCCCGCCAAGAGTGGCAAGGACAGTTTCTAGGTAACGATGTTCAAATAATTTAGTTTGTTGACTGTAGAGCCTAGAGGTTCTATTTTATGATTACTAAAAGTCGTGAGACCTTCACAGTGCGGCGCTAGATATGTACGCTGCGCGCTGCGACTGCTCACATAATGCCACAATGGACAAAAAGAAGATTGATCATATTGATAGTCGACGTCGATCTCGGCGCTTGCTTTCCGAAGACGGATTTGGTTCAAATTTACGTGAGTGATTCGAAATAAGCTATCAAGTATATTCTGTGACTTTGGTGCTATATGGGTATGCGGAATTTGAGCTTTCTTCTAATACAGGTGTATCAACAATGAGCATTACCACAGAGACTCCAACTCTCCTGTTTTCGACGGGAGATCTCCCGCCGAAAACCCATTTTTGCACGATCTCCCGTTCTCCCGTTTGAGATTTGATTTCTCCCGCCCTAGCTCTGTGTCTCCCGGTGGAAAGGATTTCTTACTTATTTCTATCGTATGTTGAAAAAATAAGCCTAAGACAGCACCAGAGAACATCTAGAATCCTAGGAACTTTGCGCTTCGCACACATCAACTTGGAGTCTCCCGTTTGCTAGGGGTTTCGGGCGGGAGAATCTCCCCACTACCTACACAGCTGAACACAGCACAGGCCACAGCGGTGCACCGGCAAACGTAGCCCGACCAGACGCTGAAAGTACACTGTGCGACGTACCTACGTACAGCGGCGACTGGGCTGTGTATAGTTACGGTAAACAGTGCTGGTCAAGTGCAGTGGTCTCTTACTAACACAGAATATTACGAGTCGGATTAAACTACTTGCAGCCTGTTAGTGCTAGCTGTCTCCAGCTGTCATAGTCGTCGAGAGTTTTCAACGCCAACAATTTAGAGAAAATACAATGCCATGCCAAGTGCACAATTGCCGACAGTTTAAGATGTACATGCTACACATTCAGTTCGTCAGTTGCTAGTCAGTTGACGGTATTTTGTCACTTACCTCTCGGTTACCTGACCCCAATCTAACTTCCAGACTCAAGAGTCTATCGGTAAGTCACGTCAGGGAACGCAAAATTTGGTGTACGCGACAAGCCGTAAGAGGGCGGCCGTGACATCCGAGGATCAGTGCCGTACTAGTATATTAATATACGGCACTGCCGAGGATTTAATACGCAGAGCCTTCTTTCCTGAAAAATGAATATTAACGTAGATGAATCATTTTATAATACCATGAGTTTACATTCCCACCTCACACACACACACACACAAAAAGACGTATCGGCTGATAATCTGACCCCCCCCCCCAAGAAAAAAAAAACCCAAAACGCATACATTGTTTCCAATAATTTTGTCATATGAATGAAATCCGGAAAAAAACCCCAAACAAAACAAAACAAAAAACGACAACAAACAAACAAACATTAACAAACAAATTTC
Organism: Diadema antillarum; assembly: GCF_040938485.1. NCBI lineage: Eukaryota > Metazoa > Echinodermata > Echinoidea > Diadematoida > Diadematidae > Diadema > Diadema antillarum. The sequence continues at coordinate 1,781,296 of NW_027271172.1, forward strand.
TGCAACAAGCACGCTGTGTGAGAGGACCAATTCATATCTGTTCAAATGTATACAAATAACTGCTCAAAAGGAACGTGTGTGGAGCTGTCATCCTATAAAGAGGCATTCTTCACATAATGCTGGGGCTGTCGTGAATAAAAATGGTAATTAGGCCCTAAACATATATATGTATATATATATATATATATATATATATATATATATATATATATATATATATATATATAATACATATGTATATATATATATATATATATATATATATATATATATATATATACATATATATAATACTGTACCCCCTGTTTTCTCTTTCTCCTTTCTTTACTGTATCATTATAGAATATCGGTGATTTCTAATCGTATTTATTTTTGTTAGGTATAACTGTAATCAATGAAGACATAAATTAGAAAAAAAACCACTAAAATCTATTATCACGTTTTTTTTTTTCAAATTCAAAATGAAAATAATGCCAGAGTATACCCACCACTGACTAATCAATCAATTTCTGAAATTATGTAACCAGAAATCACTGTATAATCCGGCCGCATGTAATCAAACACTCGCTTCTTCCATCGGTAACTTCACAAGTATGATGCGACAATAAAACGGGTATAAAAAAACACGTCCTTGGGGCATGCCTTATAGTGACACAATGAGCGTCAAGGGATTTTCGAGCAGCCTTGATTCTCGCGTCTGATTCCTGCCTTTTCAAATTGTAGCAATTCGACACAGATCATTCCCTCGCCATGTCTTTTGTTAGTCACATTAATATGACAGAAACATGCAAGTTATGCTGAGTCAACAGGAAGGTGCATTCCAATGTCTTTTGTTAAACATTTCCGTACTTTAGCAATGATTGACAGATGAGGTCATCTCAAGAATATTAATATTGATTGATTTGGAAGGATTTTTTTTTGTGGGCGTTCCCAAGTAATCTGCAGAAAAATAGAAGAAAAAAAATCGTTAAAAATATATGCAATGTTTCTAGATATTTGTTTTACCGCAAAAGTGATGTCGAGGGTATCATAAATCAACACTAATCAACATGTATTTGGATTTCAGAGCCCCTTTAATCTTCTCTCGTACTGTGTCGGTTGATTGCATGACGTCCCGTCGACGAAATAATGCGTTTTTCCGAATATTTATATTTCTTGAGCCCTTCAGAATTGTTTTAAAATACTGTACATGTACAATGGCAGGATCGTGCTTGTGAACATTCTAGAAAAAGAAACAGTATAGATGCCTATGAATTACAAGTACAGTAATAAATTGGACTGCTATACATGGTATCTGTAATGAGAACAACAATGATAACTGTAATAAAGATAACTAACTTACTATAAACTAATCAGGGGGGCTTACAAACTAATTAACTAGGTAACTAACTAAATCCCTCATTGATGAGGAATAACAATGATGATGATTATGATGATGATAATGATTTTTGTGTGTGTTCAACATTCTTTATTATGTCTTTAAACATTGTAACATTCAAAGCGTAGGTTGTCACCTGAAATAAGAGGAGACGCATTCGTCAAGACACAGACTAATTCGACGTGTCACAATCTAAAATAGATGTTAGGCCCTACAAAATATTTCCTAAATATATCTTTAATCAAAGTCTTTTATATTTGTGTCTAAAACAATCATTTCTATCTTAGCTATCAAATTCTCTCATTCTTCTGTTTCTCTTCCTTATATTATCTTTCTCTCCCTCCTCTGCATCTTCTCTTTCGCCCCTCCATGTTCCAATTGAACTCAGCTCCCTCCGCGCTCCCCCCCCCCACTATGGAGTGAAATGAAATTTTCAACAGGACTCAAATAACAGGACAGACGTTCTGCCTTTAATGGTTTGGACGCTGAATCAAGTTTGATCCTCATCAAGGTTAGAAGGGATATTAGGAGTTGTCGACGATGAATGTTTCCAAATTATTAATTGACCTCTCTTAAGCGATGATGCTCAAGATTTGGTAATATCGATGAAATGAACATTGACCCTATCTTAACAATTGTTATCACAGATAATTAGCGGTCGATGACAGTGAGTGTCTTCGAGGTAGCTCTAAGAGGTGGCTTTTTGGGTTGGGGAAAAACGATCAAGAGAGAATTAACTGTGACGCTCGATGTCTTGTTGTTGCTTTTATTAATTGTTATTACAGAATATTTATTAGGAGACGATGACAATGAATATCTTCAAACCTTAAAATCATTGAATATAGCGTAAGGGGTAATTCTTGTTATGGCTGACGAGGATAATCCATCGAGTGAATATTAATTCTCACATCCGACATCTTTGGCTTTAATATTTTTATTTTGTATCTTCTTTGATTATTTCATTTTTACTGGTACCATGACAATATTCTATTCCTTAAATTCGCCATTTACACTAAGATCTTTTTTCAAATTTTATTTTTCAATGCCAATTCTACAAAAACTTCAATGAGGTAATACAGCCATATCCATTTTAGAGACATACGATGTATACGAACAAGCATCTTTTTCCTATATCTCCCAAATGACAGTAATGTATCACCGTCCTTTAAAGCGTTATAACTTAATGAATCCAGCCAAAAATTGTGAAAATGTACCTGTAATAATATGCTGTTCTATTTTGTTTTCATTCTGTTTGAGAACCGTTGAGGATATTTCGTAGCAATCAAAAATCACGCCTGTAAATTGAATTTGTGACAAAAATTATCTCACAAACTAAAAAATAGAATAAAAGCAACCAAACAGAAAAATGGAACCGACAAAGCATGGAGTTTAATGAGCAGCAAATCCTTACAGCGCGTACCTTGTTCATTTTTGCAGAGTGATTAATGTGACGATGGAGATGGATTAAAGTCGTGAAGCCGCTCTCCTGCCTTAACATCTGTCCACTGGTTGGCGGGACCAGGATTGGGCGGGGGAAATTGTATAAATACGGGGGATCCTGACCAACGTGCTACAGACTCATCCTTAGCGGCATCATCATAGATCCACCTTCCACGTTTTCTTCTGGTCTCGCCATCGACACAGGTCTTCCACCAATTTAACAGGTAAGAATCTCCGAGCGAAAGTTAAATGTGTTCATTTATCTTAATGTCGTGCAATAGGTGTATCAATCTCTCTAATGTGTGGCAGGTTGCCTTTGTAGGGTAAGTGGATAAGACAATGAACTCTAAATTACGAGATCTCTGGTTCGAGACTCTGGCAACAGTGGTTGTGTCTTCAAGGGCAGGCACTCTATACCCATTGCCTGCCTGGTCCTCGGGAGGCCAGGGGGACTTAGAGCTGTCGGCCCTGTGGAAACTCGCTCGTAAGAGTCCAAATGCTTCTTTTGTGGACCACTTTAAATAAATCCAGACAGACAAGCGAAATATGTGAATCAAGGTAAACATGCAATAGATGATACTGTCTTTCAGTCAAGAATCCCGACCGTTAAGTTAAATTACTGGTGAAATATCCTCTTCTTCCATCGAAGATGTCAAAACAGTAGCAATATTACATAGATTGAAAAGTTTGTTTTTGCTAATGTTACTACCCCATAAATTGCCTATTCAACAGCAATAAGTCTTTTATCTTGTTTTTAGATTCGATGTTTCTCATATACATGTACTATTCGTACCGTATTGAGTAACAAAGACTAATTCTCGAGCGATCGATGGGCGACAGGGCACTAATACCTGGGAACATCTGAAATAGACGGTTTCAATCTGTAATATATAAAAATTGGTGGCTGCTTCTTTTCAAAAAGCTTGTAGCAACGAACGGCATCTCATTCACCTGCTCACTCCAATTCTAATTTCTTAGGCAGGATTTCACTTGACGTGCATCAGTTAATTTGTTGCTATATATAGCGAACCTCAGGCAAGCTTTATGGTTGTTCTGCACAATCTTGTGTGAATAAAACATGCACAAAATTTCAGTACATTACAAAAAAAAAGTTATATTCTAGTATGCGAGCCATATGAAAATAGATGTGTATCAGTATCTGACTAGGGTTTTCCGATATACAAAACTCTCTATGATTTTATAGCAAATATTATCGGAACGGCTGGTGAGCAGATTTTAAGCCGCATAACATGCCCAGTAAATTTGCCTGTACGTGAATGGTTTTCAGTTCACTTGATAAAGTGCAGTCGATACTGGACACTGCTGGAATTGACTAATTAGATATAGAATCATGGAAGTGTGCCTGCAGCATGTGCAGCAAAGACTGAAGAAATGTCTTTGAGCTGAATTCTGCAACCTAGAAATGGATAATGATGCTCCATCAAATACTCTCTAAAAAAATCGAGTGAAAATGTTCACTCTTGAAGGAGCGAATAACAGAAAAGAGTGAATTTTAAGCGAAAATGTTCATGTTCACTAATTTCGAGTGATCCCTGAGGTCACTCTAAAATGAGTGAAAATTAGCATTTTCACTCAAAATTCACTCTTTTCTGTTATTCACTCCTTCAAGAGTGAACATTTTCACTCGATTTTTTTAGAGTAATAGATAATTCAAACTCTATAGTGTATCACTGATACCAACTTAACTGTGAGGTTCTACATCTTAATATTTCATATTCTAATCTTTTAAAAGAATGTTCGTGATGTTTACAGAACGGTCCAAATGAGGTGTTCATCTTGTACTTTGATAATAAATTGTCTTTTCCTTTTCTTGCCGACGCCTTCGACCACAGAATGAAGGTCTTCGTCTTTGCCATCGCTGTCGCCGTGCTGGTTGCTTCCGTGGCCGCCACACCCGAAGAACTTGACGATCTGGAGCAGGCTGTGTACGGCTCGGAGCCGATGGTGAAGAGAGGTCGATTTGCCTGTGAGTTCTGGACTATTTTGTTTTATTTCAGTCATGAAGTTTGTAAGTTATTTGTTTGTAAAAAAAAAGTTATTTGTTTCTTAGCTCAGCTTTGATCAGATGTCGTCAAATGGAACAACAGTCTGCCTTTTCTACGAATACTTTTGTGATTTTTATCATAACCAGTTTTTTTTTTTAAAGCTATTATGTAATTGTATGTAAAGTGCACTCTCGTTATAACGAACACAGTTATATTGAAATTCCGGTTACAACGAAGAGAGATAAAAATTCAGGCCCTAACATTTGCCTAACATTATCCGCTCTGTGTTTGTTTCTACTGTTTGTTTGGCTAATAACGAAATTTCGATATAACTAAAGAAAACCTGCCGGTCCCGAGGAATTCTTAATAACGGGGAGTCTACTGTTTATGGGAGGACAGTAGCGAGGCAGGTCCATATAATAAAGCCACTGTTTACCATTGGGACCAGTGATCTAAAAATGTTCGAGTCATCACATTTTGATGCATAATGTGTAGGTCAGTTGTATCATAAGACATCCTACCATACACAAATTTCGCCATAAAGCCTAGAATATAAGGAGATATCACTACTTTTCCAAATAAACCATAATTGTAGAGGTTTATCCTAGGAACAATTTTGATAAAACTATCGTTCACATTTTGTATATTTACCAATACTTAACATTGATTATACTGATAAATATTTTTACATTGGTTATTTCTATCCGTAACTTACACATTTTAGAACTATACCCAGTGTAAAACCTGTCAGTTCTCTCTCTCAATATGCCTCCACTTGCCTTCCTCATAAAGTCTGCACCGGACTCCACGGTGAAAACTGCATCTGTGACCGTCGCTACAGGCGAAAGGACAACAGGAGATACCTCAGTTGCCGCGCCTCAGGTCTCGGTGAAATCGAAAACATCTAAAGCGTAAGTCTTTTGAATAAAATACGGTATGATTCGTATTGCAGGGCTCGACACTAACGGTGGCCCGGTGGCCCGGGGCCACCAAAAATGAAAGTCGGGCCACCAAATTTCAAAAAAGAGCAAATTTGGTGACCCGCCTTGGGCCACCAAAATTTTTTTAAAAGTAAGTCAATAAATTCGTAACTTTTTGCGCCAGAAATTAGCAGTTAAATTTGTTCAAAGGATGGCTGAAAAGAACTGAATGAATGACTGAGAGTGAGTGTTGCAAGTTTGTTGAAGTCTATTTATGAGTAGATATGTCCAACTTCTAATTCTTACTGTCATAAATCTTAAATATTTGACTCATTAAAAAAAAAAAAGGACTTTTAATGTTTTTTATTGTTTTTTTTCGGGACACCAAATTTTTCTCTCGGGCCACCAAAAATTTGAAATTTAGGATTTTGGTAGCCCCATCGGGCCACCAAACAAAAAAGTTAGTGTCGAGCCATGCGTATTGTACATGGAAACGCCAAGACATGAAGAGAAAGAGAGCATGATAGGAGGTCGAAGAAAGCCTAAATAAAGGCGGATTCTTGCTTTGCAAGAGTTTCTCAGCACTCAACATACACAAACAAGTTCAATGAAATACACATTGTAATCTGTCAATAGAAATACATTGTATCACCACGAGGCCTATGCCCGACAGACAAGAGACAATACCTGCACAACATGCAGTTCACCATAATCTGGAATGATATAATTATGTTACCATCAGGAATATTGTTTTCATTGCACAGTTACTGACTGGTATATAAGGCGCGAAAGATGCGTTTTGAAAGGTGATCCATCATATTATTCTTGCAGCCTGTTACACACTCGTTGAAAGTTATTTGCATCTTGCCTTTTTTGACAACTTTGCGTTGTATAAGACGATTGAATTAATCAGAAATAATGACGATACTCCGAGACAACGTCGCAATCATATAATTTTAAGTATTAAAAGAAAATGTCCTTTATGGTATACCTTCATTTATCTTTTGTAGAGCACGAGAATAATTCTAGCTCTCCGCACTATGACAATCCAACGTCTAGTCACCATGGATACTACCACTGCGCCCTCTGTAGTCTACCGTGTCGCCAACGATGCTCATTTCTCCCAAGGTGTGACGAGAATCTCCAGCTTATGACAACAATCCTACTCAAATTACCCTGACGTTCGCAGCCGTGCTCCTTGTCGGACAATCATTGACTGTTATCGGTATGTTTCCCCGAAACCAAATGTACGCTTGTTATGAACGAACACAGTTTGCCATGTGCACAATATCAAATAAAATATATTGATTGTTAAATAAATTTCAAAGTATGACTTTCATATAGTTTATTCGAATTATCGATGCTGATGTATATAAATATATGTATATAATATGATATTATATTACATATAAAGAATTAAATATATATATATATATATATATATATATATATATATATATATGGGTATATGTATGTGTGTGTATATATATATATGTGTGTGTGTGTGTGTGTGTGTGTGTGTCCGTGTGTACTGGTGTCGTGTAAAAAAGAAAGTTATTCATTATTCTTTAACTTCACCAGTAGTAATTATTCCAGAACAATTCAAAATCACACATGATGATATCAACGGCCAAGCATATTAACGCTGCTATTTGTATAATTCTATAACATGAAAACATGTTATATCTATATTATGCATGCCTTTCATAGTTTCCCAGGACCGATGACACCTCCCCGGTGTCACATCACACAGGTACACACACACAGTACACAAGAAAGATGATACGGACTGCTGGCATCATGGATAAATTCATGATAGATATCACAAAGAAAGGCGCAAGCTGTTTATTTTTTTTTCATCGCCTCAGATTTGTGTTTTCAAGGAAAGTCAGAGAAACATAACGGATACTTTCATCACACAATCACTTTGAACATGCAGAACACAAGTATTTGGACATACACTCAGAGCGTAGCATAAAACAAAGTCATGGTCATTGATGTTCAGTCTCTTTTCCGCAAAGGATGATATGATATACATTTTACATTACAATATTAAACATGTACTAAGGAACAGGAACGTCGATCAGTTTTCACGATGGGGGGGGGGGGGGGGGGGGGGGGGGCAAAAACACAAAGTTGGAAGATCTATGCGTCAATCTCCAAAGTGTAATGAGTACACATACATGTATATGGAAGAAAACCTATAACGGGGGAGGGTGTGTGACAGGTATCCCCTCCGACGCGAGGGAGATTATGCATTTTCAGAATTGAAATTAAACTATCTGTGTGAAACATTTGGACAGCACACTATAAAAAAAAAAACAAAACTAAAAAACAAAACAAAACAAAACAAAACAAAGGCAAAAAAAAATCCTTTCGGGATTTTTTTTTTTTTTTGGGGGGGGGGGGGTGGGCAAAAACGTTTGCCCCTTTACCCTCCAGGATCGACGCCCCATGCATAGGAATGAGCTTTTGCATGTTTATGAATTTTATAAATGAAAATACATCGTAAACACAATTTTGATGGAATTTGGGAAATTGCCAATTCTAAAACGGAACTTTTTCATTTTTCTGAAGTGATAGATCTGGTCCACACCTTTGATGAAACATTCGGAAATCTGTCGGTCTATAAGTGTACTAGTACTATAAAAGCCTATGGTAAAAGAATCGAACGCAGGAGGATGTGAGAGGGGTATTCCCTTCCCATTCGAGGGAGATTTTGCAGTTTCAGAATTGAAATGCAGCAATCTGGTGCACACTTTTGGTAAAATATTTGGACAATTTTCTACCCCCCCCCCAAAAAAAAAACTAACAAAAAACAGAACAAAACAAGAAAATTTGCGACATCCCAGGAATTGCGGGGGGGGGGGGGGGGGGCAAAACGTGTGTGGATCATGTCGTTTGATTACCAGCGTCTTTCTCCACTTTCATGACTTAAGACATTGATGCTACTGTGGTGCGGTACCAGGTAGGCACTCCAGACTTTTAAATTCTTTCTCCCAATTTTCTGTCTCCTTGCAGATGCCTTTTCTCCCTATTATCTCCTTTGTGACATATCGTCCCAACTCGTAACATATTCATCTTCACCTATCTCTTTCCCCTTCGGACACCTCTGAAGGGTAAAGGATACCTTGCAAATCCGCCGAATTTGCAAACGCCACTTACTTTCACTGTTTCAGTCACGAGCCTACCGAATTGCTTCCGACTATCTGGCTTCTTCGTTCTGTCAGTTGTACTTGAACACCGGAGCGAAGCATGGTACTAGCACTTTGCTGAGCATGGTGTACAACTTATCATTACAATTATTGCACAGTTCCTGCTTCATTCTAGTTGGTTTTATTTTCTTCCACTCCTGTGGTGAAAGCGAGATTTACTGGGAAACTTCCCAGTGTATGCTCTATTATCTGTGATTGAAGCACATGTACCATCTTCTTGACTGGGACTTTATCAAACAACTAACCATCACTTCCTCCGAGAGTGCAATAATTATGTTAAAAACGACATGACAATGCATTGGAAAACAAAGAACAACAGAAAGAAATACGTGGTTAGTAGGTACATGATACAAGTTAAACATATAAACGTCGCTCTTTGTAAATCGTTGGGAAATTCAAAGCAGTCGTCGATATCAAAACTGTAACGCAGAAGCAACAACATCATCTTGTTGCCGTCATGTTAACGCTTCTTCTTCTTCTTCTTCTTCTTCTTTTTTGGGACAAGAAAGTTCTACACTATGCGACCAAAAAGTACTTTGTATATAAAAATTGCTAAGGGAAACGAAAGGCACTGAGCCTTCTGACTTGCCAGACATCAAACCTCACATAGACATGCAATGGAATGCTAAACATTTCTTGTTTGCGCCAATCTAACAATATGCAATTTACAAACAGACCATATTTTTCCTCTTCTCCTTGATTTTCAAACTTACGTTGGAATCCGAACACTCCCTGACTGTATTTAGAAGCGCGTTTCTAAAGCCTAATTATCACAGTTTCATCCTCAACAAACATCCAAACTCCAAATACATCATTATCAGACAACTAAATGAGTAACTTTTATGAGTCTGACAAACTCAATTTGTTCGGAACAAAAAAGAAGAGAAAAAAGGCAAATCAACTGAAAGGCTGGTATTAACTAACTGCTATGAAGTAAAAAAAAAAAAGAAAAACCAAATATTTAAAGTGATATCTCCACAAAATCAATCACCCTTCCCCTTGTTTGTACTTCTCCCATAATGTTTTGCGCTGTCTTTTCATTTTCAGATTCTAATCCAATGTTCAGCCAATGAGAAATCAAACCCTTTACAGACACAAAGTACAATGCAGAAGATAAGACAAGACAAGAATTAACATAATTATAAACGATATGATACTCTATTCTATTCAATTTTGATCCTGTTTTGTTTGCAATTAGAAGAACTTGCACAGAGTGATTCAATACTCCCGGCACTAGTAGCTCTGTGACACTGAAATCACGGTGACACAGTTGTGCAGGTTGACACAGAAAAATAAATACCTCGTGAATTTGATGACATGATTCTGACGGAAATAATCCATCTTTGATATTGCTGTGCTGCCGACCTTTTTCATTATAAAGCTGCAGCGAATTATTGTTCAATCATAATCATAACCATCATTATCATTATCATCAATTCCATTGATTGCTTCACGATACAAAGGAAGATATATACTCTCTTGTAGAGAAAAAGATAAATGTTTTTCCTTCCTTAAACTAAGATTTTCGTGCGCCTCTGTCCTTTTGAACTGTCGCAGCAGTATTAACTGACGCCACGTCGTGTTGATGCCACACTATTTAGCACAAAAGAAGAGCAACACGGTCTGCCGTGAATCTCTATAACTATCCCAAGAGTAGTTTTTTTTTTCGTTTTGTTGCTATATAGTCTGTGATGTTTCATTACTCACAAGTGCACTTGGAACATTAAAAGTCCTTGGTGAATGAAGTATTTTGATCCACGTGCAAGGATATGTACAGTCAGTAAGTACAGCCAAAATAAAAATAATGACACACTAAACATTCTAAGATCACACGCTGCTACGTAGTGTTGACAAAACCAATGTCAGGCAGGGAAACTCTCGATTTAACGGGAGCCTGTGAGGGTACTGTGTAGGACTCCCACGATGAAACAAGCAGCAAGTGAGTTGGATGTGATCATATAATATACATAGACTCACAATCGTCATTAAGAACAATCTGCTGTTGCTTTTGCAATGAAATAATACTAATAAGGTATATTATGGCATCACCCTCTTTGATGCTCATTACTTTTTGCTATCTCTTGGTTCTTTGTGGTTGCTAAAATGAACACATCCTGAACCCCTTGAAGGAAGGTAGTTACTACTCTGTTATTGGGAAATAAACCAAATGCTGTAGGTGCCCTTTCAATGCGATAGTTTCGCCCGCTATAGACTCCCAAAGGACATGCGAAACGAGATACAGTGAGGTACTATTCACAATGACGTGACGATCAGCGAAACGCTTATGTGGTTTGATCCAAGAAACAGCGGAAACCACACCAGAAGCGGCATTGTCAACTTTCGTGCGGAGTTCGAAAGATATCGGTGATGGTGTTGAGTGGTTTCCCCTTTGGTCGTGCCATAAGCAGTCTTGGATCAACATTACCACAGTGCATTTACTGTAATAATAATCATTATGAAGCTTGCTCTGTCATGCACAATTTCTGACATTGTCTGACTCCCATCCGAGTGTCTGAGTGTACTATTACGTCTCATGCACTTCTATTCCAGCCAACCCGAAGGTTGATTTGAAATACAACTGCATTAGACTAATTATACATGACAGGCATAGAGGGAAAAATGCTCGACGGCATTTACGGCCATTCGAGAGGACATCTCACAGAATCGTGCATTTGCTATTTGCCTCCTTGTTCTTCATGACACGGTCGCCGACGACCAGGCACTGTCGTAGTGCCTCCAGCGCGTCGATGTGCTTCTTGTCGTCGAAGAAGTGCGACTCGATGGTGTAGTTCTCGAGCTCGAACAGGTAGTTGATGCCCATCTCCTGTAGCCCGACGCGGAACGTCGACACGACATCCCTTCTGACATGTGAATTACGGCAGTTTGTGATGATCACGATTGGGGGTTCTCCTAATAAATGTGAACAAGAAAAAACAAATAAAAGAGGAGCAGTCGGTTCTCTGATCATTTATGTCTCCACTTTCTCACACAGTCAAAATATTCCGCCACATGGATAGCCCATCAGTAACATGTTAATGAAGTACATTGCTCTGGTACACGGACCTTGAGGATTAGCCTCTGCACAAGAGATGTATTTCCCAATTTATTCCACTCCATGACATCAAATTTTATAAAATGGGTTCAAGAATGTAGCCAAACAGAAGCGCTGAAATGAGACAGGTCTTTAGTTCGTGAACAGACGTTATAGTGGAGATGAAGCGCACTCTCAAGTATCCGCAATGTTGTACGATTCTACCCTTGAGCGCCCTGCATCTCCACCGACACACTCACACCTCTGCATTATAACACTACTCCCATGGCACCTTCTTAACTTGGTTCATATCGGAAAGTGTCAGTTAAGCTGAAGTTCAGCGACATTTGACTAAGACATTTCACTTCTGTTGTTAACCAACTCTTTTTCTCCCTCTTTTTTTTCCGTACATGTTTAATATCCAAGATTAAATGATCTTGGGTAGCCTTATTTGGATCTGTTCTCTACCTAATTTTATGCACGCAGAAACTGTGAATCAAAATTCTTGTCGAATTAAGCCCTTTCAAAATTCAAAGAGTTCATAGACATAAACACCGCATATGATGTCCATAATGCCGCTGCATGTGTTAAAGCAATGACAACCATTGCATTTCTTCCACGTCGTAAACTCCTCTGCAACCTTATAGATAATTATGAAAGATAAAGGGAAATGAAATGAGAAACCCGTTCCTAAATTGAAGACAGTCTTTCATCAAAATACGTACCTGTCATCTGTTGAATTGTAGTCACAAGCTCTCTTAGATCTTGCGGCTGCATATTTAGACTCCTTGCGCTGTAAGAGGAAACGATACATAAATGGATTTTTTCCCTTATCCGGAAATACTTTCGATCTTACTAATGGAAGGTGTAAGTACAACAAAAAATAACCTATAAGGTGTGGTTGCATTCTTTTATGGAGTGTTCCCTCTTTTAATTGATAAAATCGAAAATTATTGGACATTTACGAAAGTTAAGGGTGTTTTGGCGTCTCTGAAGTGAGTTTTTTGAGGCAAGTGTTTCAAAGTTATTATTATTGACAACATTTTTGTAAATGACTCATTTTCTAACATCACATCTGGTATTATAGTTTCTGACGTCACTGATCATTTTCCAATTTACGCCCTTGTGTCCAATTTTATGACTGCTAATGTTTCTCACACCCACAACCCAGGTATTCGTGTAATGTCTGAATCCAACCTTAATAAACTTAGGGAGAAATTAAGTTCAGAGGATTTGTCCACCGTATACAGTCAAAGCGACTTTGATTTAGCCTTTGAAAATTTTATGAATATTTTAATCGCTAATTATGATTCTTGTGTTCCTCTCAGAAGACCTCACCATTCTAATTATAAAAAAGTGCCAATACAACCATGGGTTACAAAATCTCTTCTCAGGTCCATTAACCGCAAGAATAATTGTTTTCATAAGTATCGTAAAGATCCATCCCCTTTAAACAAATTGAGATATGTTCGTTATCGGAATATATTGACATCCATAATACGTATAGCCAAGCGAAATTATTTTTCCCAACAGTTTGTTAAATATAAATCTGATGTGAAGAGTACGTGGAAGGTGATTAATGAGGCGCTCAAACATAAAAATAATACTGATCCTCCTAAATATATTTCAGTGGACGACCGCCAGATTAACGACCCAGTCATTATGGCGGAATCTTTCAATGATTATTTTGCAACTCTTGGTCTACATCTTGCCAGTAAAATCCCGAAATCATCAACTGAATTCCATAGATACTTAGGTAATAGGAATTCTCAATCAATATTTTTTGAACCTATTGCTGAAGAAGAAATTATAGATATTATTAAGAATTTGAACGATAAAAAAAGTTCAGGATATGATGGAATTACAAATTTTCTTTTAAAAAATGTTTCAAGCGAAATCATTACTCCTCTTACCTACATTTTCAATCAATCCTTATTTAATGGCAAAGTCCCCAATAAGATGAAGGTCGCAAAAGTTGTCCCTATCTTTAAGAAGGGACAGAAAGATTTGGTGAATAATTACCGACCAATTTCTTTGTTGACTTCAATCTCTAAAATTCTTGAAAGGGTGGTTTATACACGATTATTAAAATTTCTCACAAATCATAACACTCTGTCAGATTCTCAGTTTGGTTTTAGAAAACATTACAACACAACCCATGCTTCACTTACTTTTATAGACAAGGTAGCTCATGCTATAGATAGTTTTGAACATACAATTGGAGTTTTTCTTGATTTTTCTAAAGCTTTCGACACGAGAGATCACGAAATCTTGTTTTATAAATTGTGTCACTATGGAATCCGCGGGACCCCCTTAGAATGGTTTAAGAGTTATTTAACAGAAAGAAAGCAATTTGTTAATATCAATACCCATGATTCGCAATTGAAGCCCATTTCATGTGGAGTCCCGCAGGGCTCCCTCTTGGGCCCACTTTTATTTATCTTATATATAAACGATCTTCCAAAATCATCGCAAATTTTGTCATTTATTTGTTTCGCCGATGACACAAGCTTGTTTTTTTCACATCGAGACCCTAATGCATTAGTAAATATGATGAATACTGAGCTCAGGTCTGTGCAATCCTGGATTTATGCGAACAAATTATCCTTGAACATAGAAAAAACTCATTATATGGTATTCAGTAATTCTTTGAATGTTGTTCCATATGATATCAAAATAAATGATTCATGTTTAAAGCAGGTTAATAACACAAAGTTTTTAGGGCTTTGGATTGACCAAGAATTATCCTGGAAAACTCATGTTAATTTTGTAAGTAAAATTTTGTCTAGAAATACTGGAATTTTGAATAAGCTCAAACATTTCTTTCCTGTTCATATTTTGCAGAGTATATATTCTTGTTTAATATCTCCACACTTTAATTATGGAATTTTGGCGTGGGGAAATGCAATTCACTCATTACTAGATTCCCTTCTCTGTATTCAAAAGCGTGCAATAAGAATCATAAACCACGCCGGATATTTTGCCCATACCAATTGTTTTTTCCATCAAAACAGAATTCTGAAAATTCCAGACCTATTTTATTACAATCTCGGAATTTTCATGTATAAACTAACAACTAATGAATTACCATCTGTTTTTATCCACATGTTCAAAAGGAATCGTTCTATCCACTGTTATCCCACTCGCCAGAGTGACGCCTATCACCTTCCCCGTACTCGCACTATTTTTGCAAAGAAAACAATTATATTTACTGGACCCAGATATTGGAATGATCTCCCTCTAGATATCACTTCTTCCTTATCTTTATTCACCTTCCAACGCAAATTAAAACAGCTATTACTTAGTGGATACACACTACCAAGCTTTTAGCAACCCTTTTATGCTCCCAGTCTTTTGTCCTTGTCCGCAGCACCAAGTCATTCAAGTTATTTCATGGTACCGATACATCTTTTAATAATATAGCATTTTTTGTTATTCAAACACTGCGAGATTTGTATGCAGTCTAGTTTGTGCGATATCTATGTGGTTCATTAGTTTATTACTCATCGATTTTTTGTACTTGTGTAATTTTAGTTGGTCAAGACAAACATATCCGTTCTCCGTGTAAAATTATATGCCTATGAACTCGGGAACCTACAGTTTTACAAGCTTTAAAGCTTTTATGTAGGCCCCATCATATTTCTTATACTTAACTAGTGACATTTTCACACGATATGACCTTGTACATTTGTGTCAAGTATATTTTCTTTTTCTTTTCTTCTACAATCAAAAGACATGATTGTATATATTTTGTATTCTTGTTTTGTTGTCAATAATTTTGGAATGTCATTATTGAGAAATGGAAATATGAAATAAATTTGAACTTTGAACTTTGAAAGTAGAATTGATTTATTATTGATCACACAGTTATGTCATTTGATCCGCTAGAAGGAAATGACATCGAAACCATATCAAGAGGTAGGTAAGCTATGAATTACACTTGAGGATTGCATGGAGATCACTGGACAAATGTTTTCATGATTGGCTGATGAGCTGCCGGCCACATTAGAGGTAAATTCCACTAATTTGAACAGCGACTTCCGCATTTGGAATTGAAACGCTGCTGCTGATGATGTAAGTACTGACCACGCAAAGAATCACTTGGTTAGTATTTTCCATACTGATCGTCCTGCCATGAAATCTATTATTATGTTCACTTCATTTCTCATTTTTTGATATTGCTGTTACAGTTCGACTATTCTCTGGTTGTTGTTGTAGTTGTTGTTTTTGCTTTCCAATAAGGGGTCAAATCAAGGAATACACTGAAAAGGGAAACGGAGCCGGAGTTACTGGCTAATAGTTTCCCAGAAAATATAGATAACACAAACCTTCTTCAAGGCAGCTCATTTACGCCTAATGCCATCGAATATAACAATATTTCCGTATTCGGTATATAGCTAGGTATAGGGCAAGTCTCCGGCAAAGCTTTGTGGTTGCTATAAGAGCACGTTTTGTGGACAAAGCATCCGTAATATCTGAATATCACAGAACCGGTCTATTGCATGAACTTGCTATATGAACAGTCAAATAGCAGACACACATCAACGGAAGCGGGCACACACGTCTCTTTTTAATATAAGAAGGTACAGTCTTTACAATGTCCCCTGGTGGCTACAACGACAAGAATAAACTTAAAGGTGATCCTCCGAACTGAAATAAACCACGTGCTTTTGTTTGCATTTCCCAATCTAACAAATAATAACAAATAATGACAAGTACTAACAATGGTAATAATGAAAAAACAAACAGAATCATTGCAGAAAAAAAATATATAATGTGTATGAATCAATATTTACCTAACGACGAGAACACAGGTATGGATTTCGCAGTCCTGAGACGAAAGAAAAGTTCTCTTCAGTCCGGACACCAATCTCTTATAGAAGCCGCTATCCCATTCCACCTCGTGTCCGTCGCCATACACACCGGCTGTGCAAATGAACATTACTGTCTTTATTCACAATAAGCCAGTTCGGAGTTAGCTCATGTGCAGTGGTACTAATGACTATTTTTTTTTCTCAGTTGGCTAGGCGCTTTACCTTTGTTTTTGTTTTTGTTCTTCCAAAAATGACATCCTGCATAAGCCTGCCCGTCGTGGTAATCTATGAAATTCATCAATCATGTTCAAACAAAGAATGAATATGAGTAGACCAGGTAATCAGAGTGGTTTGTTGATAACGATTGTGGAAGCATCCATTTCATTGTTTTGCATCGAATGTATTACAGTATGAAACCTTTTCTATTAATACTAAAAAAAGGGAAAATACCAGACTTTCTGTAAGGTGGATTTGCTGACAAGCACCATTTATGAGGATGTCATGAATAATCATTTTATTGCAAATGCTTATCTCCATTAATTTGAATATAAACATGTCTGTTGGTACAAATGACAGTTTTCTGCTCATGCGTGAAGTGGAATTGCGTACAAAAGCATTGGCACATTTACTAATCATCAACTGATCGAGATGCCTCTTCATGTTCAAGGTGACTTGAATGCATAAGATAAGAAAACATGAAATATGCAAAACTGATTTTTTTGGTTTGATTTACGTGTTCATTATACAGAGATGTAGTCACAATAGCATACAATGCATGCATATCATAATATTATGATAATAACTAAGATGGGGTAATAAATGTCATGACATCACAATGTACAATCTCCAGTGGCTAAGATTGCCCCTTACACAAACTTTCACAGAATATATGTCCCTCTTGAAGTGAATTAAACAATGAAACGTCGAAACCCTTCCATCAGTGATTGAAACTTTGTCAAAAAAAAAACAACAACAAACACACAAAAAAAACTTACACTGAATTGTTTAATGCTAAGATATTGGCTTAAAGCTTGATTTGCATATCACTTGTTTTTGATTGCACGAACCAAGATTGATTGTGAAATGATGAAACCTTTCTTACACCCCCTCAAAAAAAAGAGGAAAAAATTATAATTTGAAGTATGTTTTTATAGTTATATATATCATATAACTTGTGTGTAATCGATTACACCCGAGACGGAGATTTCTTGTTTATATATCTATTCCTATTTTTTTCCTTTTTTAACTTTCAAATTCCGCGGAATATCCGTCAGATATACGCTCGATACAGATATTCCTGAAAGCCATAGGGCATAGTGCAATTGCCACGGAGTTTTATTTACTAGTAATGTCTGAGAAGACTGTTGTGGATGTATACATAGGCCCATGTGCTTTTACTCAGGCCCTACCTTTTAAATATCTTTTATTACTATTAAAATCTAGATCTAGCTCTCATAGCTTCGATTATAACCCAGCCGTAGCTCAGATTGTATTTACAATCATTCTTCATAGGGCCTATACTGATCCCAAATGAGCACACAGCTACATTAATTTTATAGGATAAACTCTGGCAAATATGATTCCAAGTCCAAAGAACAAAGGTTACCCTGCCTGCAGTTCGAGTTGGAAGGACAAATTTTCGCCATATTCAAGTTGGCTTAATGAATAGAGTAGATCAAACTAATGAATTGGCCAAAATTTCTTCAAATCCACGATTTCCACGTGGCGTGATACCATCATAACGATTTCATATAACATTATAATTATGAGAAATCTTATACATGTATGTTTCTAAACTGTATCATTTTACAGTATGTCCGATATTGAACTTCTATATGCTAATATACCCTGCGGAAAATACCTACCAACTTGATTGCCCAGTTCAACCATGAAGTTGCCTCCGAGGCTCCGCATGCCTCGGTTGTCGACCAGGCTGATGAAGTCCGAGATGTCATAAGAGTTGAGGACCCGGGTCTTCGAGGCTTCCTCAGCAAAGCCTTCGGGGGCTTGATTGTCCCAAGTATCTCCCGTGGCGTACAAAACAGAGTTGATGAAAGCCGACTTGCCGACACCTGGTGGACCAAACAGACCTATGCGAAGGCGCGCCGGTGGATGTTGCGGTCTTTGCCTTGCTGTTCGCATGGTCGATCCTGGCTTGTAACTGAATATGGCACTCCGCAACTCGTCAATTCTACTATGCGCCATGATCAATTGATAAAGATTTTAGGGATAGGATCGGACGAGAAAACCAACTCTCCAGCAATGTAACCTCTGAAAGATGAGAAATAATCCGAAGAAAACGTCGCATGAACTCTCTTGTAATCACGATTATAACACTTGAACCCTACAAAGCTCAGTACGGGGCATCGAAATGCGAATCTTCGACCTCTTGAACACTGAAAGGACGACACAAATACGAGCTCTTAAAAATCAACGCAATCTCCTCTCAATCTGCTGCTATTTTTAGGCACTGGGTTTTCCCACAGCTCGCTGCTATCAGCTGGCTATGGGGAATTTTCACAAGATGATCCGTGTGCAACGCTTTTATGGTCTGTGAGGTTGCTGTGTGCTATGTGTTCGTCTAGAATTAAAGTCTTCTAATTGTCACTTGACTTATCTTATGCCTTTATCACTTTCAGGAACAAAGAACTGACAGATAAAATCCCAAACAAATCCTGCAGTATATGGACCAGCAACCGTTGGCATCGTAGTACCACTACATTCAGGAAATGAGCAATACACATGAACTCACTGTAGTCTATTATTTTACCAGGGTATAACGAGAGCGGTGTAGACGCACATGAAACGTACATACCACGCATTCACAGACATGGCATACACACATCAGGCCCTCTGCCAGAGGTTATCAAGTATGACCTGGGAATGTCCTTTCCGGTGCTATGAGGTTTACAATGTTGCAGTGCAGCTTTTTTAACGTATATTTTCTGCAGTTATTGATAGGCAATTTAGTTGCCATATAGAAGAACCGAACAATGGCTGAAAATAGTCAATTTACGAGCCCATTTAGTATTAAGGCCCATACCAAACTAATTGGCAATCCTTTAACTCTAAAAAAAAAAAAAAACAGTTTTCTGTATATTAAATCGAATTCTTGTGTAGCGTTGAAAATTCCCAAAGAATCGAAACGCTGGTTATAGTTCAGTTCAATGTTATAAGTTGCATTCACAGTTGACATATACCAAGATATATACCAATAATATTATGATGTTTGATTATTTACGTTGATGTAAGACACGTTAAATAGTATTTTCTTTATTCTAAAACAATGACAAAATGTATTTTCTAATGTTTTACATATCATTTTGAATGTTGTTCCTGCTATAATATGCTTTGAATATATTTTTGGAGAACAAAATTTGTAAACAATTAGTAAAAAAAAATTCCAGATATGAGCAAGAAATGATTGAATTGAAAGAAGAACGATATATCGGTATACAAATTGAGCATACCCACGGTAGAGACAGATACTAAGTACACCTAAGCTACCTACTATGAATATGACAGTATGAAAGTATGCACATTGTATGCACATTTGAATCACCGCTGGATGAGGAGACTACATGTACAAGAGTTCATAGCATCATGTGTGGACAACATAAAAGAAAATAATAAGGGAAATTCCACCCCCCCAAAAAAAAAAAAATCATTTTTCATGAAAATCACACATTTCATCAACTTGATCATGACATTATGTTAAGGGTAGTAATTATTCCCCCTGCTTTCTGAGAGCGGTTAGTCAAGTGCTCTTTCATTATGCTACAAAAGTGAAATCATGTTTAAGTTTCCTTATATTTTCTTTAAAATTGTTTTCTGCATATTTATGATGTCATAAATCCACGTAGTCTCCTCATCCAGCGGTTTCAACACCAAATCTTTGAATATGCACAACTTTTGCATCGATTGTCCGATTTTCCTCAAATCTTCACTGATGTGTTCTATTAATGTTGCTGCTTTCACTCAATCCACATTGCTCTTTGGGTTTTGGTTTCCTTTAAAGGTTCTCACCTCCCTGGTTCAGTCCATGATATGTGTTGTCATCTTGGTGTACATGGCACGTTTGAGGTAAATCCCGACTCTGAGAGACATTGCGCAAGTCAACGAGCGCCCGGGATTCCCCGCGAGTAAGATAAGGGTGTGTAAGACAAAGAGAGGTGTTACCATATGCAAGATAGATGGAGAAAGATGTACTGCTAGGCTCTCCTTGGAAGTAATGCTCGTCACCACCGAGCCAGGTGCATTGACAAAAGAGAGTTTACATGTACACAGTATGCAGTAATCAGGACTATAGTGCTATCACAGCAGTAAAGGAGACTTCCCCCCTGTACAGTTCGCTCTCTCTTTCAATGTGCTGGCTAAAGTATACATTTCTTTTACTAATTGTTACCGTAATGATAGAGGCATTATTACCCCCCGTCCTCCTTTCAGAAAGAGTTAAGTCAAAGTGCTCATCATTAAGGTAGAAAAGTATAATGTAGGTCCTATGTTGATTTTCGTTTCCATAGAGAAGTCGTATATAATTTCTTTATGATTATCGTTGTCTTTGAGAGACGTCACGAAATGTTGCAGTCGTCTCATCCAGCGATGGCTGTAACAGATTGTCAGGTTTTCCTCAAACTTTCGCTGCGTGTTTATCTACCATAATACAGATGCATATGTCGTTTCCCTCAATCCGCACAGTACATTTGGGTTTCAGTTTGTCTTTCGAGTGGAAAAGGTAAGTTGCACTGAATCTCTTTGGACAAGGAAGTACTATATACACGCTTGGGTGGCTTTCAAGAACACTGTACTCCTTCAAAAGCCGATTTGGAGTTTCTCTTTTAAAATCTACTCAACCCTTGCATTACTTACGCTATATATATATACGGCGTTTTTTGTGTTGCCTAAAGTGCTCGTATTTATCTCCGCAAGTTAGTCTCTCAAGTAAGGAACAGTTATACTCAGGACATGGCTGATAGAAGACAAATGAAAGTATAAGGTCCAGAATATATCAGTGACCAGCTCTTAATTGTGTTCGTATGTTAACCCGCTCGATACGGGAACTTGGCGGCCTGTGTATTAAATCTACTGGGATTTCAGAATTCAGTATGGAACGGGTTAATAGCGTTATACTCAGAGATACGTAGATTTCAATCTCGCACAACACCACGAAGGATTTTGTGAAAAAGAAAACTGCTAGAAGAACAGTTAAAAAACAAAGAAACCAACATTCAGGATACCTTTCTGATTTATGAGGTTTTAGAGCATGTTTGAGAAATACTAGTGAGCAGTCATAGTTTCTTTCGATTGATATCTATAATTAGCACGGTGTAATTGTTTCGTCATACCTTGAACACCTGGTTACTTTTCACCACGACATGATGAAGCAGTACACAGTTCGTTTAATGTTGTCTGTCACGGATGATTATGCTCCAACTACAATGCTCAAATGTGGACTGTGCGTGGTACAATGCACATTACACTACAAGGCGCTCGTCATCAGAAAATTGGCAATTATGATACACTGCAATGAGTTTGTTACACCTATGAATAACTTACGACAGCAGATGGACAGTCAGTAAATGACACTGATATCAGTCCGGACAGCCCATCAAACGGTTTGAGAAGGAAATGCGTTGTAAAATTAACGGTTTCATACGTGTGGCTGTATAAGGTATATCAATATCAAGTATACTTGCTTATTATGAACTGACAATCCTCGACGTATTAAGAGCAAATAATTCCATAATCAAATACTGACAGTGCTTTGCCTAGCATCTACGATTTTTATTCTAGATACGCACGTCTAATTTAACAAGGGAATATCACCACTCCTCTTCCACAAAATAGAGAAATAATGTAATTTTGGGTAAGCCTCTCATAAGCTTTGATGTTATTTGTTTAGCGGACAAGGCATGCAGTAGAACTTGAATACATCATGGAAACCGTCTAATTTAGCACCTTCTGCACACTAACAGTTTGAGTTCAATCATGTGCAAAGGTTTGTAAAATGTAAATACGTGTACTGTGTATATAGGTATAGAGCCATTGTTACACGGATGCAAGAAAGGGCAACAGAATAGTGTAGGTTAAAAAAAAAGAGGGGAAAAGCTGAACCGATCAGCAAATGATCACTGCATTTATTGACTGACGCCTTGAAAAGGCATTGTACATCAACCATGTCAACGAGATGGCGGCATGCCAACATGACAGGTATTCTGACGTTTCCATATCACATTAAGAGTGGCCTTCGGACTCTGTGCATGTCTCTGTATAGACGTATATAGCGTTCCGTGTAAAGTGGTGGTTACCCCGATGTGATAAAAGCACAACATTTCCACGGCACAGTCCTTTTATTTGTCTGGCAGGTAAATATGGGAAGTGTGTGAATCGCGTTTTCTCCACACGAATGGCATGACAAGTTGAAACAAGGATTGCCCAAAGAAACTTCTAAAATGCCTTAAGGTCGATTAATTGACAAAAACCATCCCAAACTTTCGACTTTTCAGCCCACTGAGTATTCGAAATGCTTTCTTCATCATACAAAACAAGAAAAGCGAGAGAGAGAGAGAGAGAGGGGGAGAGAAGTAAAGATGAGGTTTAATTACTCTTGACCAAATCAAACACAATCAAGACCGAATGACTTACCACGCAAACACTGTATAGGGCTTACACTAAAAAAAAAATTCTCCTGCACTTAAGTAGGCTATCTGCATGGTTCTTTCATTCTACTATTAAGGCTTTGGAACTTTGACAACCATGTCATGCATGTGATTAGACACTTATCACTTTAGCAGCGAAGAACTCAGAGCTTTTGCAAGCCGTGGCTGATGTTTTGTTTGGATAAAGCCTTAATTGGTTTAAAAGATAATGAAAACAAACCATCAAAGAAATAACTAAGGAGTGATGTTATATTACATTGATAAAATATAACGATTCGACTAAAACGCGTTTTCCAGTCGTCGATAAATGACAAATTTTTATCCCTAAAAAATGGATCTTTGGATGGAGAAAATTGAGTCAGACATTTCATGTTTTGCTAGCCATTGTTATTCCTAAACAAAATGCTCCTTATCGACGTTATCATTTAGTAACCATTGTAACCAGAGAGGTTGCATATTCTTTCCCTCGCCTTCTTTATAGTACATTGTAGTTCCGTTCAGACGGTAAAGTGAACTTCGAGGATAATGCTAAATATCGCAAACAAAGACACAAACAATCTTAAGCACACACACTGGATTCTTTTCTTCATCACCTCTCAGATTATGTTTCCAAAGAAAGTCAAATGAACTACGTAACATCATGGATATCCTGTTTTTAATGCAATTTATTTCACGGTATCACTTGAACATTCAGAATACAGGTATTTCGACACACACTCATAATTGCAACATGAAATAGATAATGGTTATTGACGATAATGATGAATTATGTTCAACAAACAAGAAACAGAAGTAGACCGCCAAAAAAGACTCTGTGGGGTGGTCAGTGTGAGAGTGAAAGACTGTATAACATGCTCGAATTTGCACGTCAATAGAAAGGAGACGAAAAACAAAGAAGAAAGAACCATAAGTTAGATACGCACATTATAATACAAATTATATACGTCGATGGGCGTTGCTCATGGTAACTCGTTGAGAAATACAAATTGGTTGATATGACCAGGGAGGTGGCTCCCTGATATGACGAACTACGACGTACAATATCACAACGTTAATAACATTTTCTTGCCGTTGTGCTTGGGTGAATTTTTCAAACAAGATAAAGATCAACAGTTCATTGCGACCAAAAAACATAAATAAGATAAATAGAAACCAAACACAATGTATCTAGACTCTTGAGACATCAAATATACCGGACCTAAGGAATTGCCTGCATAAACGTTTCGTTTTAGCACCAATGCACGAACAATGAATAGGAGGAACTTGCAACCCTAAACGTAAGCTCCCATCTAATTCTCGTGAGACCAGTATCAAAGGAATCTGTGCAAGCTATTACAAAAACTGGTAAACGAATTCTTATGCTAACATGTTTTGACACACTACCTTTGCCCATCGAGTATCTTTTTAACATTTTCTTTTTACTCGTACATCTGAATGCAAAATTCATCCGTTCAAAAAAGGATAGAAAAAAAAAACTGTAGAGAACCAACGGCTATCTTAATAACGCTCCCTTATCAAAACAGCTGTCAAAGAAATGATTTTTATTGCCATGGAACTAAAAAAACACATCCAACCTATTAATATCTCCACAAAAGGTCCCATCACCTTGTTATAATAATGCCTGAGTTTTCTTTTTTCATATTTAAATTTCAACCAACATGACGAAGATGCAAATCAAAGTCTATAGCAGACACAAAAATACAATGTATATAGGCCTACAATATGCACACTAATTCTGATAATTGTGCTTGTGCTCATGAAAACAGTTTAAACCACACACATGTCAGACAGGATCGAAGACGAGACAGGACGAGACAAGACAATACAAGATATGACCAAGCATAAAAAACCCCAACCAATATAACATGTAATAAATTTTGA
Organism: Diadema antillarum; assembly: GCF_040938485.1. Lineage (NCBI taxonomy): Eukaryota > Metazoa > Echinodermata > Echinoidea > Diadematoida > Diadematidae > Diadema > Diadema antillarum. The sequence goes on from NW_027271172.1 coordinate 1,806,639, forward strand.
TCCTGTTTTGTGTTCAAACTCGTAAAGCTCTGTAAAGAGCGAGTCAAGACTCCCGACACTAGTGGACGCTCTAAAAGTGAAATCCCAGTGACTGAGTCGTGCAGATCGATCCACAAAAATATACATGATAAATATCGCAGTTGGAATATATCTATCATTCTACATCATTTGCACAATGTTCATCGAAGCAAACATACATCTCATTACAGAGTACTTCTATTTAACACCAAAGCTCTTGAAAAACAGGCAATGAACTGTCATGACTTAAAACGTGGTAAAAATGATGTATTAAAAAAACGACAACACTATAGTATCTAAGCAGACACCATTTTTCCGAAACCCTGGCAGCATTGAAATAGGAATGTTTCTTGCAATAAAATGGTCACTTTAATAACATTCCCCAATGCTATCTTCTAATAAAGAAAAACGGGATATTTATCTTCTCAATTTCCAATCATAAACGTCCTTTACTACAAGCATTGATGTAATACAATTTACGGCAGAATTATTGATATCATTAAGACCAAATAATTCATTTTCCGTCGTATAACTGTAATTTCTAAACAGGTAAACCTGCGTGGGTATCAGTCAATTTTCTCTTATTCAACCCATAATAATCGATGTGTTGCACTCACTCAAGAGATTATTAAAGTTTCCACACACACACACTACGGACATTCTATTCTTTCAGCATTGTTCAGTCAACCTCATTATCGTTAACATCTTATTTCTATGTAATAATTATGTAATTCAATATTTTGAACTGAAACCATCGTAAATCAAAACGTGATGTACTATATTGACGGGGACAACATTGAAGTAGACCTTTACAATGATATACTCTATTCTTAAACGAAGCATAATAGATATGGAAACATCTTTAAAGTTGTTTAATAGCCAGACTTAAGAAGAAATCCATCCCAGAAGTAAATAAACTTCAAAAGAAAGAGAAGCAAAAACTCCCTACAGAATGATACAAAAATGACAAAAATCGGATAAGAAATAAGGAAGATATGACATTTTGAAATTTCACATTTTTTCGGAAAGCATTTCTTGACCAGTCCTTTTGAATATTCAAATCAGCAAGTTGGCGATGTTATACTCTCATAATATATTATTCATTTCTTATACAGAAATAACAAAAAATCTCATATCTTAGCTGTACAAACATAAAACTTGTTTTAAAACCACCCAAAATAAAAGAGAACAAACTCTATCTTGGTATGGGAACATGCTTTTACTTGTTTTAGCTAAAAATTACCCGAGTGTATACATGATGTATAACATACATGAAAAATTGCGAGGGTATTATGACATCATCAACTCACTAATTTGAATATTCATAAGGACTGGCCATAAAATGTTTTTCGCAAAAGCGTGAAATTTTAAATTGTCATATTTTCCTTATATCTATCCCATTTTTGTCTTCTTTATATCTTTCTGTAGGGAATATTTTTCTCTTTCCTTTGAAGTTTATTCATTTTTAGAGTGGAATTCTCCTTTGAGGCATTTTGTATAATGTGCAATATGGCTCATGCAATGTCCAACAATTAAAATCTGTTGTTATTTGATTTTTCTGCATAAACTTATCACATTATAGCATCATCATCGTGTTTGCTCATTTTCTGTTATCTCCTAGTTTTCTGTGGTAACTGGAATGAACACGTCCTAACCCCTTAGAAAAATTAAAGGAGCAACCCAACACTGATCTTTAGATGAATAAACAGAACTTGTATCTCTCCATTGTAATAGTTAGGCCTGCTAGACTCCCAAAAGACCGGCGGAGGCAGCAGTGCTGCAATGAGGTAATATTCACAATGACGTGACGGTCAAAGCTAAAAGCTTATGTGTTTTGATCCCAGTACTTGCGGAAACTAGACCGGAAGTGACACGATTGCCCTTCATGTCAAGGCCAAAAGATATTGGTGATGACAGGGAGGTGAGAATCGTCTCACCTCCCTGGTGATGGCACATGGTTTTCACTGTGGTCAGGCCTATAGCCTTACTGTAACATTACTGTAACAACAACTATACTACGGAAAGCGCTCTGGCACCGTACGCACAATTTCTGACCACAGCATCCGAATGTATATAGGCTACATTTTGTCCTCACTATAGAGAGGGGTATGCTCCTAATGCAGCTAACCCGAAGGCCGATGCGAAATACAACCGCATCGGAATAATGATGCATGAAGGGTAAGGCATTGGAAGTACTGCACGACTTCGTTGCAGCCTTTCCAGCTGACAAGTCACAGAATCGTGCATTTGCTGCTTTCCTCCTTGTTCTTCATGACACGGTCACCGACGACAAGGCATTGTCGTAGTGCCTCCAGCGTGTCGACGTGTTTCTTCCTGTCGTAGTCGTGCGACTCGACGGTGTAGTTCTCGAGCTCGAACAGATAGTTGATGCCCATATCCTGCAGTGTGACGAGGAACGCCGCCATGTCGTCCCTGACGACAAATGGGCAACAGCAGTTTGTGATGATGATGATTGGGGGCTCCCCTGATAAATGTAAACAACAACAGCAGTCAAAAGAATAACAATCTAGCTATTTGATAGTAGTAGGGCGTAGTCGATTTTATGTCTCTACCTTACACGCAGACGGTATACTCCGCTTTAAGTTATATGTAACTGAAGAACATTGCTTTTATACACGCGGACCATGAGAATTTACCGTAGACCCTCTTCACGAGCGGATCCAGGAATTCCGTAAAGAGGGAGTGCCTTTACGACATTAAATGGGGGGGGGGGGGGGGGGGGGACGCACGCACCCCACCTCTCTATTTTTTTCTTTTCATTTCTTTTGTTTTAACAAAAATAGAGGGGGGGGGGCGGTGCGCCCCGCCTGGATCTACCACTGCTCTTTGCACAGCAGAAATATTTCCTCATAATATTGCAGCCCACAACATTAAGATCCTCATGACGTTTTCACAGCACAGTTTATGGCGGAAATGATAGTTTAGCTGGAATTCAGAATGTGTATAGGCTTATATCTTTAGATAGTGAACTACGACGAAATCCCGGTTGGTATACATTCCAACATAAGCTTAAAAATACATTTCTTTTGCAATATTCTGGTGATAATATGAATTAATTTGATTTAGCAAATGATTTGAAATGGTGGATACTGATATAGATTATTTGGCATGATTGTTAAGCAGGTCTAAACATGGTTTTATCTTATTCTTTTCTTTCATTTTTCTTTCCTCTTGCAGCTGCAGGTACCGTCATTTATGTCTCTTGGTGATTTCTCCTCTTCCTCTTTCTCATTCTCTTCTCTTGTTGCGTGTGTGTGTGTGAGAGAGAGTGCGCGCACGTTTGTCCAGGTGTTCTTGCGTGCGTGCAGAGTGTTTGTGTGAGTGTTGTATTGATTTTCTTTCGGAGAACCTACTCCTACAAGCATCTGCTTCTATGGAGGTTCCATCTACACGCAATTGCATTTATCCGTCAAGAATGTACCCCTGAGAACAATTTATATTGATTTGTACTATTAAGTGCTTTTGTAAATACTGAACCTATAACTTATAATTCATGTGTCACTTGACATTCACTTTTGTCATTGACGGATGTTGTAAACACAACACTGTATGATTTGTGTGGAAACCTAATAAATGAAATGAAATGAAAATGAAATATTTGAATTATGATACCTATTTCTAAATAAAATGTTCATTTGGTTCGTCTTATATAGATCTGTCCGTATCAGGACAACTCCCCCGGAGGACTAGTCCCCCGGGGACTACTCCCACCTGACAGCTCCCCCGGAGGACCACTCCCCCGGAGGACGTCTCCCCCGGAGGACTACTCCCCCGGAGGACGTCTCCCCCGGGGGACAACTCCCCCGGGGGACAACTGCCCCGGGGGACTACTCCCCCGGGGGACAACTCCCCCGGAGGACAACTCCCCCGGGGGACAACTCCCCGGGGGACAACTCCCCCGGGGGACCACTCCCCCGGAGGACCACTCCCCCGGAGGACCACTCCCCCGGGGGGCAACTCCCCCGGAGGACAACTCCCACCTGACAACTGCCCCGGGGACGTCTCCTGGGGGACAATCCCATAACTGAACAGAGATGTTTCTTATTCGTGTCCTAGAAATTAAAATTAAATTCATCTGTGTAAAAACAGTATTCTTTTTATATAGAATTTAAATTAAAGTTAACGTTACCTAAGACACGTCCATCTTTATAACAAAGTTTTGGAAATATCAGCACAAAGTTTTTACTTTTGTACACGCTATATGTAATGTCGAAAAAAGTAGAAACGCAGGTCCATTTTATCACTGAAAATTGGTCCAGAGATAAACACATTGACGGAAACACGCTTTTGAGGGGAGAGTTCATTCCCTAGCATGTACCTGTTATTCTTCATTATTTTATAATATTTTAAGAAGTCCATTCTTTGATGATTTTCTTTTTCTTTTTGCAATTCATGATTATGATAAGGAATATGTTAAATGAAAGAAAGATATTATTCAGAGGGGTGAAGGCTCAAATTTTTGAGTTTCTTCAGTTTGTCTCCCTCTACAAAGGAATATGTTGTTAGAAATACCCTTTTAATGGGGTTATGATTTTCAACTTAGATTCTTATGATAGTTACTATCCTATATGTCACTGTCAGTAATACTTTATTGTGCAGTTTTCGTTTGTTATGTTGACTGTGAATTTATCTGAACATCATTACAATTCTTAATGTCGGAGAAATAATTGACAGAAAAAATATGAATATTCTGTGCCTGAAAAGACTTGAACGTGTAAAAAGGTAATATCTTCCAACAGCCCTGGGAAAGCACACCCGCACGACCATCACAAATCTCTCAACCACAAAGATGGGATGATTCGAGTTTCAATTAATTGAAAATTGAGTTTTGTTTCACACAGTTTTATTTGATAACGTTTGAACATGGAAAACAAAAACAAAAAAAAAATGTCTAGCGTAACAGTAGTTGAAGTTAGTATGCAAACAACACTTTTGCACGTAATGGTATACCGGATATTGTGGTATCAGATAATGGTACACAGTTTACAAGTGACCAGTTCAAAGAGTTTGCTTGTCAGTACCAATTCAAGCATGTCACGTCTTTATCACTTTCTACATAGCAATGGGAAAGTTGAAAAGACAGTACAAATCGCAATGTCTAATGAAAAAGGCAATGAGAGATGGAACAGATCCAGATTTGGCATTTCTTGACTATCGGAACACACCGATCGATGGGCTAGATGCTAGTCCTGCACAATTGTTGATGCAGAGGAGGACAAGGACCACCCTGCCAACAGCTAGCCAGCTGCTGAAACCAAAAGTAATAAAGAATGTGCAAACAAAGCTGACCAAGAAACAAAAGTGCGGTAAAATTACTTTGATCGAAGCGAAAAAAAGCTCTCTCCACTCAAAGAAGGAGAAAAAGTGAAGATGCGAATGTCAAACAATCTCTGGAAAGATGCTGTTGTTGTTTCAAAGACAAAGTTTCCAAGAAGTTGCATAGTGGAATGTGAAGGAAAAATGCTCCTGTCAAAACAGAATTGACATCAGAAGAGGTACAGCGGAAAACAATCCTTAATGCAACAAAGCTAGATGACTCAACATAATATCGTATCACAAGAGCAGGTCAAAAATATGGACCAGTGTAAAAACTTATCTATTTTATAGGATAGATACCGGAATTTGACGGGAAATGAAATGACAATGATCACGGGATTGTGATAATGTTTTATATGATGAACTATTCATCTGGAGAGTAGAGTTGGTTACATTTTGAGTGCAATAAAAGTGTTTCATCTAACTTATCCAAAGTAACAGCTCTGTTGATTATTATAAGAGAAACAATGATTAACGTTTCTTCAAAGACAAATATAACACATTTCTAAAAGTGAACAAAAGTACAGTTTACAAAACAATCACGAGTATTCCTCCAAGTGTGAAGAGCGAGATTGAACTTACGTCGTTATAAGAGAGCGATGTAATGTGTCATACAAAGCCGTGATATCTCAACATTGAAGTGAAGTGTTACTCACTTTACAAGTATCAGTAATGTTTGTGTTTATAAGATGTGTTGCTATGATTACACATGTAGTAAAGTTGAATGTAAGATATAAGATATGGCAAGTCAAACACGCCCATACAAGACGTATTTCCATTATTACTCAAATAGGACAAGTATAATTATTGTGTGAACAACGTATCAAATAATTGCCATAATAATCCTAAAAAGACAATGGCTTATTAATCAAGTTTCAGTGGTAGTTGATAAATGAAAAAAATCTGTGTGAAAAAGAGAAACTTTACTTTTCTAAAGAAAGGGAGATGCCAAATGTTTGAAATTAGTACAGTTTGAACGCACAGACTAGTGCCTAGCTATGCAGCACCAACCAATCCCCATAGAGATGATGCTGTTGCTATGCTCTATAGTAACCCCTCTCGAGAAACCCCGGAGGTAGATGTACTACCAAGACCTAGAAGAATAAAAACATATCAACCTATCACCTGCGTGTTAACAAAATGTGCACATATACTTTTTGACCAGTGTCCGTTTCTTCCCTTGGGCATCCGATGCAATCGATATCGCTAAAGCATTTGCATTGTTCAAACTCGTCATGATTGTAATACAACAAATTACTGCCAAGATCGTGTGCTTATTCTGACCGATTAAAGAAATAACTAAGGAACTCTCTAAATAACAGCCTCAATATTACAGTCGTCATCCTTTGATATCTCTTAGAGATGGGCTAAAGAGGGTGACATTTTCAGAACATGCTCATCACACCTTAGTTTGATGACTTTGTGCCTACTGACACCATTTTTGAAAAAAAGAACGAAAAATGCAAAATCCAGGGTGCCCCGGCCGAAAAGCTGGTCGCCGTTTCGGCTTTAAAAAGACATTTCTGGTTATAACTCGGCTATTTTTTGGTCAATTGTGATGGTTTTGGTGTCTAACCCCATGTTTTGGGGGTCAAGGAAATGGATTATAATGATAATTTTAGTGTAAAACCTAATCTTCCACATGATACTAACCTTTTGCCCATAAAATTTCCTTGCCCTTTACCCCTACCCCAACTGCCATTTTTTGCACTTTTTTTCTGTACTTTTTCAAGTAGTATTGACTACCATACTCTTAATAACAAGTTCTAGCTATCAATCTGGTGTTTTCTACCAACAATAGTACAGCAAGGGTTACGTTATACGTGTGTCATGCAGATACCGGTATGTGGCTGGTGCATTCAGGATGCATGGTAACTGTGCAACCAGTGCTAATACTGTTTCTGCATTATAGTGCCTAATGCCGGTTGGAAGATATTACCTTTTTACACGTTCAAGTCTTTTTAGGAACAGAATATTCATATTTTTTTTCCTGTCAATTATTTTTCCGACATTAAGAATTGTAATGATGTTCAGGTAAATTCACAGTCAACATAACAAACTAAAATTGCACAATGAAATTACTGACGGTGACATACAGGATAGTAACTATCATAAGAATCTAAGATAAAAATCATAACCCCATTAAAAGTGTATTTCTAACAACATATTCCTTTGTAGAGGGAGACAAACTGAAGAAACTCAAAAACTTGAGCCTTCACCCCTCTGAATAATATCTTTCTTTCATTTAACATATTCCTTATCATAATCATGAATTGCAAAAAGAAAAAGAAAATCATCAAAGAATGGACTTCTTAAAATATTATAAAATAATGAAGAATAACAGGTACATGCTAAGGAATGAACTCTCCCCTCAAAAGCGTGTTTCCATCAATGTGTTTATCTCTTGACCAATTTTCAGTGATAAAATGGACCTGCGTTTCTACTTTTTTCGACATTACATGTAGCGTTTACAATGGTAAAAACTTTGTGCTGAGATTTCAAAAACTTTGTTATAAAGATGGACGTGTCTTAGGTAACGCCAACTTTAATTTAAATTTTATGTAAAAAGAATACTGTTTTTATACAGATGAATTTAATTCTAATTTCTAGGACACACAAAAAAAAACCCCATCTCTGTTCAGTATGGGATTGTCCCCCAGGAGACGTCCCCGGGGCAGTTGTCCTCCGGGGGAATTGTCCTCCGGGGGAGTTGTCCTCCGGGGGAGTTGTCCCCCGGGGGAGTAGTCCCCCGGGGCAGTTGTCCCCCGGGGGAGTTGTCCCCCGGGGAGACGTCCTCCGGGGGAGTAGTCCTCCGGGGGAGTCGTCCTCCGGGGGAGACATCCTCCGGGGGAGTAGTCCTCCGGGGGAGACGTCCTCCGGGGGAGTTGTCCTCCGGGGGACAAGTCCTAGACCCAGATCTGTCCTCTGCCTTATTTCCAGCATACATTAAGCTGGGCTCGACATTAGTGGTGGCCCGGTGCTCCAGCGGCCCGGTGCTCCACTAACAAAAGACCCGGCTCGCGCTCACCTGAGTAATTCACCTCCCACGCATTTTTGCAGACTATTACCTGAGAACATTGCAAACTTAAGAAGAGGGGCAGCTTTAAAGGGAACCCAAACCCAAAGAGCAATGTGGATAGAGAGAAAGCAGTAACATTAGTAGAACACATCAGTGAAAGTTTGAGGAAAATCGTGCAATCGATGCAAAAGTTATGAATGTTTAAAGTTTTGGTGTTGGAACCGCTGGATGAGGACACTACTTGAGGTTATGACGTATGAGTGGACAACAATATATAGAAAATATAAAGAAAAGTCCAAAAAAAAAATCATTTTTTCGTGAAAATAACACATTCCATCAACTTGATACTGACATAATTGTTAAGGATAGCAATTATTCCCAATGCTACCTGAAAGCGGTTAGTCACGTGCTCTTTCATAATGCTAGAAAAGTGAACTTTTGTGGAATTTTCTTTACATTTTCTTTACCGTAGTTGTCCACTCATACGTCATAACCTCTAGCAGTCTCCTTATCCAGCGGTTCCAACACCAAAACTTTACAAATTCATAACTTTTGCATTGATTGTCCGATTGTTCGATTTTCCTCAAACTTTCACTGATGTGTTCTACTTATGTTACTACTTTCACTCAATCCACATCGCTCTTTGGGTTTGGGTTCCCTTTAAAGGGATAGTACAGTATTGGTGGAGATGAGAATTGAGCTTTCAAGTTTTTGCAAGATACCAAGAACACACTTATGAAATAGCACAAAGCATACCATTTTAAGAGGAATCAAAGTTTATTTGATGAAAATCGGGTTTGGAATGACTGAAACATTCAAAAACAAAGTAAAACAAAGCGATTCGTAATTCGTAAAGTGTGGGTCCCACACTTTATTAGAATCGCTCTGTTTTGGATATCTTAGCCATTTCAAAACCAATTTTCATCAGATAAACATTGAATTCTTCATGGGATCACATGTTCTTTCATATTTCATATGAGGTTTCTCATTATCTCACCAAGAAATGTTAGAAACCTGAAATTAGGTCTCAACCAAAACTATACGATCCCTTTAAGGGCTTCCATGTGGGCATGGTGGCCATTTGCATATTCCATCACACTGGTAAAACACCTGCAAAGTACAATGCACCAAAAATGTTGACTATGCAGTTACAAAAGAAAAGAAAGAAAGTCCAAATGCAAAAAGTGGCTCACTATCAAAGTTGGTCCCCGTTCAACACTTGGATATACCATAAATTGTTAGCTCGAAAAAAATTCGGGCTAATTCTCTTCGGGCTGATGTGAATAAGAAATGAAATAGCGCGCTACTTTGCGATCTCTAAAAATATACCGAGCTTGGATTTTTATCGGGCTGTTGTGAAAACGACTTTTGATGTAATGATCGTCACCGACACCTGATTATGTGCATCTTAGTACATTCCGGTGTCTGGGCAATAACGATTGTGTGATCATGTATCATCATAGTCCACTTCCTGGACTGTATTCGTAGCATTATGTATACACTGACATGCGGTGTGCCCGCGTACGTACGGACGTACGTTGATGGTGTCTGTATGTACACTGTATTACACAAAATCACCCCTCCTGACGATTTTTTTTTTTCGGGAGTACCAATTGGTGGAGTGTCGCAATCAGCCGTTGGGCGCATTGTGTGGGTGCATGCATGTGTATGCGTGTGTTAGTGTGGGGAATGCGGACTATTAAAATCGTCCAGTACTCTGGACTAGTATCATCACTAACAAAAGGATCGTATCCCTCATCTTTGTTTTGCTCTTGTTTTGCTGATATGCCTTTTTTGAGACGGAAATGTCTTTGAATAAATACAGATGATGAGGAGCAGTAAACTTGAGATCATGACAAATTTTGTGCCAAAAGATGGGTAATTGCTGATTCGCACATTTTCGCACATGCTTAATAACTTGCCAAATGGGAAGATATATTTGTTCTCTACCATTGAATACTATCCCTTTTTGCTCTGGAATAAGCGGGAGAAAAGTGAAATATTCAAATCACAAATGACAATCATTCTGCCAAAATGTTAGCTTTCTTTTAGAAACTGCCTGCTTCTCGATCCCAAGCGAAATTGTTTGAGGTATGATTTCCTAACATACACCACAACTGCACATTCACTTTACTTGATTTTTCTGAGTTATTTCCTTCTGCGCATATAGTTTTAGATTTCTCGAATCTCCGTCTTGTTCTCCCGGCTTGCTGGCGGTGACGATCATGAGATCAAGCAGTGAAGCATACTAAGAATGTCTTTGTGGCGCTTTTGAGATGTACAGGTGCATGATTTAATTAACAATACGATGAATGTCCATGTGTAATAGGTCCACGAGAAAACCCATTTTCATATTGAAGACAGTCTTTCATAACACGTACCCGTCATATATCTAATGGTTTCCACAAGCTCTCCTATATCTGGCGGCCTTACAGTCAGACTCAATGCGCTGTAAAAGAAAACAATATGTAAAAAAAAAATGGAATGCTTCCATGATAATAAATATAATAATGATGATGATAATAATAACAATAATAATAATAATGACAATGATTATAATAGTAATAATAAAACAATGATGATAATAATAATAACACTAATAATAATAACAAAAACAATCATAATGATAAAGTACATTCATAATGCGCCGTTTCTTATCTACCATTACTGATACCCGGAAATCCTTTCCCAATAGGCCTACTTTGATTGAATGCTACAATCTGGTGATTTCAAGGTGAGTACAAAAAAAAAAGAAAAAAAGAATCAATAAATGAATAACCTATGAAGGTATAACTGGGTTCATCTTTGGAGCGTCTCATATCCTTGCAAATTGAGAATTATTCGACAAATTGTTTCTTTCTTTCTTCATTTTAAACACATCCTGCAAATTTGGTGAAAATCCAGTGATCCAGTCGTGAATTATTATCTTACGTCCTCTATGTGCCCTATGACCTTTCACCTTATGACCCCCAAATTCCAGGGTTCCTTTCTTTTTTCATTATAAATACATCCGAGAAAATTGGTGAAAATCCGGTCATCCGTTCTTGAGTTATTGGGAGATTAAGTTTACTAAATGTCCCTTATGATCCCATGACCTTTAAACTTTAACCCTTCTTACCTCATTATGAACACACCCTGAAAGTTTTGTGAAAATTCGTTGAAGTTATTTTGTACACGTATATACCAAACAAACTGACAGAGGTAACTTTAAGTGCTATACTGCTAATGCTAATGCAATAATGATACTACTACTACTACTACTACTACTACTAATAATAATAGTAATAATAAAATTAGAACATCAAATCTTTTGAGAAATGAGTACATGTATTATGATGTGTATGATATATATACCTGACGACGAGAACACAGGTGTGAATTTCGCAGTCCTGAGAAGCAAGAAAAGTTCTCTTCAGGCCGGACACCAACCACTTAAAGAAGTCACTGTCCCATTCCACCTGGTGTCCCTCGCCGTACACACCGGCTGCGGAAACGAACACCGCAACTTTCTGTATTCATAATTTAACTCTTACCAAAAAAAAAAAAAAATTAGCTGACATAATTACGAATATCATATTCTCCAGCAATAAGGCCGCACTAATTTTCACAGAAAAGGAGCAATAAACTCGAGGTTCGGCCCATGCGCCAGCACAACCAAATCATGGCCTGTTCAACTTAGCGAATAGGCCGCTGAACAAAACAAGATAATGATGGGACTATGTGCCAATGATCAACTTGATATCATATAAAGAATCAATAAATATTACAAACAATATTTCCGCAATCAAAAAAGAAAAAAAACTAGAAATGTCGCTATAGCGACTGATATGCCTCCGCCATAATGCATGATTCTCCCAATAGGTGTATAGTACCATGTCTTCACAATGTGTGGTGACAGTTTCACATAACTGGCAAAATATTGAAATGACAGGTTTGTCAGAAATATCTTGAATGTTCACTTTCCTTGAACTGGGTTTGCTATAATTGTCTAAAAGTGCAGGTACACAAATTTGGGGAATTGGAAATTTTTACTTGACTTCTGACCGACCCTTTTATAAGTTTATGCATTAAGTAATTTCCAAGGTATGAAGAAAGAGTGTAATTACAGTACAAAATAGATTTTTTGGTGGCCTTTGACCTTTGACCTTCTGGCTCGAAATTTCCCAGAGAATCTCCATTAGGTAATGCATGTATATATTAAGTTTTAAAACTAATAATGCAAGCATTGCATGTTCTAGTATATGAGGGAAATAGTAAAATTTTGAGGAGTTGACCTTGACCTTTGACCCCCTGACTATTGACCCATGACCCCTAAATTCCTTAGATAATCCCTGTCAGTCAGTACATGCGTATGTACCAAGTTCCATGAAGGTACATTGAACAATTTGTGAGAAAAGTGATATTGCAACATTTTCACCTAACCTTTGACCTTTTGACCTTTGACCTTATGACATGAAACTCCCTCTGGAGAATCTTTACGCAGTAGTACATGTCTACACAAAGTTTCAAGAAAATACCTTCGGGCATTGCATAGATATGGGGGAAATGCAACATTTTTAGCATTTGACCTTGAACTTTTGACCTTTGGCCTCTAGCCAATGTCACTAAAATCTACTCAACTAATTGCCCCATCATACATCATCCTTGGCCCAAGTTTGGTGAAAGCTGCTTCATCCAATATTGAGTTATCACGTAAACAGATAAATTTTAGGATTTGACCTTGATCTTTGACCGTTGTCCAATTTCAATAAAAAACTAATCAAGTAATTGTCCCATCATACATCATCCTCTGACAACGTTTGGTGAAATTTGCTCAATCCAGTCTTGAGTTATCGCGTAAACGAATACAATTTTCATGATCTCACTTTGACCTTTGACCTTTGGCCTTTGGCCGATTTCACCAAAAATCTAATCAAGTAATTGCCCCATCATACTTAATACTTGGACCAAGTTTGGTAAAATTCCAGTCAATATTACTCAAGTTATCGCGTTAACGAAAGCGGACGGACGTACGGACGTACAGACATACGTACGAACGTACGGACGTACGGACGTAAGGACGTACGTACGTACGGACGGACAACCCGAAAACATAATGCCTCCGGCACCACTTCGTGGCGGAGGCATAAAAAATGACAACCTTGTTTGTCATCACGTACTAACCACTAACAAGCTGGAGCCGTTCTAGCCACTACATTACGTATATAACCTGTCCTGCATATCGCATCATAATGTCACACAATGATCAATCTAATGCAGCACAATTTTAATACTCCACTATTGTACAGCAAGCTGTGTAGGCCTGAATGAAAACAGAAACGTACAACACGCTCTTTTATTCCGTATACTGAGTATCGTCATATTTTGATGCATGAACATCAAGTGCATACACTTAGTTTTCCTTGACATTTATACGGGACATGGAGTTTGCGTCATCTAGTGTTCATATCGTCAACACTTAGAATAACAACCACCCATACACACAGATTACACACTCTCAAAAAACTGAGAAATATGCAAAACCAGGTAGAAATACATACAAAGTTCCTTGTTAAAATTCAGAAAAAAATGACAGTCTTGATAAGAATAAAAGAACGGATGCACGGAATATAGTTATGAAAACATATAACATTCAAAGGATTTTAAACGTTTGACGAGTTCATTTTACAGAGATTTCAAAATTGGGTAAGAAAATGAATATCATCACCTTGTAGGCCTAAGTATTAAAGGACAAGTTCACCTTCATAAACATAAGGATTGAGAAAATGCAACAATATTAGTAGAACACATCAGTGAAAGTTTGAGGAAAATTGGACAATCGATGCAAAAGTTATGAATTTTTTAAATTTTTGTGTTTGAACCGCTGGATGAGGAGACTACTTCAGCTTGTGAGTCATATGCGTACAACAGTATAAAGAAAATGTAAAAGAAAATTCAACATATTTTCACTTTTTTCGCATAATAAAAGAGCACTTGACTTGCCTCTTTCTAAAGGCAGGGGGAATGATATACTACCCTTAACATTTGTCGGTAACAAGTCAGGGGAATGTGTACTTTTTTCAAAAGATGGAATTTTGTGAAATTCTCTTTATATTTTCCTTATATTGTTGTACGCATGTGACATCTAAGTTATTCATACACTGCAGTAGTCTTCTCATCCAGCGGGTACTGCACAAAGACTTCAAAAATTCGTAACTTTTGAACGGATTGTCTGATTTTCCTCAAACTTTCAATGATGTGTTCTACTAATATTGCTACAATCTCTCAATCCTTATGTTTATGAAGGTGAACTTGTCCTTTGAATGACTGGATACGTTTGTCTCATGCCGAATCTTCACAAAATGATTTCTTCCTTTTTGAAAAGAATTAAAGAGCAAAACAAGATCACTTTGTCTTCAGAGATTGCAGCTTTGTAAAGTAATGCATTGCTTTATAATGAAAAGATATTTGCAAAAAAAGGTCTAATCCTTATCCGTATCGACTCTTCTTTTTTGTGGTAAAAACCAAGTTGTGTAACTATCATGATAAATCCATGCAATCATCATCATCATGAGGTTGTGTCTTTTGCGCTAACATGATAGCAGAGCTGCGCAACATATCATAGTTTTCGTAAAATAAGTTTTCCGATCTTTAGAATTTTGGCCATTTTGTTTATTTGATTATCCCTGATTTCTCAAAGCAAAGCAAATATTGAGTGGCTTTTCACTTATGCAGGTGGAGTAGGAATTTATGTAAGATACACCGTGATTTTTGCCTTGGAAAGCGCTTCACTTTCCATAACGGGTATAACACGTAATCCCTCTAAGACGACATTGAAACACATAAGTTGTGCACAATTTAAAATTATCACTTCGTCGTTATTATCTAAGAGGTGAGACCACATACATAGCCAAAATCATGGGTCTGCTGTCACCTTTTTGTGGAAAATAATGTTTTCATTAAGTAGTAACATGAATTTAATCAATAAATGTCGGTATATGTCTATTCATATTCATATAGTCAAGGTGGTCTAGCAGTTTTCGATGGAATCACGCATAGCAGTCCGAAATGTCAATATTCGAGGACAAATACAAAACAAGACAAATCAACCCTGAAATCAAACCTCTCGCGCGTTGCAGTGGCGTACGCTATATAAGTACAAGGCTGTAATATTGCTGATAACAAACTGCAACAGATTCCTTGACAGCTTCTTATCACGATTCTACTCATATCAATTTCTTGATATTTTATGTTCGCTCGTTACCTAAAAATGACATAATAAGCGACCTGCATTAACTCTTTCTCCTCAATCACTTCAGTCCAGGTCAAAGACTCCCTTATCTCTGTTGGAATTCTATCTTAGCATCTAGAATCTTGCCTTTAAAGCATGCTTAGTCTTTTAAATTTTTGCTCTTTTTCATTCCTCATTGTAAAGAAAAAAAAGGAAGCTAAAAATCAAAACAAATTCAAAACGTATTTAAAAACTTGTAGCAAGTAGAATTTTCA
This sequence comes from Diadema antillarum, assembly GCF_040938485.1. NCBI lineage: Eukaryota > Metazoa > Echinodermata > Echinoidea > Diadematoida > Diadematidae > Diadema > Diadema antillarum. The sequence continues at coordinate 1,822,498 of NW_027271172.1, forward strand.
ATAATTCTCGATTCTTCAAACGACTAACATTCCAAATTCATCAATACCAAACGTTTATATCGCAACATAACAAACGTAAAAGTTTCAAAGATATGTATATGTACAATTGGATTATAATCAAAATATAATTTTACAGGATCCAAAAAAAAATAAGTCGTTAAAAAAATCAAGGAAACGGCTTTGTGCGTCGTGCAGCTTTCATTTTGCATTTTACGAATTTTCCTCAAATTTTCAGTGATGTGTTCTACTAATGTTGCTGCTTTCACTCAATCTCTGAAAGATTGAGGGAAATCAGACTATCGATGCAAAAGTTATGATTTTTTGTTATTGTAAAGTCTGGTGTTGGAACTGTTGGATGAGACGACTACTATAGAGGTTTGACGTATGTTTGGACAACAATATTCAGAAAATATAAAGGGAATTCCATAAACAAATTCATATTCATGAAAATTACACATTCCATCAACTTGATAATGACAAATCCTGTTAAGGGCAGCAATTATTCCCCCTGCCTTCTGAAAGTGGTTAGTCGAGTGCTCTTTCATTATGTGAATGAAAGAAAAGTGAATTTTTGTGGAATTATCCCTTTATATTTTCTTTATATTGTTGTCCACACATACATCATAACCTCTGTAGTCTCCTCAACCAGCGGTTCCAAAAACAAAACTTTGAAAATTTATAACTATTGCATCGATTGTCCGACCTTTCTCAAACTTTCAGTGATGTGTTCTACTAAATGGTATGGTATAGTATACGTGATTACATAATCCCATTTCTTGGCACAAGAAATATTTGTACGAAATAATCTCTCCTAACTATTAATCATGCACAATTATGAACGTTTTTGAAATAATTATCGATAGAGTCATTCCTGAGCCATTGATTGCACAAAAGAAAATGAGCGACGGAGTTTAGTCTTTTCTCTTCCCTTTTTATTTTCTAATTACGCGAAATATCAAGGTAATACAGGTAGTAGTATTTAGTTGTATAGTTATAACTACTTTTTAAAATAATTTCATCAAACACTTCAAAATAATATTGTGATACAGCTGCGCATATCATGTCTTCATGCATTAGGTCCTACCATTATTTCTTTCTTTCTTAATTTTTCTACTACTTCTCGCACGTCTGATAATGAGCTTCTACCATGACATAATTCTTGTGGAAGGTACCAGGGAGGTCACCTTCCTGAAGGTACCTACCAACTTGATTGCCCAGTTCGACCATGAAGTTGCCGCCGAGTCTACGCATGCCTCGGTTGTCGACCAGGCTGATGAAGTCCGAGATGTCATAAGAGTTGAGGGCCCGGGTCTTCGAGGCTTCCTCAGCAAACCCTTCGGGGGCTAGGTTGTCCCAAGTCTTTCCTGTGGCGTACAGAGCAGAGTTGATGAAAGCTGACTTGCCGACGCCTGGTGGACCAAACAGACCTATGCGAAGGCGTGCCGGTGGGTGTTGGGGTCGCTGTCTGTCTGTTCGTGCGGTCGATCCTGGCCTGTAACTGGATATGGCATCCCGCAATTCCTCAATTCTGCTATCATGGCTCTGCGCCATGATCAATCAATAAACCCCAATGTCAGGGATAACATCGGACGAGAGAAAACAAAAAAGCTCTCCAGCGAAACGTTTGCTATGAAAGATGAGAACTAATAGCAAGAACTGATTTTATTCACAAGTTTAGAATAGCACGTGAAGCCTATGTGCACAGATAGGGCTCGATTCGGGGGAGTTTAAACTCCTATCTACAAGCTCTTGAGGGGCCGCCACATTTTTATGGATACTTCAGAACCAACGCATTCCCGCTATTCTCGATTTGCTGCTATTTTAGGCTCTGGGTTTTCCCACAGCAGCCTACTGAGGGAAATTTCGCAATATAAAGCTGATATGCTCGTCTTTCTGCATGGCCTGTGAGGTCGCACTGCGATGCTTGCTATGCATCGTCCCAAAGCGAAGTCCTGTCACTATGAGCTTTTCATAATTTCAGGAACAAAGAAGACAAACAGACAAAATCCCAAACAGATACTAAGGACCAGCACAGTTGGCCTCTATTATCACTATACATTCAGGAAGTAAGCAATACACAGGAACTCAGGGCAGTTTGTCATTACCATCAGGGGTAAAGGACGTCGAAGATGCGCACATGAAACATACATTATACCACACATTCAAAGACATTGCATACAATGAGGCCCTCTGTCTGAGGTTACGAAGTAGGCCAAGCTCGATGCCCTTTCCATAGTAGGCGAGGCTTTCAATATTGCAGTACATCTGCACGCATGCGTTTTTAATGTCTTTTCTGCATGTATTAATCGGCAATGTAATTGTCATAGAAGAACCCAACAATGGCTGAAAATAGTTACGTGTATTAGGCCCATATCATACGAATCGGTAATCCTCCTACTCTTGCATAAGAAAGTTAACATCTCTATTGTGTCAATCATTATAGTCACTACCCCACAAATTCTTGCGTTGCGCTGAAAATTCCCCAAGGAACTAAATGGTAGCTATATTTTCCTTTAGTTTTATTCGGTTGCATTCACAGTTTACAAATACCAAGATATACCAGTATGTTAATTGATGTTCGATTATTGATGTTGATATAAGATATTATGTTGAACAATATTTTCTGCTTTACATGCCATTTGAATGTTATTCTGTGTAATATATAGGCCTATTCGTAGAAAACATGTAAACAAAACAAATATTCTGATATAAACAATGAATGATTGAACTGAAAACTAAACGATACAGCGGTATACAAATTGGGTATACCCGTCGTACTAGAGATAGATACTAAGAACTGAGCACCTCTTATATGGTACCCACTATATTATGACAAGGTAAAAGTATGCACACTACGCAGAGTTTGTATACTTTTAGAGTCCAGAATCACTCACAATGTGTTCAAAGTCCGCCAGTTGCCTCCCGATCTTATTTGAAAGGAAAATCTGACATGTGGTTTCAGTGCATACAGGAATATTAGACGCACACATTAGTGAAGTTTGACGCCAAGTCAGATGTTTTCAACAGTTATGATTTTTTAAAGGTGCGGCTAATTGGTTTGGTCGTCGTCGTGGTATACCCAGGTCCGTTTGAGGGAAGAATACCGATTCCGAGAGACGTTGCGCAAGTCGACGAGTGCCCGGGATTTCCCGCGAGTAATATGTGTGTGTGAGACAAGGGAAGTCTTACATAATGGAGAAAGAACTACTGCTCTCCTCGGAAGTCATACACGGCATCACCCAGCCAGGTGCATTGACAAAGGAGAATACATGTAAATCAGAACTGGCGCTTTCACTTGCTCACAAAAAAAAAAAAAAAAAAAAAAAAAAAAATCGCCCTGCTACAGTTCGCTCTCCATTTCAATGAGCTTGCAATGGTGAAAGCACGTACTTTGAACTGGAGCAGCGAATCAAAAATTGGAAAACGAAGAGTTTCCACTCCATCTACAACATGTATAAGATTAAATCACACTTTGTGTGTGTGTGTGTGTGTGTGTGTGTGTGTGTGTGTGTGTGTGTATAATATACCTGGGGGCATTTCATGAAGCATTTTTGTCCGACAACTTGTCGGACAAATTTGCTCTCAACCAATCAGATGCAAGTATTTCAGTAGCTTTTAACATCTTGTCAGATGAAATATCTGACAAAACGCTTCATGAAATGCCCCCCTGATTTTAGAGCTGTAGACCGATATCACATACAGATTTCATGGTTACACACACACTGCCATGAAATCAAAATATCTCTAGGCAATATTCCTGCCTATGTATATCCTGCACACATAATTATTATATAAGATATTCAAATTGACAATGGATAAAGGAGGTTATTAGATCTCTTGCGTGGGTGATTACTGTATAAAATTTGACAAGCTACAAATGAAACTAGAACCGGAATTTGTCAACACTGACAAATTAGGTGATCTGATCTTTTCTGAAATCAATGATTTGAGTCCTGATCCAAATATTCATGATCATACAGATTTCATCTGTGTTTTGATTGGACATTGGCCGTGTGATGTTTGGATTCTCATTTAGAAAAGGGAGTTAGACCTGCCATCTTTGGTACCGAATTCCGTATACACTAACGGAAATGCAGAATGAAGTATACTTGACCTTTGACCTCGCTTTGCACACCCAAGATGGCGTCTGAGCAAAAAGTGATTATTTTATGAAATGATTCTTGTAACATGGTTTTTACGTGTGCAAAATATGGGAAAGATAGGACATGTATTCACCAAGATACAAGATGATACATTTATGACCTTTGACCCTAATTCAAATACCCAAGATGGTGTCCGATCAAGTAGTTGTTATTTTATGAAATAATGAACGTGACATGAACTAAATATATACTAAATATGGGGGTGATAGGGTATATTTTTCTTGAGTTATTGCAAAGGAAGTTGCAGAAAGAAAGAAATATCTCAATACATCGGAGATAAGCTAATTTCAACCACGTTTTTTGACATGATTTCGTCTTCGTATGAAAAACAAAGGGCACACTAGCTATAGCGCAAAGTCTCAGCTACAACATGTTAAAATCTGAGAGGAATTCACCGAAGGGTAAGTGAGCTAGTGCTCGATAAACACAATCATGTCAATTTTCACATCTAGAAAAATCCCCTCCCATAGAGATAACACGTCATAACGAAGATAAAGAAAGAAGTACATATGACCTTTGACCCCAATTTGCACAGACAAGATGACATCTGAGCAAAAAGTGGTTATTTTGTGAACTGATTCTTGTAACATGGTCTTTGCGTGTGCAAAATATGGGAAAGATAGGACAGGTATTCACCAAGATACAGGATGAAACATTCATGACCTTTGACCCTAATTTACATACCCAAGATGGCGTCTGATCAAGTAGTTGTTATTTTATGAAATAATGTACGTGACATGAACTAAACATGTGCTAAATATGGGGGTGATAGTCATTGTTGTTGTTCATCTATTGCACAGAAAATAGTAGAAAGAAAGAAAAATAAAGAAAAAATTATGTTATTTTATAGAAATTTGAAGAAGCATAAACAAATCAGAGAAAGATAAAGTTAGGAAGGGAGATTAAGACTAACTAACGAAATAGAAGAAAAAAAGTGTTTGAAAAAAATGAAAAAAAATATTGGCAGGGGTGAGCCTCGAACCAGGGACCTTAGGATTACGAGTCGGATGCGCTATGCAATGACTTATTTCATGCTCCATAGGCCCTGTGTATTAAGCAAAATGACGCTGCATCGAAGTCGCGTGCCATTTTCAACCAAGTTTTTCGACGTGATGCCGACCTCGTATGAAAAAATGGAGGGCACATTAGCGATAGCTCAAAATCTCAGCTATAACATACTAAAATCTGGGAAAAATTCACCGAAGCATAAGTGAGCTAGTGCTCGAAAAAGATAGTCATGTCAATGTTCACTGCCAGAAAAACTGCTCTCCCATAGAGATAACACGTAAACTGGTCAAATCTTACAAGGATTCTTTCAATCCATTTTTACGAGGCGATGACGTCATACAATCAAAATGAGGTTTCACATTAATGAAAGAGCATTTCATAAGCTACAACATATTGAAATCTGAGTGGAAATTGGCAAAGGATAAGTGAGATACGCTCGAGTAAACTTGAAATTTGATGACGTCATTTTGAAAATTTACTTTTTTTACTTTATTAAGAAATTTGATATCTTTTAATCATTTTGCCAGCATCGCCAACCCATGAAATAACATGTCCAACTCATCAGCTTTCAGAATATGTAAAGAAAATTGGGAGTCACCGTCCATCCTGACGAGTAAAATCGGATTTAAAATTGGCGTTTTTTTTGGCATCGTTGCACTGTATATCGCCATTGACGCGCGCGCGTAATTTCAACTTTGACAGGCCCGTATGACGTCATATTGAGTCGGATTGACTTGAAACTTGGTAGAAATATTTCTTGACATTTCAGGCATCCGATAAAGGTAAAAAAACGGGAAATTTCCATTGCATATGAGCTCTGCGTGCGTATATGTGCGCGCGCGTACGCGTCCATCCAATTTTTTCAATTTTTCAAAAAATGCTCCAAATGGTCTGAAACGTGTGCAAAAAAATTTCAGCTCGATTTGAGCATACAAATATTTCAACGCGCGCGTACGCGCACGTTTTAAGATAAAGATGAATTTTGAGAATACGAGTAGAATGCGCTTGACTTGAAATATATATGACGTAAATTTTATTGAAAAATTCTATTCCATTAATGAGATATGATTGAGAATGTGTTTTCATATAATGACGTCATAGTGACGTCACGGTCGACTGATCACTTTGATTTTAGTTTGATTGCCGTCTTTGGGAGACGATACATATATGGCATAAGTTTGAAATTGATAGGAAGAGGACTTTCTGAGCTAATCGATGCACAACTTTTGGGGAGAAATAACAAAGAATCAGTGCAGATACAGAAGGTGATCCGAAGGATACTCGGATCACCTAATGACATGCGTACCAGTTATATATCATAGCCCTCTCATGACAATGAGGCTATCAATCCATGGTCAAAATATTTTTAAATGGACTAGGTAAGTTTTGCAGAATTATTAGACATATGAAAATGAGAGAATGCAGCAATAATGGCAGAACACATTAGCAAAGTTTGAGGAAACTCCAACTATCCTTTGAAAAGTCACGAATTTTAAAATATTTGGTGACGCCATCAGCGCATATTAAGGAGACAGTTCGTGACATCACTGAAAGGACTATAACAAAAAGATAATATAAAGATAACTCCACATTTATTTACATATTCATTTTTATTCTTTTTTTTTTTGGGGGGGGGAGGGGTTCTTATAAAGAGATGTTACTGCATTGTTTGAGGTTTGAATTCAGCTTTTAACTTTTTTGTGAGATACTAAGAAACCACTTGAGGAAAATTTGAAAAGCATATCATTCTAAGAGGCATTCAAAGTTATTTGATGAAAATCGGTTTTGAAATGGCTGAGATATCCACAAAAATAAAACCCACCAAAAAACATATTGATCCTAATAAAAGGTGGGTCTGAACTTTTATTAGGTCTTTTGTTGAGATCTCAGCCTTTTCAAAACCAATTTTCATCAAATAAATTTTGAATTCCTCTTAGAATTATTTGCTCTTTCATATTCCATAAAATATCTCTCATTGTCTCAAAAAATCATCATAAAAAACCGTTAGAAACCTCAATCTCCATCTCAACCAAAACTGTATACCAAAAAGTACTCATTTTCCCGGCTTGTTACCGACATGATAATGTAAGGATTCTTATCATGCCCCCCCCCCCCCATTTCAGAAAGGGGTAAGTCAAGTAAGAGGCACGTCAAGAAAGAGGTAAGTCAAGCTAGAAAAGTGAATATAATATGTTGATATTTTCCTATAATGTTTTATACCTATAGGCCTAATTGTTTTATATAGTTGTCCATGTGTGACGTCAAAAATGTTGAAGTCGTCTCATCCAGTGATGGCTGTATACTAAAACTTTAACAATTCATCATTTTTCAACAGATTGTGATGTTTTCCTCGTAGTCGCCTTGTGTTCGACTATAGTATTCTTGCTTTTCCTCAATCCACATACTACATTTGATTTTCAGTCTCCTCTAGTTTAAAAGGTTTGTACTGTGTCTCTATATGGACAAGGAAGTATCCATACGCTTGGGTGGCTTTCATGAACACTGTACTCCTTCAAAAGCCGATGTGGAGTCTCTCTTTTAAAATCTACTAAACCCTTGCTGTGCCTGGGTGACCAACGGTTTTCCGTTCCAATCGGCGCTCAAAGCACTAAACGATGGTGAAAGCGTCTTGATTCTCGTATTCATCTACCAAAGTTGGCCTCTCAAAGGAACAGTAACCCAAAAGATGGCTGATACGAGAGAAATAAAAATATAAGCTCCAGAATAGTGACCTGCTGTGACGACGTTCATAATGATAATAGCATTACACATAGATGTCAATCCAACACAACGCCATGAAGGATTATGTGTACATACTGCTCTATAGAAGAACAGTCTTTGCAGAAATAATTAAGGGTCACTTTATGATTTTTGATGCCCTGGCGTATGTTTTGGAATTGCAGTGAGCAGTCATATCAATGCAGATTCATTTTATTGATAGCTGGATGATTTACATCGAATCATCATTCTGTCGTACCTTGAGCACCTGGGTTATTTCTTAATTCACGTATAGCCCGCATTTAAGTTGTACCCGTGCTCCTTATCCTGTTAAATCACACTAGGCTTTAATCTGTTGGGACCTACGCTTATGCCTCAACAAGCTCGCTTTTTGAGAAGGTGCCATCGTATTTCTCAATAGCATTTTTACTTTGATCGAACCTCTGACACATCGACGGCAATGTTCTCTGATTATGTTAATAATTTGTATTGTTTATCCAAGCTGGACATAATGTATATGACTTTTGTTATACTTCACGCATTTTCCATTGAGAAATACGAAAGTAAAATTCAAGTTCAAATTTAATTCCATTGGTTCTGTCTTTAACGGATGATTATGCTTCAGTTATTATGCTCACATGTGGAGTATGGTGTCGTGCAAAGCACACTATATAGTCCAGCGGATATATATAGAAAAAATCATGCACTTAATGGTAAAAGCACCATACTTGGTACACATGTACATGATGCCAATACAAGTCATTTCTGATATGGAAGCCACTCTGATTCTCCCTTTGGCGGCCGTGGCGGCCATTTTTCAAAATGACCGCCATGTGATATAGCAATGCTGTGTATTTTGGAAACTATAAGTCCGATTGTCGTGATTCTTGTACCAAAGTATAGGTTTTGAGGGTCAAGAATTCCAATAAAATAATTTTTGAGAGGATAAAACCATGGCAACCTACTTATTGGCGGCCATTTTGCAAAAATATGGCCACCATGCCAGATATAACATATCCTTAAAACATATGGACAAAGGGTCATGACTCTGGTACCAACTTATATGTTTTTGGGGTCAAGGATTCCGATAAATTCAACTGTAAGTGAATATGAATCGTTTCATCCTACGTTTGGCGGCCATTTTAATAAATATGGCTGCCATACAACAGATAATGAATATTGTATATTTTCGAACTCAAAAGATAGTATATAATGACGATTCAAGTGTAAAAGTATAGTTTTTGGGTGAAGGTTTTCAATATAATGATGTTTTAGCAAAGTGAATAGGTTCATCACATCCTTTGTTTTGGCGGCCATTGAATAAATAGCGTACGAGTGTTATGAAAGCGGGATGCCCATTGTGGATTGATTCAGGTGTAAACGCTTGTTTTTGGGGTCAACAATTACTTGTTCACTCAATTTTAGTATTCTAAAGTGGAACATCTGGGCATAGTTAACTTTGTAAGCATTTAGGAAAATATGCTCAACTTCCTTCATAGTATTTCTGTGTGTACAGTGTATGTGAAAAACATGATCTTCACAATTTCATATCTGAAGTATCAAGATTATGCATTTTCTACAATATAGACTCTTGCTTTCTCTGGTCCCTGAACTATGGAATGAAAATCATAGTTTCCAACCAATATAGTACATCTGTTTTCTTTGGAAACATGACACTAAGTGTGAGAAAAGTTCTAAAACTTCTTGGGTCACTTACATCAAATGTAAACACACTATTATGTATGTCTACAAAATCCATGATTGACCAGGATGTTCTGATACTTATAACTACACTGAATCTTATACATCAAACGATAAAGTAAATAGTGGCAGTGGGCAGGTCCTTCTGGTCCAGTACGGGTAGAGAGACGTCCCCGTCCTCCACGAGTCTCCCGCTGCCTTGCGGGCAGTTTTTGGGTTAATCAAAGGCTATAGGGAGTAAACCTTTTCCAAATCCGGAGCGGAACCCCTAAGGCGGTTAGGTGTTGTAGTTCATCATCGTCTCTCCGGCAAATATAATAGATATTATACAATACATATTTATAGGTTTACATCTAATTGTCATTTGCAGCTCTACATGAGTCTACGAGCAAAATATAAACTACAAGAAAAATTATGCTAATTTATGAATTGAAGGAAAACCTCAAAGAAATAGGTTCATAATTATTGGAAGATAAAACTGCAGAATACAATATTCAGTAAATCGATCTTACTTACCGGCACCAGCAGAAATACTGAAGACGTTCTCTAAAGTGCACCTGCATCTATATATGCATTTACGTTCATCACCGCTCATCAATGGATGATCAGGAACAATAATTGTTTTGGATTGTCAGAGCTAATTCGATTCCTTCATATGATTCCTTATAATTTTATGTAACAGTTTTGACAAGGTCATACTATGAAATAATGAACAAGAACTGCAAACAAACATTAGAAATCTGTAGGTCTCATAAGACTGCAATAATCATGTCTTTGTGGCTGGAAACTATGACAGTACATTAATTGTACTCTCCTGTCTATGCATCCAAAATTGGGGGAAAATCTTCTATTCCATTCTCACCATTTTATTCTACCTTTGATATTCAACATAATTATCTTCAGTATTCCAGGTATGCAACAATTGTACTAAATGTCACTTATGTGATGTTCAATACCTACTTGAATAGTGAATGTGATAGAGGTATTGTCAATCAACAACAATCAATGAACAATAATTGTGTTTGTTGGACAATGCGTTGCTATGGTAACCATAATTCTATTAAAATTTTGTAGATCAAATAACTTCCATAGCATTTAAGCAATCAATCTTAAAATTGGTATTTATGATGATCTACAGGTGTAGTTATGTAATTTGTGTGTGTATTTGACAAAGCGTTGCCATGGTAACCGCATGTTTTCTTCGAAATCTTGTGGGGTGAACAACTTCCACAGTTTAGAAGCAATTGAAATAAAATTTGGTAGGCATTATGGCCTTGAGATATAGATGCGGAACACATAATTTTTGTGTTTGTCGGACAAAGCGTTCCATGGTAACTATCATTTTATTAAAATTTTGTGGGTTGAATAACTCTCATAGTATTTAAGTAATTAATTTTAAAATCGGTATTTATGACGATTCATAGGTGTAGTTATGTAAGATACTCTTTGTGTTTGTATTTGACAAAACGTTGAAAAGGTAACCGCATGTTTGTTTTTTGTTGTTGATGTTGGTTTTTTTTTTTGGGGGGGGGATCGTTTTTTTTTTTCGAAATTTCGTGGGGTGAACAACTTCCACAGTTTTGAAGCAATTGAAATCAAATTTGGTTGGCATTATGGCCTTGAGGCCTAGATGTGAAGAAAAAAATGTTGATTAGAAGTGGAAGATTTGTTGAAAGTTGAATTTTTGATAGTAAGTATAATGATTGTAGAATTTATTTAAATGAATGAATTGAATGATATGTATTATGAATATAATGGCTATTATTCTTATTTCTCTGCAACAAGTATTGCAAAACATTTATGTTTCATGTTATTCGTAATCTGTGACGCATATGTTGTTCAACGAATAATTCTTATCTGTTTGTATCTTTTGTAAGTAACGCTGGTGGAAGGCGCATTTCCACATTTGCATTGTGGACAATAAAACAATCAATTCGATTCAATTCAATAAAGAACTAAACACCGCAACAACATAGGAGGTTCATTTACCAATAATAGGTGAACGATTCTTCTCAATGGGACAATACGTATGGTAAGTGAGGGTGTATATATAATCTATACAGGGTGGCCCCTCAGAAAATGGAAACGAATATTTTTCCAAAACCAAAACGAAATTGTCCAATTCGGTTGAGTACTTTTCTTTCTAGACATGTTTTTGTTAATCATTAATTTCTTACTTTATCTTATCAAAGCTCAGCAACGGAGACTACCCAACAATTGAAGGTCAATTTTCGACAATGATCCTATTCAAGCATTCCACATTGTGATGTGCGGTCTCAATTCTTTGTTAGTCTCCCAAGGCAGTGGCTTTTGTTCGATGCTGAAATTTGTTGAATTGAGCTAAGAAATAATTACACTCGACCCGTCTTTACAAAAACATCTGTAGAAAGAAAACTACTCAACCAAATCTGATGATTTTGGTGTCATTCTTCTTCTAGATAAATTCTCTACAACTCTATGTCATTCATTTTGACATCAAAGTAATGCAAATGTGCAGATATTTGCGAAAACTTGCGTTTCCGTTAATTCTAGGCCACACTGTTATATAATGTGTATGTGTGTGTGTGTGTGTGTGCATACTCTATGTAGTGCGGCAGTCATATTTATCAAAATGGACATGAAAACGAAATGTGTTCCTTCTATTAATCAACAAATGCTTATTTAAAATCATTGACCCCAATTAGTTTCAAAGACGTACAGTATAGTATATATTGCGGCGGCCATGTTTTAAAATGGCAGCCAAAACATAGGATGTGATGGTTGTATACACGAAAAGATGTATCCATTTAAATAATTGAACCTCAAAAACATATTTTTGTACCAGAATCATGAAGATGCATCCATTGGTTTTAAAGATATATGAATAGAATGTAGAGCGGTAGCCATGTTTAACTGGAGGGAGGCCATATTTATCAAATGGCCGGCAAAACAAAGGATGTGATGAACCTATTCACTTTGCTAAAACCTCATTATATTGAAAACCTTCACCCCAAAACTATACTTTTACACTTGAATAGTGATTATATATCTTTTGAGTTCGAAGATATACAATATTCATTATCTGTTGTATGGCAGCCATATTTATTAAAATGGCCGCCAAAACGTAGGATGAAACGATTCATATTCACTTACAGTTGAATTTATCGGAATCCTTGACCCCAAAAACATATAAGTTGGTACCAGAGTCATGACCCTTTGTCCATACGTTTTAAGGATATGTTATATCTAGCATAGTGGCCATATCTTTTCAAAATGGCTGCCAATAAGAAGGTTGCCATGGTTGCATCCTCTCAAAAATTATTTTATTGGAATCCTTGACCCTCAAAACCTATACTTTGGTACAAGAATCACGACAATCGGACTTATAGTTTCCAAAATACACAGCATTGCTATATCACATGGCGGCCATTTTGAAAAATGGCCGCCACGGCCGACACAGGGAGAATCAGAGTGGCTTCCATATCAGAAATGACTTGTATTGGCATCATGTACATGTGTACCAAATATGGTGCTTTTACCATAATGTGCATGATTCATCCTATATGTGCTCTATATCCGCTAGACTAATAAAGCTATCGATCGTCACCAGAGAATAACCGTGCTAGTATGATACATTGCAATGAATTTGTCACACGTAAGTTATGCAGAACTTTCGCAGTGAGTCAAGACATTGATGTCAGCTCATCAAACAGCTTGAGAAGGAAATGCATTGTAAAATTAGCCATGTAACGCGAGGTCAAGGTATTGAGTATATACGCCAATATCAAATATTTGCTTATACTGACAACCCACGGATGTACTGAAGGAAAAAAAAAATCATAATAGAATACTGACAATGCTTTGTATAGCAACCACATCTTTTCATTTACTCATGTCTCTTTAAGGGAATGTTCACCACCCCGCTTAAAAAACCCAAAACATAACACGCAAACAAACAAAATGGAGAAATAATGTAATGCTGAGTTTCTTTCGTTCGCTTTTACTTTAATAGGTATACACACGTACTTTTCTTACTAGTCAGGTATATAAGCTCTCATGACTCTCTGTATAATGTGTTAAAATTCATGGATGCTTTGTTTCCATCAGCCCACATAGTAACGAACACCCCGTTTCTTCCAGCTAAGTTTTTATTAGATGGGCAGAAATTCCCGCAGCATTTATCAGTCTTTACTGCAGGTATAGGCTTACGGGGTAAGCCTCTTACAAGCTTTGTTGTTATTGTTGTCGTTTTAGGGCACTCATTTGTGAACTAGGCATATGATTGACTTTGAACACATCACCGACAGAATGTGTTCAATGTGATGCCAGGGTTAAGGTAGACAGACACTCGCTGGGAATGTAAAAGAGTTATGTACTACATCGATGCATTGGTAGACAATAAGGGGCCAATAGAATAGTGTCTAGTGTAAAGAAGAAGCTGATCGGATCAGCAAACTGTCACTGCATTCATTTTGACGCCTTGGAAAAGCATTGTCCGTCAACGAGACATCGGCACGGAGTGCTTCGGTATTCTGTGCGTATAGAATTCACGTAAAAAGTGGCCTTTGGACTGTGCACAATATAACAGTCTAGACGTGGCGTTATGTGATGTGATATGATGTGATGTGTAATGTGTTATGAGATGTGATTTCCACAGCATGGTTTTATGTCTCACAGAAAGTCTTTCTCTGTGCCATATTCTCTTAAATAATGTGAAAAGATTCAAATCGAAGCGCGCGCGCTTCTTATGAATGAGTTGCATAAAGAAATGTCTAAACTCTTGTATGCCCAAGAGTTCGACTTTGAAGAAAAAAAAAGGTCCATGAGTCATACGGCCCACGAGTCATACTCGACACTATAGGTAAAACTCTGGCCCACGAGCTCGATATTACAACACTGGGCTTAATGTGTCGGTCTCGTGGGCCTTGTTTGCTTTCAAAAGTGTCGAACTCGTGGGCTGTATGACTCGTGAGCTGTACAATTCGTAGGATGTATGACTTGAAGGATGTTTGACTCTTGTGCTGTATGATTCGTGGGCGTCAAACTCGTGACGTGCACCCTTAGAGAGTATATCACTAAACCGAGACGAATTCAAAGCTGTTTATAGCTGATGTTTGCGTGGATAAAGCCTTGGTTTATAGGCTATTCAAAAGCCAACAAACAAATAACTAAGGAGTAGTATTATTGCATTAATTAAGTATACGATTCGACTAAAGAATGGTTTCAGTCGTCGATGAATGACACGTTTTCATCCTTGCAAAAGAGATCCATTTTTGCACAGGGAAACTTGAATCGGGCATTTTTGATGAGCCATCCTCTCCCCCCCCCCCCCCCTCCCTGCTCGCTAATCAAGGTGGTTGCTCGTGCTCGTTCTTTCCCACACCTCCGATCCTTGGTAACCCATGATTACGGGAATTTGAAAGAGTAAACGGCGCTGTGGAAATGAATCGTGGGGAATTCCCAGCCATCTAAACGCGACATTTCGAACAGCTGCAGCAATCATGCCTGGGTTGCCTGATCTGGAATGTGTATACCTACCTGGCTATGCGTGGTATTACCACCAAGGAGGTTGAAGAACCTCCTTGGTATTACTACAAAGTACATAATATACTTTGGAAAGGGACCGGGGGGTGGGCTGTGGGCGGCTTCCATTGTGTTCCCTAGTGTAATACCGACCAAGGGAATGCGCAAGCACGTAACTACAACCTTGTAAGGATTCCTCAAATCAACTAGTGATTGTTGGTCTTCCTTCTCTTATTCGGAGGGGGACTTCAAAAATGTCGGTCCCGTGATTGCTTGTTTACAATTATAAATGTATTATAATCATGAAAATACATACACAAATAGAATAACATGTGCTGCTGCCGACCATGTTAATGACTGACAGTTTAAACAATCTGCAGATTTTGTTTAATTTTGGCATTTTTCAATGTGTATATATTTCAGAAAGTATTATACATTTTGAAATATTAGCATTGATACTTACTGCTTATTTTGATCTTTTGTTCTGAATTTGTTGATTACTCAGCAAATAATGACTTTCAGTGAACTTTTTTTTTTCAAAGTTTGTTTACAAGAACAAAGGACAGGATCAATATTCAGATTAAGGTTTCTCGTGCCTCTAATATTGCGCTCACACGCACGCATGCACGCACACACACACACACACACAAACACACTCACATACACACTCTCTAGAGTCGACGTGATTAAGATTGTATGCCTATGTTAAAAACAAATCTATTTTCGACAGAAAAGAACAAAAAAAAAACCCCAAACAAACACACTATCTTATAATTATTAAAATTTAGATAAACAAAGGCTGACAGACGTTAACTCCCACATTTAATTCTTTCTCTACCGCTGACTCGTGTTACACAAACCAGGGCCAGGAAATAAACGTGACGCACAGAGAACCTTTTTAAACGTTTGCCTCTCTCATGTTATTTCTATAGAAGTTATCAGCGTAAGAGGAACTGGTATGTTACATTAGAAGGTTATCTGGATTCCTTTCTGGCTTTCTCCTGGCGCGAACTCCGGTGGTATGTTTCAAAATGCATTACGGCGGTTGAAGCTGGCAGCGAGGTAATATATCTTTCACCTCCCTGATGGTTTAGCGCTGGGAGCGGCGGGGAATACCCAAGTGATAAAAATATAAAATGGCCATTGCGCTCAACTCGATGCGTTGTAGCGAGTCTATGGGACGCCACGTGTTGCAAAAGTCGTTGAAAGACCCTAAAGGGCTTTTTACACTTGTAAATTTTTGCTTAGCCCCGGACCAACGGTGGGGCTAAGGGGGGGGGGGGGGGGGGGCCTTAGCCCCACCGTTGGTACGGGACTATCCTTAGCCCACTTTCTGTTTACACTCGTTTTTGCCAAAGTGGGCTAGCCCCACCGATAGTACGGTACTATCTGGCCCTGCAAAATAGCAGGGGTTAGCACCGCAATTGCGGCGCCAAGCAAGTGAGTGTAAACAGAACGAAAAAAATAATCCTGGGCTAAGCGACGGACACGAAGTCCGACCCTCACTGACCAATCAGAAACGAGGTAATCAAGTGCTGCCGGTGCGTGCGTGTACGTGTACAGTACACAGCGTAATTATGAATATTCATGTGGTTTGGAAAGTCCGGGGCTAAGAAATACGAGTGTAAAAAGGTCAGTTTTCTCCTTAGCCCCGGACAAGAGATAGTACGGGACTAATTGGCGAGTGTAAAAAGCTGAAAAAATTGGTACGGGACTAACGATAGTCCTGGGTCAGAGAAAGTCCGGGGTTAAGAAACACAAGTGTAAAAAGCCCTTAATTGGGCGTCCTATGTAGTCCTGATCAGGGGGTTTATTTTGCGCCAAGAAAAACATCTGATCAGAGATTCTGACACAGCACGCGCGGCACAAACCTTATGTTTTTATCAACAGGACTGAAAAAAGGAATTTCGGAATGATAATAGCATAAAAAGCTATCATTGACCATTTGCGCACTTTTGTACGTGATAATTTAATTGCCAGGATAAGTACTTGAATGTAACATGTTATCTTTCGGATAAAAGGGGAAATCCGTGAGAAATAAAGATAAAAAATAGTACAAGCACAACCGTGAAAGCTTGGTCAAAGTTTAATGGAAATCAAGGGAGTTATGATACTTTGAAGTTTCCTTAATTTTCATAAAACTGTTCTTGAACAGTCAATATGAATATCCAAATAATGAATTGATGATGTCATCACCTTCCAATTTGCCATACAGATTGCGCATAATTCATGAAATTGTCTTTTTTCGATCAAACATAATCATGACCCATTTTGAAGTAATTCAACCAGGGATAACATTACGTTTTATACTTTAGATCAGGAAAAAAAAAACCAACACTGAATGTTCGCCATGTTTTGGTACACGAGCGAAGGAATATTGTAAGCTGATGGCATCATCAGCTCACTCATTT